>NC_044031.1:419753556-420058244 GCF_901765095.1 Microcaecilia unicolor
TCAAAGGCCCCAAACATCTGCTGGCAGCCATGAATTCTCACCAAACATTTAGCAAAGCTCCCCAAAACCCTGGTGGTCCCAAGAACTTGTACTGTTAAGAAGTTGGGTAATTTTTAGGTAATCCTCAGAAGCTAACAGCAAATTCACAAAAAACTTTCATTAAAAAAAATTGAGTTTTACTAATGCATGCAAACTTGGCTCTTTAACCTTCTGAGTTACTTTTGTGGCCTACTCCTTCCAGAGAGAAACCTATGTGACAAAAGTGATTAAGACAATACTGTATTCTGTAGCAAAAAAGTTGAAAAAAATATACTTTAAAGTATCTCAATGGGTTCTGCAAAGGGAGAGATAACTTTCTATGCGGTGTTCAAAATTTCTTCCTTTTTTTTTAAAGTGAAGACAAATTCAGCAGTCAAGCCCACCGCTGCTCGCCAATCTTTCTACAACTCAAGTGCTAGAAGTCTTTTTGGATATGGTCAAATTTTCCACAAAGTACTGGGACCATGTCAAGATTTTCCACAAAGCACTAGGACCATGTCAAGGCTCAAACAGTTAATAGTTTCTCTGCAGTCTTGTTTTGGCCTAGCAGATGTATCAAAGAATTGAGAAAGGTGTTAAGAGGCTGCCAAGACAGGAAATGCTGTACATAAGAAACAGGAAAGCACACCACCACACTGAGCCTAAAGAAGCAGCAAGACAAGTTTTTCAAAGACACAGATTACAGGAGAGGAATACTCTTTAGAAAAAAAAATGGAGGAGGGTGTGTATGTGTATCTTTCTATCTATTGAATGTGTACATATATATTTTTATCCACAGATAAACATAGATATATGCTATAAATAAGTCCAGTCTTCAACAGCCACAAGGCGGTCAGGCTTTCAGAATAATCTTAATGGATATTAGCTTGCCCATTGCCTCGACTGTATGAAAATCTGTTTCATGTACATTTACTAAGGATATCCTGAAAACCCCACCAGTTGTTTTGGTCCTCGAGGACTGGAGTTCAGCATTCCTGCTGTACAGGATAACATTCTGTGAAGGATATGTGTTTATTTCCACTCCATTCCCCCAAGTTCACTAGTCAACACCTTAATGTAAACAAACATGTAATTAACTACCTTTTAGAGTTGTACAACATAATCTGAGAAAATGCAACAAAAAATGTGTTTCCATTTTATTTTTCTTTAATGAGAGGGTCTAATATTAAAGCAAGAGAAAAATAATACCCATGCATCTACCAAAAAATTGAAAGAGTCTGTGCTTTGCTGATGAGTATCAATGTACAACTTTCCTTCCCAGCAACCACATTAATAATCAAACACCCAATTAATTGTAAAACATACTTGTTTTGGGGCATCTGCGGAGGTGGTGTGAACTTCAGTACCTCGGAGTCCATTAGACTCAAATACCACTGTGGGAACAAGGGGGCTTGTTAACAGATGAACATTCAAGGTTCGTTAGTGTGTGTACATTATTAGAGACCATTACAGTTAAACCACGTTCAAACAAGTCACCAGCTACTAGCCTGTGGCCAGCACATACCAATTTACTGCTACACTTACTGTAAAAATGCGTTTTAATAGCTGCCTAGAGCCACTGCCCTTTTTAAGTCTGACTTCTGTGCCAAAGCAAGCAATCACTGACAATATTAATTATCAGTGCATGTGGAAAAGGACAATCTGTTTGTGCCAATAACCATTTTGGTCCCTATCACTTTGCATTACAGTGGCTTAGACATATAGGCATCATTCACATGTTATACAGGGAAGTCACAAGTCTCTCTCCTACCGTGCTCATGCTCTACCTTGAGACTTGATCAATTTTAGCTTGCCAATCAAGTTCAAATGTGAATCATTTTGATTTAAGATAACCCGGACAGGTTAATTCCACCTGCCCTGCTTTGTTAAGGTCTGGTATTTGAAAATCTGAGGAAAACCTAGTCTCAGACCAAACTGTTACAGTCAGATGAAGGATGGAAACAAAAGGCTTATGGGATGCTGAAATGGGTATGCTGGATTTCAAGTTTGTGCTGGTGGCAACAGAAATAATTTGCATATTCATTCGACTGCCCTAGCCTCTAATTAAAACAAAACATTTACAGCAGACTATTAGTACAAATCAGTTCATCGCAATTAAAGGCAGAAAACAACATCAGGTGTGGAATACAGAGCGCAAAATGGGACTAAAACACTATTAACAATGAAAAATCAGCCAGCACATTGCTAAAAAACAGCAACGTAACCGTCGAGTGTAGTAAGATTCCAAATAATTGCCAAATTAAGTGACATTGTTCTGAGACTACAAAAGAACTCTACATGCTAGGCAAGCAAAAAAATGAAAATGAATAAATTACAAAAAGGTACCTGTATGGGACCTCATATGAGTCCTGAGGTGACTGGGCTGGTTGAAGGATTTCCCACATTCTTTACAGATGTAGTCTCCTTGGTGTGCTTGTGTCCTAAGCACCCCTGTGGTTGAAGGTAGAGGGGACAAGGGAGGGGCAGAGAGACAGAAAGGGATGAAAACATAATACCCAACGAAAAATATTAGTATGTCTAAGCACAGCAGTGTCCAAAATCAGCCCTCGCCCAGTTGGGTATTCAGGATTTGCAAAATTAATATGCATGAGATCTATCTGCATACAATGGAGGTAGTGCATCAAATAGGTCTCATGCATATTCATTGGGGAAATCCAGAAAACCTGACTGGACCGAGGTTGAACACCCTTGGTCTAGCATGTCATTAATTGAGGCTACCTTCAGATCCTGGAAGACAATTGTCACCCTTCATCTAGACTTTGGCCGACAAACCCAGCACACACAGGACTGCCAGAGCGCATAAATTACGCTGAATTACACAAAGCTCCCTGTGAAACGCCTGCTTTTTGGCTGATCTGTCAGGCATGTGCTTCTCAGTGCAGCTGGAGCCCTTTTTAGCCCTCACCCAGCTCTGCAAAGCAACACATCAGACAAATCTAAGTGACTTCAGTGTGGTGGAGTTACAGGAAGGGAGAGGAGCCAGGGGCTGTCTGTCCCTCAGGGGCTGAAATATCCTGGAGACAAATGGAGAGTGAGTGGGGCTATCACAGGCCTTTATTCGCCTGCCAGTTCCGCTTGGGCACAGACTAAACATGTTTGTGAAGGAAAGCACCAGCCTGACATACTGAAACAGTAGAGGTGCAGGAGTCTTCCACTTGGCCCCAGGGTATACATGTTTTCTAGGCCATTAGGAAAACCACTCAAAGCAGTTCTGTTTTTCCCCAAAAGGTCAGTTTACAGCTTCTGACTTAAAGGGCTAGCCTTGAATTTTTGTTGCTGATCAAGACAGACACATTTGAGACTTTTGTTGTTTTGCTTCCTGCCATTTTCTGCTTCTGAAAGGTTTATTTATTTAATTTGTTTGCATTTGGTTTGGTAGATCATGTTTCATGAGAGGCTTGACTGGTGGAAAAGGCTGTGACTGAGGAGTCTGACAGAACTTTAGATAAGCAGTTCTCAGAGTGTGTGCACAGGACAGGCTTCTAAAAAGCAACTGCATTCTTTGATTTATTCTGTGGTACGTTTTCATCATCCTTCCCCATGTAAACAAGGTGTCAAAGAGCCGGTGCTTTGATTTTCCCATAATCCTACAGTTTGTAAGGAACTTTACACAAAAGCTAAGCCAGTGGTTCCCAAACCTGGTCTTGGAGGCACCCTAGCCAGTCAGGTTTTCAAGGTATCTACAATGAATATTCATGACAGAGATTTGCATACACTGCCTCCACGGCAAGCAAATCTCATGAATTCACTGTGGGTATCCTAAAAACCTGACTGGCTGGAGTGCCTCCAGGACGAGGTTTGGCAGCCACTGACTATGGAAAAGCTCACCATTGTGTCTATCTTCTCCAGATCACTGGCATGCTTCCAAAGCCTCTGCTACAATGCAATAGTAACGTTTGCAGCACATGCATGGCATGCTTCACATGCCTTCAGCATACACACTTCTGTAGGACTGTACACTGCTTACAGTAAACAAAATGATAATGTTATGCTTACTGCATTGGATTGAAAATATTATAACAGAAGCGGGTTGCTGTCTGTTATTCTACATTGTAAAGCTATTTCTGCTCTTATGTACACACAGCTTTAGACTTGTTTCAGTCATCTGCACTGATCCAATTGAATTCCCTAAAGGCTACTCTTATGGAGATGTGAAAAAGAGAAATTTATCTTTATATGATAATTTCCTTTCCTTGAATTCTGCTAAACTAGCCCAGACTGATGAGTTATGTGCCCCTATCAGCAGACAGAGGAAGAGACTTTAAAATTCCGATGGAATCACCAGTAAAACAGGTAGGTGCAGTCAGGAATATTCCAGTATACTAATGTCAAAGCTAAGAGGAGCCTATATTCACATGGAATCCATTAGCAACTGGGGAGCCCTCTGCAGGCCCCACAACATTAAAGAAAACTATGTATAATGAACAAGAAAGAGCAGCTTGAAGCTTAGGACTACCAGGACGCTGCTGTCGTCTCAGGTGGGTCCTGGATTGGTCTAGTAGGACTCGAGAAAAGGAAATTATCAGGCAAGGTTAAATTTATCCTTCCTTATCATCCTGCTAAACCAGTCCAGGCTGATGGGATATACCTAAACTTTATCCCACTGAGCAGAAGAAAAGGAATCCTGTAACAGAGCTCTGCCTAAGACAGCATCTACTTTGACCTGAACATTAACCTTGTAATGTAAAGGAATGCCAGGACCAAAGGTAAGTGGCTGTTTTGCAGATATCCTCAAGGTTGACTGCTTGAGCTTTTGTCCAAGAAGTTGTCTGAGCTCTAGTAGAGTAAGTTCTGAGACCTGCTGAAATCTCTTTCCAACTGAGGTAAGCTGCTCCTATCGCCTCATTAATCTAATCAGCAACAGTAGATTTTGAGGCCACTACACCTTTGCACAGCCTATGAAAACAATACGAACAGCCTATCTGACCCAAGAATTTGTGACCTTTAAGTAAAGGGGAATGGGGCTTGATATACCGCCTTTTTGTGGTTTTTTTGAAAAACTACATTCAAAGCAGTTTACATAGTATATACAGGTACTTATTCGTACCTGGGGCAATGGAGGGTTAAGTGACTTGCCCAGAGTCACAAGGCGCTGCAGTGGGAATTGAACCCAGATCCCCAGGATCAGAGTCCGCTGCACTAACCACTAGGCCACTCTTCCATTCCAAGACAGCTCTGTGTACATCCAGCTTATGAAGGGTTTGAGAACCTGATTTATCTAACTCTGAGAAAACTAGAAGCGCAATCACCTGCTTTACATGAAAGAAGGGAAACCACCTTCAGAAGAAAGGATGGTACCATTCTAATGGAAGCAGAGTGAGCTGAAAAGGACAGGTAAGGACCTCTGCATGAAAAAGCCTGTAATTTGGATGCTCTCCTTCAGCAAAGAATGCTTCAAATGCTCAAAGAGTGTCTTGGACAGAGTCTTCAGAACCAAACTGAGGTCCCGTGAGGGCACCACTCCTCAAACTGGGGGACAAATTTGCTAACTGCCTGCATTAAATGGCCCACATTTGGCTGCACAGCCAGGAAAAAGCGTTCAGTCCTACCTCTGAAATGAGAGAGTGATACCACCTGAACCACTAAAGAATTAAAGGCTAGGCCCTAGTCAAGGCCTCGTGGCAAAAAGGCCTGGATCCATACATCTTGGAGAGATCATCTGCTCCATACACCAAACTTCAAATGCCTACCAGATGTGGACACACGCCAGAGACATGGAAGCATAGCCGCCAAGGGGGGGGGGGGGGGGGGGGGGGGCAGGGGGTACAAAATTCCCCGGGCCTCCAAGAGGGACCCGGCGCTGCAGTCCCACCCGCCCTCCGTCATCGACCGTTTGCCACTGGACCGGGCCCCCTGCATTGAAATCACAGTGCCTCTCACCTCCGTGTAAAAGCGCTGCAGGCAGCAGGACAGCAAATAGCCTCCCTTCAGGCCTCCTTCCCTCCCTGTGTTCCACCCTCATCTGGCATAACTTCCGCGAGGGCGGGACACAAGGAGGGCTGAAGGGAGGCAATCTGCTGCCCTGCAGCACTTTCACACGGAGGTGAGAGGCGCTGTGATTTCAATGCAGGGGGCTCGGCCCTAGACAGAGGGGGACGGGTGGAGGGGGGCGGCGGTGACCTTGGGGGAGCGGGCCCCAGCTCAGTCTGTCGGCGGCCCTGCATGGAAGACTGATAAGCGTGCAGCAAGTTCGCTATGACAGAAGGATGGTAGTCTCTGCACTTTAGGCACCACCTTTCAAGGGCCAAGTTCTAGCGAGGAGGAGTGGCCTAGTGGTTAGGGTGGTGGACTTTGGTCCTGGGGAACTGAGGAACTGAGTTTGATTCCCAGCACAGGCAGCTCCTTGTGACTCTGGGCAAGTCACTTAACCCTCCATTGCCTGCATTGAGCCTGCCATGAGTAGGAAAGCGCAGGGTACAAATGTAACAAAAAAAAAAAGCCAGAAGGGATCTGGATCATCCTTGAGGACTTTGTGTTTGTCTAAAGGAAAGACATGCTAGTTTGCTGCTTTAACTTACCATCTTCCTGTTGTAGAATCATTACTGGAAGCCTTGTATCTTTGAGATCATC
Source organism: Microcaecilia unicolor (assembly GCF_901765095.1). NCBI lineage: Eukaryota > Metazoa > Chordata > Amphibia > Gymnophiona > Siphonopidae > Microcaecilia > Microcaecilia unicolor. Next base: position 419,760,166 of record NC_044031.1, read on the forward strand.
ATCTGACCCCTGAATCAGGCAGTAGGTTGAAACACAGAATGTCAGGTTCTCCGATAAAGCTTGGCTTCTTTGATCGTGGTCTCTGCCTTCTTTTCCATCTGAGGGCCACTAATCTGCTTCTTTGGCACATTTTGTTTGTATTGTTGTTTCCCTCTGGTCCGCTTGGCCTGCCACCACACTGTCACAGTACATCAGCCCCTGTGCTGTCACCATAGTTGCCAGATTTATCCACAGTTACTTTCTTCAAAAGGACCATCCTCAAATGGAGCAGGGGAAATCAAGATTCTTATATGCTAGGATCCCATTTTAATGGAAACCAGTGATCCACTGGTAAAGTCTAATACCTTGGAAGTAGAACAGTAGCCGAACGAGGCCAACATACCATAGCCAATAGGACCAAATTCAGTGCTACCAGGATCAACAGATATGGATGCTTTGCCACCTTCCAAAGGATCCACAATATTAGGGGCCATGGGGGAATACACAGAGAGGTTCCTCCTCTGGCCAAGGCTGGAGAAAAATATTGATCTCCAATGAAACTTGCTCTTTCCTGTGGCTGAAGAAATGCAGATACTTTAGATTCTGGCTGGACACCATGAGATTGAAGCAAGGAATGCCCCAGTGAACTACTAGAATCTGAAAGACTGAGGGGCTCAACTGCCACTGCCCAGGATCCAGAGAGTATCTCCTGAGAAAATCCACTTGAACACCGACTACTCTCACTATATGAGCCACCAAGGTCACCACCAAATGGCATTCTGCCCAAATCCAACCTATCTTCAGAGCCATCTCTACACTCCTGGTCCCACCTTGCTTGTTGAGGTATGCTACTGCTGTCCCATTGTGTGACAACCCCTCAACTGACTTTCCTTGTAGGAGTGGTTGAAATGTGGCCCTGGCCTCTCTGACTCCTGGAAAGTCAACTAAACAAATCTGCACAATATTAAAACTGAGTTACACATGGCCTGTAAGAGCAGTATCAAATCAAACTGCATCATCAGAACTAGTTTTTTATGTATATATTAACCACTCTATAGAGAACTGTCTTTGTACTTTTTGGAATCTTGCCAGGTATTTGTGACCTGGATTGGCCACTGTTGGAAACAGGATGCTGTGCTTGATGGACCTTTGGTCTTTCCCAGTCTGGGAATACTTATGTACTGTTTCTTCCATCTACATTTCCTACTGAGGAAAGACGAGCACAATCCCAAATATGCTGTAGCAGAGATGACAAGAACTGGCCTCAACACTGAAAACACTAACACTGTGGAGTGGAGGAGTGGCCTAGCGGTTACAGCACCGGTCTTGCAATCCAGAGTTGGCTGGTTCAAACCCTGCTGCTGCTCCTTGTGATCTTGGGCAAGTCACTTAACTCTCCATTGCCTCTGGTACAAACTTAGATTGTGAGCCCTCCTGGGACAGAGAAATATCCAGTGTACCTGAATGTAACTCATCTTGAGCTACTACTGAAAAGGTGTGAGCAAAATCTAAATAAATAAATTTCAGAAGAAAGTGGAATCAAGGCATTACAGTACAATTAGCAAAAGGAGGAAAACATGATGAAAGTATTAAGACAATTCAAAATACATTATTTGTCTTACCTGCATTACCAAAAGAAGAGTTGTTTGCGCCCCAGCTTTGGTACAGTGTAGCAAGGTCCTTTGGAAGGTATGTCTGAAAGATATTTAAAATATCCAAACGTTTTTCATGTCCTTCATCTGCAGAATCGGGCTTAAGGTTGTGAAAAGCTGGAGGAGCCCCGGCTGCACTGGGTGGGGACAGCATTTGGGGACTGGTTCTGGCTCCTGTTGAACAGTTTGCCAACGTTCTCAGTTCATTCATAGCCTTGGTGTGTGATTCCCGCAGAGGCACTGGAGGACTCTCATGTTTAGTGTGATGATCCGATTTACATAAAGAGTGATACGGAGGTTGCATATTAAATTTGGCCTTCACAGTGTCAGATGGGCAATGATTACTAGGAGATGCATAACTAGCACTCCCTTGGGGAATCATATACTTATCAACTTGTTTACTGTTAGTGGGCTGTGGACTTGGCCTAGCCATGGCTGTATGGGTAAGACTGTGGCTTCTATTAAAGCTTCCTGCTTGGACCTGTTTAGGGTTCAATTCCCCAAATCTTTGTTTTAGCTGGGGCTGCTGCATTGCTGTGTTACACTGCTCCTGAGTATGGTTTAGCTTAGGCTGACTGTATCCATCAAGGCCCGAAGACCTTGGCCCACACTGTCCAACCAAATGATTATCTCGTGCTTGAGACACAACAGCTGGCTTGACCGTGCTCCCTGCTGGTGCAGAATTGCTTTTGGATGTTGGCAACCCAACTGATCCCTGGGTGCGTGTAAATCTGGCAACAGGCAGAGGCTGGCATTCTTTACCACCAAGAATTGGAGGGGGGCCAGTGCGCCCACTTCTTGCCAAGAAAACCAAGTGGTTTTTAATGCTCTTGAAGCCATTTTGTTGAATCCATTGTGGAGCCATAGAACTACAGCTGATTTTATGCCAAATTTTTTTGTGCATCCACATAACTTCTGGGTAGTAGGTTTTGTGATTGCAGTAAGGACATTGGTGGACAATTAAAGAAGCCTGCAAAGCTGAGGTAGAAGCCTTGTTGCTTAAGTCATGCCTGCTTGAATTTTGACTGAGATCCAAAGGAACCAGCTCTTGTGACACATCATCACTCTTCTCAAACAGAGGTCGCTCAATGTGAGGGCCCTGCACCTTCTCATGCAAATGGTTATTCTGAGGTCCCAGGGCATTCTGCAAGTCTGTCACTAAAACTGAAGAGGTCTGGCCCATCCCTGAAACAGTGCCAGTGGTAGTAAGCAATCTGTTGGAGCCAGGACGTTCTTTGTTTTGTTGCAGTATTGCCAACTTTGTGTCAAGTGAATCTGAAGATTTTACTAAAGGCCCTTCATTATGATTTTCAAGGCTGAAAGCAGGCAGAACCTGTATCCCTGGTTTACGTATGCTACCATCACACTCGCTAGCTTGTTCCACACCGATTGTGTGACGATGCTTCACAGATGTTGTTAACGTGGGCACCTCTTCTCCAGGAAAATTACAGTGATAGGACTTGTCTCCTGTACAAATAAAAATAACAATTAATTAACCATTTGTTATGAACACAACAGGGTCATCGAGAAAACAAAACAGAATATCAAAAACTTTTTAATAACACTGACCAAAGCAACACTTCGGCATAGATGACATAAAGGTTACAAGAAAACACTCTCCTTATAGTATTGTAATCTGAAAGGATGACATGGGAAGAAACAAAGGATGAACATTCATCAAGGCTACCCTGCCAATAAATAACTTTGTTGAACATAGTCCTGCTTTTCAATAAGTAACTCTGCTTTCTTGCACATGGCCCTAGTTTATGCAAATGAAGTCCTGCATCCCTCCGTGTTTCCCAAAGGTTGCCCATGGTATTTCTTAGCATACACAAAATTGAATTAACATACAATTGATTTCCATATTTTAAAAGCTTTAATGTACAATAAAAAGTCTGTTCTTTTAATTTAACAAGGTCTTTTATTGAAACAAGTGCAGCATGAATATTACAATACAGTGAAACCTCAGTTTTCGTTGACTTCGGTTATCGTCGGTTTCGGTTTTCGTTGATTTTTTCAGTGAAAAATTTGTCTCGGATTTCATTTGTTGACTCGGTTTTCGCTGCTAATTTAGCGAAAACAAAGGGCAACCTACGCATTCTCCTGCTCATTGGATTTACATTGATTCATATGGAAATAATTGCCTCGGTTTTCATCTGTTTCGGTTTTCATTGATTGTTTTCGAACAGATTATCAACGAAAACCGAGGTACCATTGTACTAGGAACCAGCAAACAAGTATGCAACCATTAGCATTTCTCTTATGGCCACTCAGATCCAAGAAATACAGCGCATTTATATCATAGCAAACAGTGTAGTCTTACAGAAACAAAGCTCAGTTTATTTATTTGTTACATTTATACCCCACATTTTCCCACCTATTTGCAGGCTCAATGTGGCTTACAAAGTATCGTAAAGGCGATTGCCATTACAGTTGATAACAAATACAAGGTTGTGTTGTGGTCACAAGTAGAAGTGTATCAGGCGTGAGATGTTTTGTATTTTAGCCCTTTACAGTTTGGGTAAATTAGGTTTAGGTATGATCGTGCTGATCCGAGTCTGTTTCTGGTTGGTAGATCAATGAGGTCTGTCATGTATCCTGGGACTATGCCGTAAATGATTTTGTGGAGTAAAGTGCAGATTTTGAAGATGATCCGTTCTTTGATTGGGAGCCAGTGCAGCTTTTCTTGAAGGGGTTTAGCGCTTTCGAATTGTGTTTTACCATATATCAGTCTGGCTGCTGTGTTTTGGGCGGTCTGGAGTTTTTTTGTGAGTTGTTCTTTGCATTCCGCATAGATATCTTTGCAGTAATCTGCATGGCTTAGGACCATTGATTGTATTAGTTTACGAAAGGTATCCCTCAGGAAGAAAGGTTTTATTCGTTTGAGTTTCCACATTTGAGTAGAACATTTTCTGTATTACGGTTTTTACTTGGCTCTCGAGAGTGAGGTTGCAGTCGATAGTTACTCCGAGTATTTTTAGGCTATCTGAAATAGGGAGTGTGTGTCCTGGGGTGTTTAAGATTGCAGGTTTGAAGTTGTTATGTTGAGAAGAGAGGATAAGGCAGTGTGTTTTTTTTCAGTGTTCAGTTTGTTGGAATGAGTTTGCCCAGGAATTCATGATGTTCAGGCTATCATTTATTTCATTGGTTATTTCAGTCAAGTCATGTCTGAAGGGAATGTAGATTGTAACGTCATCTGCATAGATGAATGGGTTAAGGCCTCGTTTGGATAAGGACTTTGCCACTTTATATTAATTTTAAAGTTAAATCCCTTTTCCTTCCGTCCCCAACCCCGCCCCCCAGGACAGCCAAACTCCATGAAGTACAAACTTACTCTGTCCATGCTCCATAACAACAAGATAAGGTGAGAATGCTCTCTTACAAACATAATTAAGCTACGGGACTGCACAACTTTTGCAGTTTCTCCAAAGCTTTTAAAGGCATAGCCCTAAGCTTGCCCATGGTACAGATGTATCGCAAACAGCACTAGGGCTGCCGAAAGACAAAGCCAGACCTAGGACAAACACCTCCCTGTGCCCACCCGCTGCCCCTCCCCCCCAGGCCTGCTTACTTGTCTTCTCTCCTGCTAGCTCCGCTCTGCTGAATAGGTCCTTCTTCCTGCTGCGTCCAAAAAGAAAGTACTTTACACAGTAGGAAGGTCTCAGCAGGAAGATGGACCTGTGGCTGGTAGAACAGAGTCAACGCAATAACTGTGCTCTGCAGCACACAGGAGGAGGACAGCCATGCTAGTGCCGGGCCTCCCTTGGAGGACAGGCCCTGGGGAATTCCCCCCCCCCCCTCGGTAGCCCTGAACGTCACTTCCAAGCCCAAATGAAGGGATGTTTAGCTCAAGCTTGGAAAGACCTGATGGTATATGGGCTGCAATTATACACTGTTGGATTTGAAAATATTTTGCTGTTGTGAGCCCCGGAGCAGATTTAGTAAGCAAAATAATTTCAGAGTCACAAGGAATTTTATAGCCCAATATAATTTGAACACAGCATTGTACTGCCCCCCAATAAACTCCAAAAGATTACCGTCTCCGTTGAGTCTTTTTCCAAGATGGCCTCAATGAGAAATCATCTATGTATGGAGGCACTCAGATTCTCTGATTGTGGACGTGCACTGCCACCACTACCATAATCTTGGAAAAGGTACAAGGTGCTGTGGCTAGGATAAAGGCTACTGTCCCAAACTGAAAATGACTACCAAAAACACCACAAAACCATAAGTACCTGTGTGTCTCCCTGATCACAATAAGCGGATATGTTTCCATTAGGTCCAGGGAGGTTAAGAAACCTCCTGGCCTGACTAAGGCTATCTCCAACTGCGAGGTCTCTATGAGAAAGTAAGGTACCTACAGGAAAGCAATGACTCCTTTCAAATCTAATACAGGACAACAAAGTAAACCAAGCATCAGCTTAGAACCTGGTCCTGACAGGGAACCAGCTCTACGGCTCCAAGGTGGCACACCTTTGAAGTGTGATTTCCACAGCCTCTCTTGAAAGGAGAACCACAGGGAGATGCCACTGAGGCATATAAAAGGAATCTGCAAACTCTAGGATGTACCCATGCTGGATCACCTTGAGGACCCACTGGTCTGAAGTTATAAGGGCCATCTGTGGTAAAGCCTGCCCCCACTTGCACTTCCAAGGGGCCCTGCTGACCCTCATTGGAGCCCTTTGACTCCTGCCAGGAAGGGCAAGGTAGTGAGATCTGTTGCTTTTCGAGCTCCATAAAAGAACCCTTCCTTTTGTGATTTTGAGGACACAGAGATGGCCAGAGCCTGTATGCACAGGTGGTACTATTGCTAGACTTTAGCCCTGCCCTGAGGTCAGTCCTCTTGAAGACAGTGGGGCTTGGCTTCACTGAGATCCTTCATCAGCTTCTCTAAATAGTAAGTGGCCCCTGAAGGGCATGTGTTGCAGGCCAGACTGGCCACCCAAAGGCTAAGCCTCAGCCACATTTGGGCTGCCCCCACCATGCTGCCATCCATGAAGAAATGAGGAACATAAAGAATGACCTCTAGAAAGGCCGTCTCCCATTCTAAGCAGGCCACCTCCGGGGACATCGGCATCTGCTAGGCCCATCTCAAGAGATCAAAGACCATATAGCCCCTACACAAGGAGGTCTTGATTCCCATGGCTGTTTCAGCAGTTACCTCTACCTTTTGATCTTGGGCATCCTTAAAGGCAGAACCTCCCTACTGTGACAAGGGTATCTACGTTAGGCAGGTGAAAAAACCTATCCCGATCCTCATGAAGTAAGGGATAGAAACTGCTGAAAATGCGATTCTGCGATTTTTTAACTGCCATTAAATAAAATGATTAGCAAGACACTAACAACAGACAATAAAATGTTTATTTGGATTACAGCCCTACTTACGACAAATATTTTCTGCAGCCCTCCCAGCAGGAATCAAAAATTTGCAGAAGTTAGTGCATTTAAAACAATTTGAGTCACAGCTGCACCTATCACAAATATTTTAAAACTCAATTTATCAGCTCATTTTTCTTTGCCTGCTTCCCCAATATTTTCCCTGGGAAAAGGCTTACGAGTTTGATGATAAATGCAGACGCCTTACAGGCACAAAAAGATCTCTAAAACCGCCAGCTCTAAAGCATTTCTGAAAACAGGAGAGTTGAGAGAAACAGTCTCCCACTTTCTTCAGCTGTAGATCAGCTTTTAGGGCACCACTGCCTTACCTAGGCTATTACAAATTACTATTTAGGGCAAGGGTGAGCAAGTTCGGTGCTTGAGGGCTGCAAAGAGGTAAAAGTGATATCTCTAAGGAATATGCACCAGATAGATTTGAATACACTAGAGATAGTAGGCATGCATATCTCTATCAAGAATATTCACTGAGGCAGGGGTTCTTAACGTTTTTGGGAATTCTGAGCAGGTGAGGGGCAGGGTGGTCTCAGAGCGGCTTTTTAAGGGGTCATGTACATCTCTGTGCATTGCCACAGCTAGGAATGTGCAAAGTTTCTATACAAGTAAAAGCTGTATGGTACATGGATTTAGTAAATACTGCAGTTTTTACTCATGGTAAAACACCACTCCCCGTGCTGTCTTTATTGTGGCTTACTAATAGGACAGACAGAGTAGGCCTTAAGAAATTTTTATTGACTCTAGGGGCCAACCCAAAAACTTGGGAGCAAGCAGCTAAACTGGCTCCTTAATGGACTGATTTACTAGCTGATTTCTCATTCCTTGACTAAGGAAAAAAAAAAAAAGATTAGCATAACAGGCCTACGGACCCTTGCAAACCCCTGGCAAAAACACATAGCCTGTGACTCTTCAATACCTTGTATTCTTTTGGAAAAGGCTAGGACCAAGGGTACTGTCCCAAACTGAAAATGCCTACCAAGAACACCACAGAATGGTAAGAAGTACCTGTGTGTCTTCCTGGTCACAATAAGCAGATATAGCAAGTCACTTAACCCTCCATTGTCAAAGGTACAAAGAAGTACCTGTATACACCATGTAACCACTTTGAAAGTAGTTGGAAAAAAACCACAGAAAGGCGGTATATCAAGTACCATTCCCTTTCCCCTTTCTATGATTTCTTCCTGGATACTATTAGAACCTAATTACCTGATATTTCAGAAGAAGCTGAAAACTTTTTTTATTTGATAAGTGATATAGATTTGGGCTGTTTGATGATTTTATTGATGCTCATTTTTATTTGCTACTGTGACTTTTATAATTTGTGAACTGTGTTGAATCCGAAAGGGGATAAAGCGGTATACAAATTTTATTTTTTATTGATAGTCATCCCCTCCCCTTTTGTCACCCAGTCTTTCTTTCTCCATCACCCTCTTTCCTTTCATTATCCAGTCTCTCTTTTAACCTGTTCCTTCTCACCAATCTCATTCCCTAATTCCTCCCTCCACAAACTGCTGGTCTTTCCCCTCTGCCCCAATCACAGTGACAAGAGGAAGAGCTGAATGGCTGCACACTGGGCCACATCCTTCACCTCTGCTGCTCTACATTTGAACTGCGGGGCTGTAGAGGCAGTCTGGCCCAGTGCGGGGCTGTAGAGGCAGTCTGGCCCAGTGCGACAGAGACACAGCCTGATGGGCAGCCTTTTACTTCTTCCTCTTGCCTTCACAATCTCAGCAGCAGAGGGAGGAGGGATATTGAATATCGAACATTGTGTTCTCATGGTGAGAGCAGCATTACTATCTGATGATCCCTGAAGCATGAAAATATTGTATGAAAGTGGCTATTACATTGTTTGAGAAATTTTGCTACAGAGGGATATACTGTTGAAGTGTATACAGGGGAAGAAGGGGAATATTTCTGTGAGAAGATGTGGTTGTTTGGGACAAGTACAGATTATATTGTTTGTAAAGTCCACACACATGAAATAGTGGTCTGTTAAATTGAATATTTCTGGGATAAGCAGCATAAAATGTTTTGTACTTTTTTGGGAGCTTGCCAGGTATTTGTGACCTGGATTGGCCACTGTTGGAAACAGGATGCTGGGCTTGATGGACCTTTGGTCTGTCCCAGTATGGTAATACTTATGTACTTATGTTATGTAGGATAAGTGGTCTGCCCAAGCTACAACATTCAACTGTTACCAGCTAACAGAGGCACTCCTCTCTATTGTCAAATTGAAAGAGTTGGCTTTCTGCTCTCTAAGAATTGTTTGTTTCTCAAGTTGAGAGTAGGCCTGCTTGTTTATCTGATAGAGTAAAAAGCCTGTCCATGTAGACAGGTATCTAATCCAGCTGACAGAATCAGTTGTCTAGACAGTCTTGTCAGGGGATCTTTCTGCCAAATTGTCAATCGTCTCTTTTAATCATCATATTTTATTAAAGAATTACTGAAGACTTACCTTTTCAACAAGGCATACCGCATTGACCCATCTTTTGAACTTTAACGTATTATATGAACTGTAACGCATTACCACTGTATCTATTATTCCAAATTTGATCTCTTTATACCTGTTTGCTTAATTCTACTATATCACTTATGTTCTTTATGTAATACCGCTTGTATCTTTTACTCTGGAATGGTGATCGCCATGACGGATCAGTGTAAACCACATTGTGCCTGCAAATAGGTGGGAAAATGTGGGATACAAATGCAACAAACAAATAAATAAATAAAATAAAACAGGCGGGGAAAACTGTGCAAATTCTACATTGTGCGGAATTCTCTCATGCATAGGTAATGCATCATACATGCAGTGTACTTGATGGCTGCTATGCGGAAGGCACAAGTATATAATGTCAATGAAGAAAATGGACAGAAATGCTCCACGCTACCCTTCTTGATGCCAAATCTTTTATCGGTGGAAAAATTCATTTGGCAGTCAACTTAGTTAAGATTTGATCAGGGCTTAGAGAACCTATATTCGGTTCCTTCTAGCTCTTGGCAGACAAATGCTACTGACTGCTGCAGTTCAATTCACCACATGAGAAAGAGAGGGTCAGCTTCTACTCTGCTGTCACTACATTCAAGCGATATTACCATCAGTAATTACAGTGATCAGTGGATGATAATATTGTCAAACTGCAAGCACACAACATTATTTAAGCCTGTTAGTGTTATAATAAGCCAGGACAAACACTACATTTTGTTTAAAATGGGTTGGAGCTTGCCTGACCCAACACAGGGACCCAAATAATCATCTTTTCAAAGAATTAGCAGCTCCCCCATTCCTCCCTGTGCAAACAAAGACAGCTGTAAAGCTTTTTTCCTTCTACCTCCCCACCCCGTCTACCTCCTCACAAAAAAACCTGGAAAAAAACCTGGGAGTGGGAGGGCCTTTAATCTGGCTCCAAGTGAGCTCTGAAAAAGTGCTTCAGCAAAACCAAAACAATCGAGAAAGCAAAACAAAACAACAAATACACACATAGAAAGCAATGAATGATACTACAGGCAATATGTCTGAATATAACAAGCTGCTTCGTTCACCACCAGCATAAACTCAACCTATGACAAATAACGTGTATAAATCTCATAAACTGGGGAATGGGTATTTTCCAGAGTCGCAGCAAGTCGGACTGGAATGTGGTCTTTTGGGGGGAGGGGGGTCATTTTATAAACACCTGCATGAGTGAAAAATCTGTATGCACTCTTCACTGTGGAGCCCTTCTAAAGCCCATCGCTAAGTGCCACATGGCCCACAGAACTCAATCCACGATTTGACTGCCTCATCGTTCACTGTTTATTAATTACCATTTACAACCCTTTCAAAGTACTATCAAAACTTTATGCTTCGCCTTTGGCACGGTGCAGTCCTCAACTTCTAGTTCGGGCTTTTCTGCCCATAGTTGGCTGCTCTTTTATCTGGGAGTTTGTTGCTTTGCAACATTTCCCGTTTCCTTGCACAAAGGATTTACCACACCTCTCTATTTATGAACAACATACAAATAGTTCACACCATGTGTTCAGACTCCTTGACTGTGCCAAAACACAGCTGCTGTGTCAAGTCTTTTGGTGTCATTTCAATAAATCCTTAAGTGCAAGTACTCCAACGTCTCCCTTGTATTCTTTGGAAGAGACAACCCACCCTACTCTTTGATTTGTATGACTGAAGGAAAGAAACTTTATCAGGTAAGAAAATAATTTTTCCTTTCTTGTCATCTATACCAGACCAGTCCAGACTAATGGGATGTAGCAAAGCAGTCTCTCCCTTAGAGTGGGAGTCACCCAAAGGGTGAAGAAAACCAGCCAACTCCAGGATAGGACAATATCAAAGGAGAAAACAACCAAATTTTGAGGGTAAAGAGAACCTCATGTACTCCCTGTATTACCAGAGTAAGGTCACAACCATAGTGTGGTGAAGCACCCTCATAGGAACAGGTGCATAAAGCTGTGCCAACAGGGCACTGACTGAGAGAAGAGCAGATACCGCCACCCTGCAACAGGAAGAGGAACCAGGAAGGATGTCAGGTCCAAAGACCCAGAAGACTTAGAGAGATAAGGCCTAGAGAGTACCAAAAAACATGGAAACAAAAACATCTGCTCCTGAAAGGGAGAGAGATGTAGTGCCTACAAGGATGACTGGAAGGACTTCAGCTGAGGGCAAGAAGCTGCATCTATTCCTCAGACAGTAGGACCAGCACACCAGAGGTAGATACAAGAAAAAGAAGCAATGTGGCACTCTTTGCGACGGAGCCATGCCGCAGCCCCAGCATGGAAGCCTAAGGATTATCTGAAATCAGCACTGACCTCCTGAGGCAGAGACCATGCCCTACCCACAGAGATAGAGTTCTGTGTGGGGCGGAGGCAAGCTGTGCCTCAAGAAACAGGCTATGCATTCCCTGCAAAGCTGGAGCCAAGCTCCTACAGAACAAAAATGGACTCATTTCCAAAGTCCAGAGGCGGAGACCTTCATTACCCATGGACCGGAAGTGATACAGTCCCTATATTTATACAAAGATGGAAAAAAGACCATAAATATAGAAATGGAGCCAAGCACCAGAAATAGCTGAGCCACGGCACAATCTGTAGTTGGAAGTACCTCCCCAACGACTGAGAATGCTATGTGGTACCTCCAGAGATGGAGGCATGCTCCACAGGCAGAGACGGAAGAGCCCTCCACAGCCAGAGACATGCTCAACATCTTGAGATGCAGGTACGCTGTATATATATATAGATATAGCTACGTTATACATCCAGAGACCAAGCTACACACTACCGCTACAGATGGGCTATGTGTCACCTCCAGAGGTGGAGCTGTGCTCCACTTCCAGACATGGCGCCCCACTCTACAGCCAGAAATGGAGCTACACTTAACAACCAGACCTGGAGCCAAGCTCAGCTACCAAAAAGGGTTACGGTGAACAGCCAGAGATAGGGGTCTGCTTCCCAGAGCAGAGAAGACAAGGAGTGGATAGACCAAACAGCACCACCAGCTTAGCCACAGACAGGCAAGTACTGAGAAAAAACAGCTGCTGACCGACTGAGCACCAAAGAGTTTGCACCAAAAGGCCACAAAAGGGTCATCTCCAAACTATCGAAAAATAGTAACACCAGTTCCAGGACCCCATAGGTGACCGCCTGGAGAAGGGCCAGCAAATTTTGGATCCCAAAAAGCCAGAACTCCACAAGCCAGTCACTACAACTAATATAAACTAAAACAACTAATACAGACAACTAATACAACTAATATAGACACCCCATCAGCAGACAACCTTGCTAAATACTTTAATGAGAAAATTGTTAAGATACAACTCACATTATCACCTAATACCACCGACCATGAAAAATTCATCGACTGTTTGGACCCAATCCCCGATGAATATCCTGCTGACAGAATCTGGACAAACTTCGTTATACTTACTGATGAATCTGTCACCCAAGCTAAATCCCACTGTAAACTTGACACATGCCCCAACAACCTAATAAGATCTGCCCCTCAATGCTTCATAATAGACCTCACGAAGCACCTAAACTACATGCTACAACATGGACTCTTCCCTAATGATAAAGGAAATATATTACTTACACCAATACCTAAACACATAAAGAAAAAAGCAAATGATATAACCAACTACCGCCCAGCAGCATCTATCCCTCTGGTAATCAAACTAATGGAAAGCATGGTAACCAGGCAACTTACCGATTACTTAAAGTTATTATTATTAACATTTGTATAGCGCTACCAGACGCACGCAGTGCTGAACATCCAACATAGAGAGAGACAGTCCCTGCTCAAAAGAGCTTACAATCTCAATATTACATGAATCACAATCAGGATTTTGATCCAACCACAGCACTGACACAGTACTAATCACTCTCCTAACCAAATTTAAGCAAGCAATAGCAACTGGCAACAGTATACTTCTCCTACAATTCGACATGTCCAGCGCGTTTGACATGGTAAACCACAAAATACAAAAGAAAGTGGAAAAGAAACCAACTTCAAGAGATCAGTCCAAACCCAGGGTAAGATGCTCCAATAAACAATTTTATTTGGAACCTACATGGTCCGTGTTTCGGCTTTTAAAAAAGCCTTCATCAGGGGCCGATCAGCGAGTGCACAGTTGTATACTGATTGACAGAGAAGCATATGGGTAGATGTCTCTAAATACAGAGAAATGTACTGTCTCGCACCAACAATTTTGAATAGTACATTTCCCTGTATTTAGAGACATCAACCCATATGCTCCACTGTCAATTGTTTATTGGAGCATCTTACCCTGGGTTTGGACTGATCTCTTGAAGTTGGTTTCTTTTCCACTTTCTTTTGTGCTGTTGAATTTTTGTGGATATTGTGAACCCCTTTTGGTTTTGTGATTGTTAAACCACAAAATACTAAATATCCTAGAATACTTCGGAATTGCAGGAAACGTACTTAACTGGATCAAATGCTTCCTAACTGCAAGAACATACCAAGTGATATCAAATTCGATTATATCACCACCTTGGAAACCAGAATGCGAAGTACCCAAGGATCACCGCTCTCACCGACCCTTTTCAACCTAATGATGACACCTCTAGCCAAAGCGTTATCCAACCACGGCCTCAATCCTTTTATATACGCAGATGATGTCACGATCTATATCCCATTTAAACATGATCTAACAGAAATCACAAAAGAAATCAAACACAGCTTCCAAATCATGAACTCATGGGCGGATGCATTCCAACTAAAACTCAACGCAGAAAAAACACAATCCTGCTTATAATCGAACGAGAATAACGCCCAAGTTCCGACCTAAATCGGGAGATGGGCGTTCTTCTCACAAAAACAAATAAAGCGGCATAATCGAAAGCCGAACTTTGGACGCTTTCAACTGCACTCCGTCGCGGATGCGGACAAAGTTGACGGGGGAGTGTCGGAGGCGTGGTGAAGGCGGAACTGGGGCGTGGTTATCACCCGAACAGAGATGGGCGCCCTTCGCCGATAATGGATGCGTTTGTAGCTAGAATTTAGGGCACTTTTCCTGGACCCTGTTTTTTGACGAATAAGGCCCCAAAAAGTGCCCTAAATGACCAGATGACCCCCAGAGGGAGTCGGGGATGACCTCCCCTGACTCCCCCAGTGGTCACTAACCCCCTCCCACCACAACAAATGATGTTTCACAACTTTTTACTTTCACCCTCAAATGTCATACCCTCCTCCCAAGCAGCAGTATGCAGGTCCCTGGAACAGTTGTTAGGGGGTGCAGTGGACGTCAGGCAGGTGGACCCAGGCCCATCCCCCCCCTACCTGTTACAATTGTGCTGCTTAATGCTACTAGTCGTCCAACCCCCCCCCAAACCCCCTGTACCCACATGTAGGTGCCCCCCTTCACCGCTTAGGGCTATAGTACTGGTGTAGACTTGTGGGCAGTGGGTTTTGAGGGGGATTTGGGGGGCTCAACACCCAAGGGAAGGGTGCTATGCACCTGGGAGCTCTTTTACCTTTTTTTTTGTTTTTGTAAAAGTGCCCCCTAGGGTGCCCGGTTGGTGTCCTGGCATGTGAGGGGGACCAGTGCACTATGAATCCTGGCCCCTCCCACGAACAAATGCCTTGCATTTATTCGTTTTTGAGCTGGGCGATTTCATTTTCCATTATCGGTGAAAAGCAAAAACGCCCAGCTCACACCTTGGCGAATAAAGCATGGGCGTCTATTTTTTTTAATAAATACGGTTCACTCCGCCCCTTCACGGACCCGTTCTCGGAGATTAACGCCCATGGAGATAGGCGTTTCTGGTCGATTATGCCCCTCAATGTCTCATCACAACACAACACAAACAAACCCACCACTATAAGTACCCCAAACTTTACCCTTCCTGTTTCAGACAGTTTGAAAATTCTAGGAGTCACAACTGACCAAAATCTTACACTAGAAAGCCATGCGAAAAACACAACAAAGAAAATGTTTCACTCAATGTGGAAACTCAAAAGAATAAACCCTTTCTTCCCAAGGGAAACATTCTGCAGACTGGTACAATCAATGGTACCAAGCCAACTAGACTACTGCAATGCAATTTATGCCGGATGCAAAGAACAAATCATTAAGAAACTCCAAACTGCACAAAACACAGCAGCCAGACTTATATTTGGAAAAACGAAATATGAAAACGCCAACCCCCTAAGAGAAAAACTACATTGGCTTCCACTTAGAGAACGCATCGCGTTCAAGGTCTGCACTCTAGTTTATAAGATCATACACAGTGAAGCTCTGGTGTATATGTCAAGCCTCATAGATCTACCAACCAGGAATTCTACTAGATCATCACGTACATTCCTGAATCTCCACTACCCCAGCTGCAAAGGACTAAAATATAAATTAACATATGTATCCAGTTTCTCCTACATAAGAACGCAAATATGGAATGAACTACCAAAATCCATAAAAACAACACACACACAACATAAATAATTTCAGAAAATTACTGAAAACCAATCTATTCAATAAGGCATACTACAAAGATCCATCCTAAATACCAGTAAACAAAATGTATACCAGAACTATACAAAACGGAACTCTCTATTCCTGATTGTTTAAGCTAATCTATCACGATTGTATTTTAACCCAATACCTTTTATTTCTTATTATGAAAATTAACTCTCTGTACCTGATTACCTAATCCACTCTGTCACCTCCATTATAACTATGCATTTCTCTTTCCGGAATTGGTGATCACCATTATGGAACAATGTAAGCCACACTGAGCATGCAAATAGGTGGGAAAATGTGGGATACAAATTCTATAAATAAATAAGCCAACAGAAGAAGGGAACGTCACTGCTCCGAAGTTCCGAGCCCCAGTGGAAACTCCAAGAGTTGCAACCACAGAACCAAAGCTCCTGAGCAAGGAACTGCTAGCGCTGAGAATAGCCAGGAGAACCACTTGCAAACATCTGGCAAGAACCCATGAGCCCACATCAACCCAGCGCGCAGAAAGACAACATGTGAAAATGGCCCAGGAAAGAGAAGCACAGTGGCTAAGGAGGGAATAGCCACGAAGACGCAGCCTGAACAGCGACACAGCCTGAAGGGCTCCGACTCCAACCAGAGAACACTGGAGACTAAAATGGTCCGCTGCAGAAAAGAAGCCAGGAAACTGTCTGGGTGGTGAAACCTCAAGGGAAGGTGCAAACCAGCAAGAAACAGGTATTTAAAAAACATGCCTGAAAGAAAAAAATATTGCCATGACGAACCAGAAAGCACTGTACACCCCAGGACACCATGTAACACTGACAGGGGATACAGCAAAAGAGAAAATGGTATCCTTTTATTTTTTTTAAAGAAGATTCAAAGAATAGGCCGCTCAGCAAGAGAAAGAAAAATAACAGCTTACCTCACAAGGCAGAGGGAATCAATACATACATGCCCAGAAGTAGAAGGAATCTTGCCGAAACCCTGCAACACACCTTAGAGGCCACAAGAGGCCAGCTAGTGCCACCCTAGCTGGCAGACGAGAGGCCCAGTACCACTGGGTGTCATCTTAAATTAAACCCAAACTTGGGTTACCAGCACACCCCTTGCTCAACCATCACCCAGACTAGCTGGGACAGGAGCCAGCCAGCAAGCACCAAGAGGAGCTGCACGATCAGTCCACCATCTGCTAAGAGACAGAGAAAATACAGAACATTCCAGGCTGCTGCATAGTTCACTTTCCAATGCTTCCGCTCAGTTCTTTCTCGTCTCCTATACACTATCCGCTGGTGGATGGACATAACCCATTAGTCTGGACTGGTCTGGTATAGATAACAAGGTATAGATGACACCAACACAGCAAAATGGTCTTCATTAAAATAAGAAGATCTCACTAACCTAAACTGTCTAAGTTTGAAGTAAACTTTCCCAAGCAGATCATTAAGTATGAAGCCTCAGATTAAAAAATTACAGTATCCATAGGATATAGGATCCATAGGATGCATGAGAAAAATACCAATGAAACTAATGACTCAGAGCGATTTTGATTCTGACTTACCACTCATTTGACCTGCTTGTGGAAATAAGGACTTGGAAGTAAAGAATGACAAAGGGACGGGTATCCGCAGTAACTCACGGGGGCAGGGATGGGGACAGAGCCCATGAGGACGGGGACAAACTTTGTCCGTGTCATTTTCTACTTTGAAGCCTGTTAATGAACTGGACTGTTTTATTTGAGTGATGCAGACAACAATATTTTGATTTTTTGAAAAAACAAGCAAACATGCTGGACCAGGAAGTTGTGTCAGAGGGAAAGCTCGGAGCCAACACGAGCAAGGGGAATAAGATGCTGCTCACTGCCGGCAAAGACCTAAATGATTTAAAGGTACGGGGGGGGGGGGTGGATTTAAGTGATCTCCTGATCACCTGGGGGGAGGATGAACAGATGCTGGGCAGGGGGCGACAGTAGGGGAGAATGTTGTTGTGTTGAACGCAAGGGGGAGGAGTCAAGATGGCGGCTCGAGCTGGAGACTCC
Source organism: Microcaecilia unicolor (assembly GCF_901765095.1). NCBI lineage: Eukaryota > Metazoa > Chordata > Amphibia > Gymnophiona > Siphonopidae > Microcaecilia > Microcaecilia unicolor. Next base: position 419,778,168 of record NC_044031.1, read on the forward strand.
GCGGTTAGCATGAGCTGAAACTCTGCTGCTCAACCTTATCTTGCTTTTCCATATGCCGCATACTAAGAGGAAGGGGGTGGTAAAGGGTTTACTACCGCCAGCCCGATTATCTGCCCCTGGTCAGCAAACGCTTCTGCGTTATGTCTCCAGCACCCCAGCGAGAACCGGTGAGAGGGACCCCGCATTTGGATATGTGGAAGGAGCGACATCTCCATTAGGGGTAGAGACATCGCTATCCCCACCGGACCTTAATCCTCCGCTTTGTCCTGCAATCCAGCGGTCGAGTATTGAGGACGCGAAGGAACCGGAAGTCGGTGACCGAAGGCCCTCAGACGGAGGTACTCTGCCCCAGGAAGCAGACGTTACAACCATGGAACATGCGGTTCCCCAAGCGGTAACTCTACAATCCATTTGGTCAGCCATCCAACAACTAACGACTCTGGCTACAAAAACCTCTCAGGATATGGCTTTGCTGGTAAATAAAATAGATGCTTGAACGTTAGATCATGAGGATGTTAAAACAGATTCGTCTATTCAAAAAACTGAAATCTCATCTCTGAAAGCAGTAACAGATACTCTGATAAAAGATAAAATCAAGGTTTCCTTAAAATTAGAAACTCTTGAAAACTATAATAGACGTCTGAATCTACGGATTTTAAATTTTCCTGTTTCATCTGGAATCGCCCCGATTGATTTCTTGAAAAAATACTTGATGGAAGTTTTGGCTTATCCTCAATCTGCAATCCCACCGATAAATAACATTTATTATTTTCCTGAATCTAAACAATCTAAGGCGAATCCAACAGAAAAGATACAGACAACTGAACTGAATTTACAAGACTTATCAGCATTGTTGGAGGAATCTATATCAGAAGTATCAACTCGATGGACGCTTTTGGTGTCATTCGTTTTTGAGCAGGATATGAATGCCTTATTAAGACTTTACTTTAAGAACTCAAATAAAGAATTTTGTGGTCATAAAATCTGGATCTTTCCAGACGTGGTTAGATCCACACAAGATCGTAGAAAAGCATTTCTTGCCTACAGAGAGGAGGTTAAAGCATTGGGAGCTTCTTTTGTACTGGCTTATCCATGCAAATGCTGTATTAAATACCCGAGAAATAAGTACATCTTTTTTGAACCAGATCAGCTTAAAATGTTCATAGATAGTAAGAAACTGTCCAGATAGTGATTGATGAGTATTAAGAAATAGTATATAAAGCTGGAGGTATACGAGCCAGGCCATTTACGTTAATGTATTACTTTTATGTTTCTCCTTTAACTAGATGTCTCCTCTCCCTATATTGATTGTGGTCTAAGAAAGTGACTTATTTCTTCTTTTTATGTTTATTTTACCTATTTTTAGAGAAAGCAATATTAGTTGTGGAGATTAACATTTTTTCCTTTTTGGATATTGATGAATAATGCTATTTCTCTAATTACTTCGCTGTATTTCCAATTTATAAGTATCATCTTGTAAATTTTGAAAACTTAATAAAGAATTAAAAAAAAAAAAGAGAATGTTGTTGTGTTTACCCACTTTGGCCTCAGGCCTGCCCAAAATTGGGTGTCTGGCTATACCCCTGAGCTATAAGCTTGTACCACCATCTCCCTGGCATCTAATATATTTAAAAACCTGAGTGTCACTAGAATCCATAATCCTTTTAATGAACCTTTGAATTTTACACTCACTTCAAAGCTCCTCCTCACATGCAAAGCCTATGAGATTACGCTTACCAAATTTAGCAGAATGTCTCTAAGGTGCACATGAATCATGCTGCCCTTGCGAGGTACTGTAACCTGTAATTTATTTACATCTCATCCATAACCCATTCTGTATTGAGCTGATGAAGGAAGCCAATGAATTTATTTCATTTCAGTAAAAACTATCACCTGCATCTTATTTGCAGATGTACAACTTAGATCAAGCGATGAAAAATCTGGGCATCACCATCAGCCAGAATTTATCATTTGAAGCTCAGGTCTCAAAGGTAGTCTTGAGTGTCTTCCATACACTATGGAAGTTAAAAAGGTTGCGTCCTTTCTTCCCAAGATCCACACTTCGTATTATCACCCAATCTCTGGTACTACCCAAATTTGATTATTGTAATGCCGTATATGCGGGTAATAAAATCTCACTCCTTAAAAAATTACAAACAGCATAAAATACTGCTGCTCGCCTTGTATGTAGTGCTCCTCACTTTGAGATGGCTTCTCCTCGCTTGTTAAACCTTCACTGGCTTCCCATAAATACCAGGATCACCTTTAAAATACACGTGACTGTTTACCAAATCATTTATGGTTTATCACCCTACTAAACGCAACAACTAATTGATTTACCTTCACGTAATACAGTAAAAACATCTACAGAATACCTCACGCTCCATTATCCAAACTGCAAAGGTCTTTCTTACAAATCAATCCTTGTCACAGGCTTCCTATATCAGAATTCTCTACCCAAGCAATTAAGGTACTCGGAAGATTATCTGAGATTCCGTAAATTCCTAAAGGCTTTTTTATTAAGTACGTATCTTATCAAAAGACAATAAACTAATGTTGCCGCCTCTCTTATATGTTTCAACATAACCAATAGCTTCACGACATACATTTATTCCTAATATGTTAAATGTTATAATTATCTGATTGTATATATTTTTGATGTTTTTCTTGAATGTAAGCCACATTGAACCGGAGCTTGTTCAGGGTAATGTGGGATACAAATGTCATAAATAAATAAGCAAACTTTCCATGTCCACACTATGAAGCATATATTTGCTAACCTACTTGTATCGTTAGTTACAACACACTGATTTCTCAAATTAATGCACAGTGTTGCAAAGCTTTTACATTAACTGCTGGGAACATCTCCAGAATCTTCCTGTCCATTTCTTGATGTGCAGATAATGCAACGTGGTAACATTAATGCAGCAGCAGATAATGCAGCACCCTTGACAATTAGTGCATATTAACCATCTCCATATTACTTGTAAGGCGCGATCCTGCCCCTTCCACATAACATGGTAACTGTGGAAATCACCACATACTAACTGCTAACTACCTGGATAAATGGGAGTTTTTGGTAACCATTCACCCTACGTGCACATAAAAGCATATGCCTGTTGTTCCACAGCATGTGCACTTTTATTAGTGTTTTCATTAAGGAGGTTAAAAAAAATCCCAATAAATAAATAAAAATAAATAAAATAGACACATTCCCGAAGCGGAGATAGAAAAAGGGAGGCAAAAACAAGGGCAGTTATGCCATTGCAAAACTACCCACATTGTTTTTGTATCAGACAAAAAGCAGATGCAAAAATTTTCAGATGCTTTCTCCTTGACCGATTTTCAGTTGAGAAATAGTGTAAAATCTGTCCACACAGATTTGAAAATTACCATAATAATATACCCATATATTAGGAAAGGTAAGTCTAAACAGTGTTCAATACGTGAACATAAAGACCCTGCTCACAGATTTTATGGAAAAGCTATTCTTTTCTTTCTCAAGATATTTTATTAATTTTCAATATATAACAATACCATGGATGGAACAATAAAGGGATACCAAAAAGGGAGAGAGAGAGAGAGAGAGAACAGAAAGAAAAAAGAAAAAAAATTGTCCAGGTGCTTGATATAGCTTAATGCAGCAGTCTTTTGTATTGTATTTGTATTAGACCACTTGCAATCTCAGGGCATGGAAAAGCTATTCTGCTTTACCTTATATTAAAAAAATCCCTCATACCAGGTTAACACAATCTAGGAAGAGGCACAGAAATAAAACTAATTGCACCCCAAAATCTCATACTGCCCCTTTCCCCAATTATATCCCTGAGGCTACTACTCAACTTCTACCAAAATGCTTGTGAAGCCAGCACAAAAGATAATATTCCTTACAGCTCAACTCTATCCATCTGCTCAGTACACCCTCTCTCTTTGGTTTGCAGTGCCGAATATCAGCTCTCAACAGGAAGATTCGCTGATTCATCTTCAGCGGTAATAACAGAAGAAAGGAGAGACTCAGTTTTTTATTTTTCAAAGTCAAGAAATGGAATGAGTCAAATTTGAATTTATGTTTGGAGAATGTTTGCCATCAAGAGAGAAAATTGCAACTCATTTTAAAAGTCTGGAGGACAAAGAGCTGTACTATTTAAAGGGTTTTTTTTCCCTGCCACTGAGATACAATCATGCCAAAGTTTCAGGTAAATGTACAAGTTCTCTACCACATCCTTGTGAAGTTACTACTTTTGAGATGTGCTCTGCCCATCTGGCAATTTCCCGGGAAGACAAAGCCATGAACGAGGCTTAGACTGGCCAATTGTACTGCCATAGGCCAGGTTTTTAGGGAGTGGGTTTAATATCTGAGCGCGTCCGTACAGAAAAAAAGAGACGAGAAAGAACTGAGCGGAAGCATTGTAAAATGAACTATGCAGCAGCTCCTACCGTCCCAAGCCACAGACAGGACTGGCTGATAGTACTCTCCCGTGTGCAAGCCCCCCTGCATCTATAAAAAGTCTTCATTATTTCATTTAAGAAAATCCTGCTGAATTTTATAAACAGTCCTAGCTAGATGCTGCATATTACATGTGTGGCCTTGGAATAAGGCTGGTTTACAATCCACCCAAGGAAATGGAAGCACTGGACTTTGTATCAGCCAGCCCACACTCCTTAACAAGACACAACACTCCTGTCAGCTACTGTCATCTACTGGCATAAGTTTCCTGCCTGCCTTTCAAGGAGAAAAGAAAAGGCCTAAGCCTGAAGTCTGAGAGCGATGAAGGAGCAAAAGTGGAAGAACACTGCCACGGCCTGGTTCCTTCTGGAAGTTCTGGTTTTACTGCTAAAAATCCCTTACTGAAGAAAAGTCAGCCTGCATTTCCACATACCTGCAAAACCCCTCTTAACGCTTCCATAAACACTGTGAAATGTAAAAACAAGCTAGAACAAGACCTATACTCGGCAGGCCCTTCACTCAAACGCACAGTATGCACTCCGCAGGATTTGACTCACAGCCCAGCTGCAACTAAATGTATTCTATAATGTGATATGTATAAATTCTAAGTCGCATAATTGAAAAGGGGGCCTGGCTATGGGCCGGTCGTGGGCATTTCTAAAATCTACGCATGTTATAGAACACACCTGGTCCACGTATAACTTAGGCGTATTTCGTTTCAGCACCAATTTTTTTAGGTATGATATATAGAATCTAGTCCTTTATGGCCTTTTAACTGTGCCTGTGTGTGCCATAGTGTGAAACTTTCCTCAGATCACCTGCCACACTCTGTATATTGCTTTTCTGTGAATACACAAACTTGCATTAACATTCTGGTCTGCAGGTGCTAAACGGTAATTTTATAAAGGATTTTTCACATACAAAAGGGTTTCTTTTCAAAATAAAATTACACCAGGGATTTTGCACATAAAAGTACATGAGATAACAATTAGATGCATACTACCATACGACCAGCGGGTCAGGTGTGTTCTGAAGCACAGTCCCCCAGATTCTATAAAGGTCACTCAAATTTGAAGACCAAAATTTGGGCACAATCCTGACACATAACTTGTTTTATGAACCAATTAAAAGAGGAATAATTGGGCGCTATCAATTGACATTAATTTGCACAAATTAGAATTTGTGCATGCATCTGACTGCATGCTATCCCAAATCCCGTAGTATGGAACCCAAAAGGAGGCATGGCCATGGGAGGAACAGGGGGTAGGTCAGGGGTGTTCTGAAAATTTGTGCGCCGTTATAAAATACCGGGGATGCGCACCCAAATTGTGCACCAGGAATTACACCTGGTTTTAGCAGATCTAAGTCCTGGCGCCCATATTTGGGCCTGGGAATTGGCACGACGCACGAATCTATAAAGGGCGCTTAACTCAGAGAGACTTTTATGGATTAGCGCCAAGAGCCCATTTTTTTTCCAGTGCAGATTTTTCAGCACCATTTACTGAATCCAGCCCAGTCTGTGCAGAACACGAGGTAGAGTTGTGATTTACATTGTACTTTATGCACCAACATTTAAGCCTGCTCATGGCTTCATTCTCAACACAGTTTCTGCAGGTTTACCCTTAGTATTTTATAAAACTACATATGCACCTATGTGTCTTTACAAAGTAAGCACCTACATGGCTTTCACGCGTAGACTACATTATAAAATTACCTCCAGATGCTTTAAACTTGAGGCCACAGTAGAACTCAGGTCTATTTATTTAGATGAACTGCAGAAAAATTATTATGTAACTCCACCCCTGCCTTTTCCTTTATGTAACAAGGCGGAGAGCCCAAATGCACGGAGCCGACATTAACATGGCCCCAGCTGTTCAGGAAGTCCGGGTGGCCGGAAGTGAACTTTCATGCGGAACCCAGACTCCATGGTGGGAAGGAAGGAACCTGGGCCATGGGCTTAAAAGCCCACACGTTGGCCGAAACAGCCCTCTTTTGTGTGAAAGGACACGATGGAGAGCTGCCTACCCTCCTGCCCACCCATTGATTTGTGATTTTCTATTTTGTGCATACCACAGCTTGAAAAGCGTGACTACCCGAGCCTGGGTGATTGGAGTAGCACTAACAGCTGTGTAGCCAGTATGGGGCCACGGGGACCTCGGCCCCTGTAGATTTGCCCCTGGACCTCCCTACCAACGACCCTCTCGACCCCCCCCCTCCCACCGCCAACCCGCCGTCGCCTACCTTTGCTGGCGGGGGACCCCAACCCCTGCCAGCCGATGTCCTCTTCTTCCCAATCCCGCGCAAGACTTCGTTCTAGTCTGACGCCCACATCAGACTCACAGAAACAGAACAAAGCCATCTTGCAAGGCTTCATTCTGTTTCTGTGAGTCTAACGTCCGACATCAGACTAGAACGAAGCCTTGCGCGGGATTGGGAAGAAGAGGACCTTGGCTCAGCTGGCGGGGGTTGGGGTCCCCCGCCAGCAAAGGTAGGCAACGGCGGGAGGGGGGTCGAGAGGGCCGTCGGCGGGGGGGGGGGGGGTCAAAGTTGGTGGCGGGGGGGGTCAGCAATGGTGGGCTAAAATGTGCCCCCTCACCTCGGGCTCTGGACCCCCCCTCCCGCTGAAGTCTGGCTACGCCCCTGAGCACTAATACAGCAAATTATGGCTAGGGCAGATGGGTTCGCTGCACCTGGTTGGACGCACCTTCATGAGTGGCGGGAGCATCCTGGGTCCAGTATCTAGCACATTAGTCAGTCTTGCTTATGGCGGCGGACTGGGTACATTATCTTTATCCTGTTTTTGGCTGTTTATGTTAAATACAATCATGTCTTTCTAATAAAGCTGTGGCCAAGTTGTTCCCATTTAACTTACAGAGTATATGTGTTGTTATTTATTAATTTGGGTTCAGTGTTTGAAAAGGGGGTTGGGTTAGGATGTCACAGCTGCCTATGTTAAATTCCAACTGGATTGGAGCCAGCACAGAATCTGACACCAGCAGCCTTCATTCATTCACAACTACCTGGGGATTTTTTTTATACCCCCTTCCCAACACCCTTTCAGGTTACTGCAGGGGGTGGATATAGCATGACTTCTTCCAAAATCATGCAGTCATGGTCCTGAATCTTGCTTTGAATATATAAAAGTCTTACATGCAACAATTTCCATGTCTGTGCCTTGCAAACACGTGCTACGCAAGCTAAGCTTAGGCAGAATTTTTGTACTTATGCACATTTGTGTGTATATATGTGTGTATATGCCATTATTCCAAACATAACAGGCCTTTGAGTCTTGTGCTGCTTAGTAATCTGCTGGCTCCTTGTTCAGTTTCCTCTCCCCAAACTTTGTTCTCCTGCTTTCTTGTCCCTTCCCTTCTGTCCTAAAGCTATTCCTCCTCTATCCATTTCTCCTTGCTGTCCTGTCCTAATAGAATATTTTCCTTGCTATTTACTAGTTATTATATTGTGTAAACCACTTCAGTGGCTCTACTGTAAACGGTATATCAAACCTATAAATAAACTTGGAAACTTGGAAAACACACGTGTAAATGTGGATGCCTAGATTACAGACTTGCCATTCAGGTGAATATAACAACCGGTAAGAAAGAAAAGATATTAAGCTCAATCAATAGGTTTTACAGTAGAATTTACAACCACAACAAAATGAAATGCACACCTGAATCACAAAGAGCCAGCCCTGCAGGGGATAAGGATATGGAAATAGGGAGCAGGTGGATGTGTGGTGAAAAATGAATATGCACCATGCCTCGTGGAATAATTTCCAGCCCCTGTGTGCATGTATATCTGTGTGTGTATGCATCCTTTTGGACGTCTCTCTCTCTCTCTCACTGTGTTTTTCTATGGGGGTGTGAATGAATGTCTGTGGGTTAGAGGGCATCTAAAATTTGCAGCATGTTTGCAGCACGGTCCCCTGAAACAAGGCAGCATGGTCCCCATCCCTTTCCCCAAAAAGCCATCACTGCCCTCCCACCACCTGAAGGCCCTCCCATAGAAACCCTAGTGGTCTCTTTGGAGCATGAGCAATCCCAAATTGCTCCTACCCATGCTGGATCTGCACTTAAAATGGCTGCTAGGGCCTCCTGTGGCAGTCATAGGAGGTTGGAACCAGCATGGGCAGGAGCGACTAGGGACTGCTGCTGTCTATGCCAGCTTTACTCAAAGTGGCTGCCACAGAAAGCAGCAGCAGCCAGTTTGACTGCGGATAGATAGGCAGGAGCGACTGGAGATTGTTCCTGCCCTAAACAGGCCAATAGACCACTAAGATAGGCTCAGGGAGGGCTTATGGGTGGTGGTTTCCGGTTGAGGTGGGAGAGCATGCAAAGAGTAGTCACGCTTTTTGTCAAAGTGTGTGTGTGTGGGGGGGGGGGGGGGGGGGGGGGGGGTTGTTTCACCCAAAAATGCACTGGCATTTTCAGCCAAAACCAAAACATGGCCAAATACGGATTTTGGTTGGTCTCTACTGTGGATACATAAGCACATATGTAAGCCTGTCTGTTTGTATTAGTGTGTGTATTTCTGTGAGTGGGTTAGATCTATGTGTCTGGGGTTTGTATGCAAACGTATTAGCTCTGTGAGCGTCTGTAATAACAGAGGAAAGGAGAAAGGAGAGGCAGTATAACATGAGTAATTTCCTAACAGCTGTTTTTGAATGTACCAGTGTTTCTGTGCTATGAGTACATGAACAGCCTCTGCCACAGAAATGCAGTGAAACATTTGAAGCTTTATTTCTCTAAACCACCTTCCTCTCCCCCCACTCTCGTCCCCCAGGGGTCCAATCAAGCCCATTTTTAACTCTGTGTGTTTTCCATTGTTTTTCACCCACACCAAATTTGATCCCATTCTATTAATTTTTCGGAGAGTTACTATGCCCATGTCCACACATTTTCCACCCTTTTTGTTTAATTCATTGCCAACATTCTACAACACATTTTTCAAAAATCCAGGATCAGTCTAGTGGCAAGATGGCACTTCTGCCTTGCAGGATGGCAGGGGCCGCGGAGAGTGAAGAAGCAGCATTGTGCCCCTGGGCGGGAGGGGAATCTGGTCACTGCCCAAGGATGACACATGGTGGCTGGATTCCAGAACTATATTAGTTTGGTCTGTAATGATGTATGCACTGAAATGTTTATGCTTTACTGTAACACACCCTGGGAAACTATGAAAGGATGGAATAAAGAGTGGAAGAATAAACAAGGTCTTGCAGGGTTACAAAGACATTTGGTGCATAATCCTCAGCCCATGACCATCAATGCATCACCAGAATAGGTAAACTGGCAGGGAGGGGGATGGAGAGATACAAATACAGGGGGAAAAAATCCCTAGGTAGTTACAAATGCAAGCTCATGGTGCCAGAATGAGCCAGAGGCCCTGAGCAGGAGGAAAAATCTGGATTAAAAAAATAAAGTGTTTTATTCAAGACTAAAGGACAAAGTGAATCAGTATGAAACAAAATTCGCACCTCAAAAAAAGACACTCTTGCCCCCCCGAGGACCTAACATTGTGTAGACTGCAAAACAACTTCAAGAAGCCATCCACTACGCCATATCTCAGTCTCTGCAGAAAGCCCATGTTTGGAAGTGTCAAAAACAGCACTGGGTTAGTAGCACCACTGCTGAGTCTGAAGCTGATCTGGCAGATGGAGTGGGAGAGATCATAATTGAAGGGGGACAATAGAGCTGTGATGCAACTTCTATTCTGAAGCTCCCCCTCCCCCCCAAAGGTCATGATCAATGTTTGTATGAATGACTAAATATCTGGAGAGAAGGTCGGGGGGGGGGGGGGGGGAGAGGGTGGTGCATTTGGTTTTTAGCATCGTTCCCATGCTGAATCATAAGTATAATCACTTCCTCAGAGGTTTCACACTTCACAGCAGCAAATTGGATCCAGGACACAGGAGTGAGATACAAGTAACGTTTACTGAAAACCACAGATCTGAATCCTACTCCTGTATACTGGATCACTTGTCTACTGCTGTCCACTTTGGTTTTGATCTTTGCCTCTATTGTGTTATGAGCCTTGTCACTCTTCTCAATTTTGAATGTTGTGGGCAAAACTGAAAATAATACTAAACTGGGGTGGGGGTGGGAACAAAACTACAACAACTCTACACCAGCCACTACCATTTCCGGACACTACTTCATAAATGAGCAAGTGCATCAGGTGAACTTTGTCACCTAAAGCAGCAAACACTGCTCTCTAGCATGAAAAACCCCTACCTTCAATAACTCTGTATAAATGAGAGGGATGTTGCATTCTTAGCTATAACATACTGAGAAAAAAAAAAAAAAAAAAGAAGAGGACTAACTCAGAAAGGAACTAATATTTGGAGAAAGCCTGTCTGTTTATTTACTATAAATCAGGGATGGGCAACCTCGGTACTCAAGGGCTGCAACCCAGTTGGGTTTTCAGGATTTCCCTAATGAAGATGCTTAAGATCTATTTGCATACAACAGAGGCAATGCATGCAAATAAAGCTCATGCATATTCAATGGGGAAATCCTGAAAACCCGACCAGGCTGCGGCCCTTGAGGATCAAGGTTGTCCACCCCTCCTATAAATGTTTGCCATACCACTATTAACGCCAAGGCGCGCACAGTAGTTTACAATAAAGACAAGAAATTAAGAGCGTGTTAGGGACAAGGAGAATGAAAAAGAAGGGTGGGAAGAAGAGTAGTGAGGGAGATAAAAAGAAAAGTACTTACAGAGGTCAGAAGGGGGACAGGGAAAGGGGAGCTGAGGAGGGAGGAATGGAACGACGGAAAAGATCAAAAGCAGGCTTGTCCAAGTTCAGTCCTCGAGGTCTGCAAGCAGACCAGGTTTTCAGGGTATCCCTAAAGAATATGCATGAAAGATCTGCATACAATGGATGTAGTGGGCATGCAAATCCTTCTCATGCATATTCATTAGGGATATCCTGCAAACCTGGTCTGCTTGCAGCCTTAGAGGACCAAAGTTGAACAAGCCTGCTCTAGACTATTCTGTCGTTCCTTTGTTCCTCTGTCAGCACTTTCCTTTTCATCTCCCTCACTACTCTTCTTCCCACCCTTCTTGTTGGTTTTCCTTGTCCTCAACACACCTTTAATTGCTTGCCTTTATTGTAAACTCTACCAAACTGAGGTAACCGGAAAGCCAAGTGAAAAACTAAGGCAGCAATTCTATAAATGTCCTACTAATAGGTGATATAAACCTACGCTTAGAAAAACAAAATGACACAAACACCAGAGCACTAATGAACTTCTTAAACCAATGGAACTTCACAATAGCACAAGGAGTCTCATCGCACACAAAAGGACACCAATGAGATATATTAGCTCACAGATTCTCAATGAGTAACAACCACATATTCACAAACCACACATGGAAAGAGATACCATGGTCAGACCACAGCAAGCTCACTTTCACACTATAATGGAAAGAAAACAGCAAGAAATGAGCGCCAAAACCCCAACACACATTCACAACCAGAGGAAAAGAAGACAATCTACACATTCTGGACAACAATGAATGAACTCAACAATGTACCACCCGAGGATGAACACTTCCTGAGAAACTGGGACAAAACAAGCGAGAACACACTAAACAAAATAGCACCACTCAAAACAAAAACAAAAATCACAAAAAAACCACGTCCCTGGTTTAATGACAAACTACTACACATGAAGAAACTCTGTAAGAAACTCAAAGGAGCATGGGCCAAAAACAAACCAGACGCAAACAAAACCATATGGAGAAAAGCCATAAGAACGTACACAGGTCGAGTCCGATGTTTGTCAGCAGGACCGCAGCATAGAAGCGGCGTCGCTGAGTCCGCCCACGCTCTCAGCTCCTCTGAGACCCGGATGCAGTTTGTTGGCAGCAACGTTGCAGCAAGAGATTCTGACCGAAGAGTCGAGCCTACTTGCAGCAAGAGGAGGTCCTGCTGCTACATCAACCCCAGAAATGCCATCAAAGGGAGATATGATGGTAAACAACCTCACTTCTCCTATTAAGAGGGGAACTGCTTCGGTGGAAACGGGTTGTTTTTTTTTTTAAAACAGCCGTAATAACGATGGAAAGCCTGTGGGAACTCAACCCTTATTCAAGTTACAAAATCTATAAAAGAAAATTTCTTTAATTAAAACAATCTCAGGAGCTCAAACAAATGAAAATAAATTAGAACAACTGAGTGGAGATATTAAGACTACGCAAGGCTTAACAGGATCAGTGATTAAGGACAGGGATATTCTGGTTAGGAAACTGGAATACCTTGACAACCAAGGGAAGAGGAATAATCTAAGGTTTTTAAACTTCCCAAAAGCACCCTTAATTCCTGCAATTGATATGTTAAAAATGTACTTTGGATAAGTTTTACTAGTGCCGAAGGAAGGATTTCCACCTATTGTAAGAACTCAGTATGTAACCGGGATTAAGACTCGGGCCTTGGAACCTCAACCTGAATGTAATACTACTGAATTCTTGGAAAGCTCATTAGAAATGGTAACGCAGAGGACAACTCTCTTAGTATCATTTGCATTTGAACCAGACAGGAACAATATTTTTCGTTTATATTTTAGTCATTTGGACCAGTATCCGGAAAGATTCTCTAGGGAAATAATCTCTTAATCTTTCCGGATACTGGTCCAATTAACGATACTATCGGAACTAGATTACTGCAATGCAGCATACGGAAGATGCATGGAAAACACACTAAAATCGCTGCAAATAGTCCAAAACAAGGCAGCAACACTGATTTTCAAGAAATCAAAATACTAAAGAGCAACCTCACTGTTTGAAACACTACACTGGCTACCAGACAAGGCAAAAATATTTTTCAAAAAGTGAGCAACCTAATCTTCAAGATACTATTCAGAATGGCACCTGAATATATGCTTAACATGATTTAACTATCCTCAAGAAATGCCAGCCCAGAAAACAGAAACTACCTACTCCTACATCTACTCAACGGCAAAAACACCATCTACAAAACTATTTAGACAGCAGGATTTAGCTACCTGGGTTCCAAATGGTGGAACTCAATACCAAAAACCATAAGAAGCATCACAAATCTCCTCCAATTCAGAAAAAAATGAAACCCTACCTCTACAGCTAATCACAAAGATATCGTCGCCTTCCTTTCAAATCTACCTCTTCAAAAACTATATGAATAAATATCACCAAAACTCTACAACTGAACACAAAAGCTACCACTGCCTTTTCCACTTCAAATCTATGGCTTCAAAAACTCTATGAATAATCACACAAACTAAAGATGCCCTCGCCACATTGCACAACACTATTGTAACTCCACCAAAATTTAAACTGTAAGCCACCTTGAACCGAAACTTGTTTTTGGATAATAGTGGGATACAAGAATGCATAAATAAATAAAATAGGCACATCATTTTAGGTACCACAAAGGGAGTGCGCTCAGCACCGATTCTGTAACGACTTAAAGATGTGTCTAAGCCATTAGAGAATATTAGTGCAAAGCCATGCCAAACGTTAGGCACACCTAAATGGCTGGCATAAGTGGGCATGGCTAAATGCACCATGCAATGTGTGTAACTAAATAGTATTCTACAAGTCACGCATACTGCTTGGCCACATGCCGAGGTCCCACCTATGTTTAAATCCCACCTGACAATTGCATGCCAAGCAATTTAGGTGTACTGTTTACAGAACAGCGCCTAGCACTTAAGTGTATAATTGCTGATCATTGGCACCAATCCTGCATGTAAGCGCTACCACTCTATACACTGGGTGCACTATTAAGAAGATAAGAATAGCCATAATGGGTCAGACCAATGGTCCATCTAGCCCAGTATCCTGTTTCCTACAGTGGCCAATCCAGATCACAAGTACCTGGCAAAATCACAAATAGTAGCAACATTCCATGCTACCAATCTCAGGGCAAGCAGTGCCTTCCCTCATGTCCATCTGAATAACAGACTACGGACTTTTCCTCCAGGAACTTGTCCAAACCTTTTAAAAACCTAGATATGCTAACCACTGTTACTACATCCTCCGGCAAAGAGTTCCAGAGTTTAAGTATTCGATGAGTGAAAAAATATTTCCTCCTGTTTGTTTTAAAAGTATTTCCATATAATTTCATTGAGTGTCCCCTAGTCTTTGTACTTCTTGAAAGAGTAAAAAATTGATTCACGTCTACTCATCCTACACCACTCAGGATTTTATAGACCTCAATCATATCCCCCCTCAGCCTTCTTTTTTCTAAGCTGAAGAGCCCTGACCTCTTTAGCCTTTCCTCATATGAGAGGTGTTCCCATCCCCTCTATAATTTTGGTCGCTCTTCTTTGAACATTTTCTAATTTTGCTATATCTTGTTTGAGATATGCTGATCAGATTAAGTTAGATGCCAGCACATAGAATTGTTTTTCATGCCTTGATATATTTTTTTTAATTTAGAAAATGAAGGTTTAAGTACATTGAGGGTTACAGTAAGCTGCAAAGCTAATCCTCCACATTTGCTTTGGCTTATGACTTGCCAGTCCTGGATATTGTCTGCAGAAGAGAAATCTCTATTGTAACACTGCCACACTACACATACAACACTTAGCCACAATGGGAACAACACACTGAGGCCTGCAGAATCAACTTCTTCCTAAAGCTGCTATCAAAAATCCAAGTAATTGACTCAGGGTCAGATTCAGTAAATGGCGCTGGGATGTTGGATGCTAAGTGTGAATTCTATAAAATCCATTCTGCACGGAACTCTCTTTATGGAATACTAGCTTAAGTCAGTTTTGCGCCTAACTTTAGGCACAAGTATTTATGCCTGTCGAAGGTTGGTGTAAATGCTCATGCCTAATTAGTGTCAGGTGCAGAAATGAAAGTATTCTATAACTCTGCATCTAAATCCTGGGAACGCCCATGACCCTCCCTTGACCACACCCCCTTTGGAGTTGCGCATGAGATGAATTAGGCATGCAGGTTGTAGAACAGTGGCACAGAGCAGATAGCGCATGTATCCACTAATTAGCACTTGTTAAGGCCAATCATTGATTGTCATCATCAGTTTAGCCGATTACAAACATATCTGAGATCTGTGCCTAATTTTGAGCAACCTATACATAATACAACTGCAGAGAAACAAACAACCTCTTATGTGGGGTGGCATACACACTAACAGTTTCTCCCTTGCTTTAAGAGACCTTTGCTAATGACAATTTTAGAAATATAAAATTTAGAGGCCCTGTTTACTAAAGTGCACTGGCTTTTTTAGTGTACGCAAAGCGCTAGACACACCCATATATTCCTATGGGCGTCTCTAGCATTAGTGAGTGCTAAAAACACTACTGCACCTATAACACAGAGCCCTAGAAGTCCAATTTTTATTTTTAAATCCCATGGAGGGAAATCCTATAAAAAGGTACCTATTTTTAGGTGCCAAAACCATGTCTATTTAGAGCTTATCTTAATCAGAAAGTAAATGCTTACTTTTCTTAGTAGAATATTAATGTAACCGGTCAAATACACATGTTTATGTTTAGGAATAAGAACTTACTCCAGCTATAGAGTTGATGGAAATGCTCATGCATAAGTGTATACCTTGCCCAAGTGAATACCCACCTGCAAAGTAGATGCCATCAAAGACTGGTGCATATTTACAGAATAGTACGTAGCCGGATGACTGACATTTATATGTATATTTGCTGCCAAAATATAAGTGGATCCTTATAGAATTACCTCCAGTACCTTTATTTAAACATGTATACAGTCTTATTTATTTATATATTTGAATAACAAAGACATGCTGCTTGCTTAGGTGCAGCTTAAGACAGCAAACTATTCACTGACTGGAGACATTTCATTACACAGATGGTTTTGTTCAGCTGCAGTACATGCTGGCATTTTATTTAGAGAACCAACAATCTACTATTACTACTACTATTACACTAGATGGCGCCTCTCTACAATATATAAATAGTTTTTTCTTCACTTGGCAGCACTCCAATCCAAGTGAATTCAAAAATATTCACCTAAGATCTAATATAGCTTTGACTGAACAATAAGTATCTATCAGTGATACCAATCACAATTATTTTTTACACAAATTTAGTCAACTCAGGAAGTATGTTTTCACCACTAAAGAATAAAGGTTTCTTAGACTAAATATAATAAATATAAATAAAAGGTATCATTTTATCTTCTTTTTGTTTTGTTTACTGGGATAGTACTAAGTCTCTTGACTCAATTACATTGGCTTCCCATGAAGAAAAGGGTTCAGTTTAAACTTTTAACTCTGATTTTTAAGGTATTACATTGTCAGAAACCACTGTATTTGAAAGAGAAACTTGTTTTCTGTATACTAAATCGACCGCTACAATCAGAACAAGACAATTTACTTCACTCTTCAGAGATGTCATAAGGAAAGCAGGATGGCGATTTAAAGCTTTTCAAATAATAGGCCAAGAGTTGTGGAATAAACTTCCAATCGATTTGAGATTAGAAACAAATATTCAGAAGGAAGCTAAAAACATTTTTGTTTCCCTGTTAATTTGTTTTTGATATTTAAATGTAAACCTACCGTTGACATAAAGGAATCTGGATTAAATTATTATTTTGTTTCAGTGTTTTTATTCTGTTTCTATTTTCTTTATTCATACTTTTATTGTTTTATTTGCCTAGAAACCATTGTGAATGATTGACTTGATCAGGAAAATGGTATATAAATATAAATAAATTAAATGAACATATTTATTTATTGCATTTGTATCCCACATTTTCCCACCTATTTGCAGGCTTAATGTGGCTTACATAGTTTTGTTATGACATTATCATTCCACGATATCAGATACAATTAGTAGTGTGCAGAGATTGAGTAAGGGAAGAAAGAGGAAGTGATTAGGCGGGTGAGTATAGAGGTGGACTTTCGTAGCTGGGTGGGTTGGTAAAGTGGATTAGTGAAGCTATTGGTTCTCTTTGTAGGCCTTGTTGAAGAAATGTGTCTTCAGAGATTTGCGAAAGTTATTTGTTTTGACAATTGATTTCAGGTCTGTGGGTAATGCATTCCATAGCTGCGTGCTCGTGTAAGAGAAGGTGGTGGCATGAATCAGCTTGTATTTTAGTCCTTTACAGCTGGGGAAGTGCAAATTAAGAAATTTGCGGGATGTTCTTGTGGCGTTTCTAGGAGGTAGGTCCACGAGGTTTAGCATGTAGATAGGGGCGTCTGCGTGAATGATTTTGTGTACAATCGTGCAGATCTTGAACGCAATGCGTTCCTTAAGTGAAAGCCAGTGCAGTTTCTCCCTTAGGGGTTTTGCACTTTCATATTTAGTTTTTCCAAATATGAGTCTGGCGGCAGTATTCTGGGCTGTTTGGAGTTTTGATAGTCTGTTCTTTGCAGCCAGCAAACAGGGCGTTGCAGTAGTCCAGATGGCTTATTACCATTGACTGTACCAGGGTACGGAAGATGTATTTCGGGAAGAAAGGTTTTATTCTTTTGAGTTTCCACATGGTGTGGAACATCTTTTTCTTCGTATTCTTCACGTGGGTATCGGGTGAGGTTTCGGTCAATAGTAACCCCAAGAATTTTCAAGTTTCGTGAGACAGGAAGAGAACAGTATGGTGTGATTATGGTGGAGAAGTTTTTTGTGTTATGTTGAGAGGTGAGTACAAAGACATTGTGTTTTTTCTGCGTTGTGTCTAACAGAGCTACCACACCCATTGAGCCTAAATGCTAATCACCTTCAAGTGGTCGCCTTGTTAGACAGATCACCATGTGCATCAAATTATAACTAAATCTGACAAGGAATAAGAGTGGATATTGGAGCTCAAATGAGGCTCTTTGCAAAGCAACCTGTCCAAGTAATTCTAATCAAACATTTTTCTTTTTAAAAATTTATTTGAGAAAGTTGTATTGACTATTATGCTACCAACCAGTTTCACACTTGGGGGGGGGGGGGAATCGTCAAGCAGTTTTAGGGCCTTCACAGGAGCATTAGGACCTTAACACATTAAGGGAATTAATGTGCACTAAATGCTAAGAAGCCCATATGTATAAAATGGGCTTTCTAGCATTTTGCAAGCATTAAGGCCCTAACCACCCACACGAAGGTCCTAATGCAGGGTTTTATTTCCATTGCTTTCCACTGAAAGCAATGGAAGTAAAACCCGGTGGCCCAATTACTTCCATTGAAAGCAATGGAAGTAAAACCCGGCTGGCTCAATCCGTCCTACTTTTTCTGGAGCCATATGGTAACCCTACTAATGCTGCTTTCCCCCCTCCCCCCCCAACCAGAGCAGGTTGACCGTCTTGGTCTCTCTTGCTCTCACTGCATGCAGTACTTGTACTTGCAGCTCTCCCCATTATTACAACCCTGTGCAGAAATAACATTATGTCATCAGTTAGCAGTTACACTAAAATGTTCATGTTGGTTTCTTACAGTTCCACATTAAAATAAAATCTTAAAAATTAGGGAAATAATTTAAAAAGATGTAAAAGACCCTGTTCTTATACTGACAAGTTTTGGACCAAAAGTTTTTTTTCAGGTTTTTCAAATGTACAAAATACTAGTAACAAAAAGCCCAATGATAGTCCCATGAGCGACACTAAACTGTTTCTGTTTATCGGGAAAATGATGTTGTTGTGAATGAATGTAAACTAATACAAGCTTGCACCTACACGGTGTCATTCTGGAGAACACAGATGCATACTTTTGAAAAAATTAAGAAATGATCTGCAATGAGATCTACTTTGAAGGGTAGGTGGAAATTTTTAAAGGTCTATGGGGAATAGTCTGCTGATTAAAGCAGTGGACTGAGAAGCAGAGAAGCCAGTGTTCAAATCCCACTGCAGCAATTTATGATCTTGGGAAGTCACTTCACCCTCCACTGCCTCAGCCACAGACTTAAATTATAAACCCTCTGTGGACAGAGAAATAACCTACTGTACCTGAATATAACTCACCTTGAGCAACTCCTGAAAAGATATTAGCTAAATCCCACCCACCCCCAACACACCTCCTCCAAAATATTCCTCTCCTCTTACTCCCAACCAGACTCAGAAGAAATAAACTATGAGAATTTTGTAAATGTTATGCGCTATTATTACACTCATTGACACTATGCAGGATTAATTGTTAATGGTAAGTTTACGTGAAAACTACTTCCACAGTACTTTTCTCTTTTTGGTTGCAGACATAAAATTTCTTTTCAATTGTGCAATACTTTCTTTGACAATAAAAAGTATATACATCTTTTTGCCAACCAATACCCTCACACCACACAACCAACACTCATAAAAATAATCCATGCAGTTTTAACATTCATACAAAGCCAACTGCAAAGTAGCTATCAAACTAAGGGTCCTGTTTACTAAGGCGCATTAGCATTTTTAACATGCCTACAATTAGCATGCGCACTAACTATGTAGGTGCCTGTAGGAATATTGTAGGTGAGTACATGTTAATGCGTGTCATTAACACGCGTTAAAAATGCTAACTCGCCTATAACGCAATTTAGTAAACAGCCTAAAACTGTAGCACACCGCATAGAATTCAGTGCCATTCTAAGCATTAGCTCCTCTGACATAGCAGCTAGCAAGCAGGGCTTCTGACCTTGACACGTGATGGTATGTTCTGTGGTATAAGAACAACAGTTAATTAACCTTCAACAGACAACTGAGGAGGAGGAAACTAAACTTTCTATTTCTGATATCTGAGGGAAATACAGGTTTTCAGCTATCGACCTTGACAAAATCGCCCTTAGTTTGGCTCATAAAACAACCTGAAAGATTGAAACAGAATGGAATCGGAACCTAAAACCAGGGATGTTTACAGGCATAGTAATTACTTATCATAGAAGGCTGTCTGTAACTGGTATAGAGAGATACTCCCCCCCCCCTCCCAACATTCAGAGCACTGCTCCACAGCATCCAGACCTGTCTCATGCATATTCATTGAGGATACTCTGAAAAGCAGACTAGCTCAGTGTATACCAAGAACCATGTTGAGAACTACTGGTAACTCCATTTTGTTTAGTGCTTGTTCAAAGACCTGGCATGAACTCTTAAAACAGAACTTTATGGTTTAGGAATTAGCATCAATAAATCTCAGTTATTGTGAAATTCTATACCACTCCTTACACAAACACAAAAAAATAACATGAACCAGAAACATTTTCGACTATAAAGAAAAATGATGTCTTACTTGATAATTTTTTCCTTTAGTCCTACCAGACCAGTCCAGACTAATGGATTATGTCCATCAACCAGCAGAATAGTTCTTGCTATTTGCCCCTTAAGTGTACTGTGCAGCCTGGAATGTTCAGAATTTCGATTAGCCAAGGAGTAGGGCTTCTAACCATATTGTAGGTCATGACTGGGATCTCGAGACTACTTGTCCCATTCAGCCAAGAAGACCATAAAGAAAGCAGGTATATACTTCATTGGCATAGGCCTGTCACTGAAGCAGGAGATGAGGGAGTCTTGAGTACAGAGCAAATACCTGAAAATAAAATTGAAAGCTCCACCAAATAGACTGTGACAGAAAGAAAAAAAAAACAAAGTAAAAAGGTTGGGCAGGTGTCTAGACTGGTCTGGTAGAAATAAAGAAAAGAAAATTATCAGGTAAGACAGGTTATAAATAGAAATCAAACAAAATAAAACATGGAAAAGAAAATAAGAAGATACCTTTTTTATTGGATATAACTTAATACATTTCTTCATTAGCTTTCGAAGGTTGCCCTTCTTCGTCAGATCGGCAACCTTCGAAAGCTAATCAAGAAATGTATTAAGTTATGTCCAATAAAAAATGGTATCATCTTATTTTCTTTTCCATGTTTTATTTTGTTTGATTTCTATTTATAACCTTGAAGAGTGGACTAACATGGCTACCACACCTCTCAGGTAAGACATAATTTTTCTTTCCTTGTCGTCATAGCAGACCAGTCCAGACTAATGGGATGTTGCAAAGCAGTGCCCATAAAGGGTGGGACTCCAGACAGAGTTATATATCGTGGCCAAACCTGAATAGCAGGTGTCAGATTAAAAACTTGCTATCCCACATATAATTAAAATATATATATGTGGCTTAGAGACTAATTATAGGAAAGATAGAAAGAGGTAAAAAGGAGGGGGAAAAGATAGCTGGGAATGGGAGAAACAGAAAATTATTGATAGAGGATATAGCAGACAGGGAGAGGGTAAATAAGTCTCCCGGAGACAGTCCTAGTCTGTTAAGAAAAGCATCCTCAAAAAGAAATGTTTTAATGTCAATTTCAAACTTTGTCAAATTGTCTGAGATAAAGGGGCCTGGCAAGGAGCTATAAAAGAATAATCAAAGGAGCCAAAGAAGGAACGGAATACTGCAGCTTGAATAGACAACTAACCTTGCGAGACCCTCTGTTTGCTGGACTGCCTCAAGTAAAAGAGGAAGGAAGAAACGAGATTCCTCTGAAGAGAAGCATGAAAACAGGAGGAAGCACCATAGTAGGTCTTTGAAGGGAAAAGAGAAAATACCTCAGGAGGGTCAGGAAACCAGAGAAGTCTGAAGTGCTGCCCCCCCCCCCCCCCCAAAAAAAAAAAAAATATTTGGAACTAAATAGAGAGAGGATGAGCTCCCCCAATAAAGACATGCAATAATACCACAGTAGCTAATGCAGGACACAATAAAGCTGCTAGAGAACATCCTGAGCTACAACAGGGAATAGAAATGAGTCCCTCCTATGTCTGAAAAGGAAGTAAGATATACATATCCCAAAGTAGAAGCAGGGATGCAAAGCCCATGCGAGCCGAGAAGAGCCTTGTGATCCAACACCAAGGCCCAAGGAGAAGCAGGAACTTGGAGAATACTACCCACTGGAAATGGCTAAGAAGACCAAAGAACCTGAGAGTATTCCTGGATGAAAATCTCATAATGGATTAGAAACTGCTATTGCCAAAAATGGGCAAACTGTCCACCAGGTACTCTCTTTCCGAAGGAGAACACAGTGCCTTCCCAGCATAGGTTCTAGAAACATGACTCACACGCACAACAAGAAGCTAGGAAACAGAGAAATCCAAGTCCACTTGCAACAGATAAGGAGAAGTGCATTTCCATCTGAGAGGAAACTGTACCAATAAGACAGAGTCACCATCTGTAGACAAAAAAAGTTGAACTGCAACACAGAAAGAGTCAGAGCTTTGCCTCACAATAAGTATAGGAACGCATTGCCCAGGCAGAGGAGGAAAGGCTATGACCAATAAAAGTATGTCCTGCTCTACAGGCAGAGATAGAACTATGCTGCGCAAACTGAGGGAAAAGTGCTCCTCATCCAAAAAAAAGGGGGGAGGGGTATGCCCACCCCAAGATGAGGAAGTTTAGAATGCATAGAGACTGACCTGAGTTCCTCTGACAGAGACATTCAGATATGGACCTACACTCCTCAAGCAATGAAGACAGAAGAGCTTGAAACTATGCACAGAGATGAGGTAGTGCCTTACAGACAGAAACTGAGTTGCAAACCGAAGACAGATTGAGACACTCTCCATATTCAAAGGTAGAACTGTGTTGAACCTACCAACACAGCGCCAGGCTCCAGAGAGGAGAATGAATGCCGAGACAAGGCCAAATCTGGCAGTCTGAAGGAGAAGTTCTAAATCTTCAAAGATGGGGTACCCTCCATACCTAGAAACGGACCTGTCCACCACAGCCAGGGATTAAACTACTGTATATTCCTTATCCAGGGATGCATCTGTGTTCTACATCCAAAGATGGAGCCACACTCTACCTCTAGTGAAAGAATTGATGACCACCTCTACAGACGTAAGTATGGAACACCCCTAAAGATGGAGCCGCGCTTCACATGGAGAGATGGAGCCATGCTGACCACGCAAAACAGCACTCAAGCCAGCCTTGAAACCATAACCACCAGGACAAGAGGCAACCATCTTCCAGGTAGAGCCACCACGACACCAGCTGTTCCCAACCCTGAGAGATGGGACTGAGCCCTACGGTTAGAACCAAGCATACTCCCCATATGAAAATTTGAGCCAAAAGACGAACAATCAGTATCAGGCCATCTACCTAGATGGCACCAAGATCTACATCCAGAGCTGCAGCAGTGTCCCAACCTGCTGAGAGGGAGCAAAACACAACATCCACAGATAGCTATGTTTTACAGACTAAGATGGAACAGCACTAAGTAGTGAACATGTAACTGCACTATCCTGCAAGAACAGAAGATCTGCTAGCCAGAGATCTGCAAAATATGTAAATATACCTAACAAACGCAGATCAGCTGTGACGGAAGGCAAGCACACTAGCTAACAAGTGAAGAAAAATGAATAAGGCCATGCCTAGAAGGCATGTCATGTATAAAATTGCTTAGCTGGCAAGGGCCTGGCAGCACAGAAGACAGTGCAGACAGGTAACATGGCTAGAAAACCCAGCGAGCTGAAGACAAATCAGCTGCCAAAACTCACATCGCAAGGTGCAGACAAATTAAGGAAAATATAGATGTTGGGAAATACAGCTTTGAAGGGCATTCCTAAGAAGCATCTAAAGTGCTGCTGGCCCGCAAGCAGATAAAGTAGTCTGTAGGCAGATCCCTCAATAAAACACAGCTTTTCAGAGCCAAAAGCAAGCCAGTCACATTGCCTAATCAATATACACACATACATATACATACATAATGACAGGCATTTAGGGACAACTTACATAAAGGAATCGGCAAAATGGCTGACAAGTGCCATCAGTCATACACCATAGAGACAGAGTCTGTCCATGCTACCTATGGAAAGATGAAGTTTGAGAAGAACAATGAAGGCCATCCACAGGTGAGCTTAGCAGCCAAGAGAGAGCACAACAGGCAGCAAACCATATATTCAGAGAGAGACCCTTCAAGGGACTGTGAGAAATTCCCCAGAAACCGTGGAACAGAATGTGCCCTAAGAGCAACAGCAGAGCTAAATGGCACTAGCTAGCGTACCCCATAGAAATGCAACAGTGAAGAGAGCAGCCGGAGGGCGAAATATATTAACAAAGAGAAGAATGGCTCAATTGGGTGCAGCCAGCTTAAGGCACCCCAAAGCCTCAGACTGCCATGTCAGAGAAGATTTGAAATTAGTGCCTTAACAGTAAAACCAAAGCCAAGCTCACATACGTGCACTACAGACAGAAATAATCTGAAAGGGATATTCCCCTGTAAAATTAAAACCCCAGGTTGCATCTAGGTAAAAGAGGCTTTCCCATTCTGAACTTGCATGGCAAAAGGGACTAGTGAAAATAACTACTGGGAGAGAAGAAAAACCTGTCGAAATATTAGTAACTTGTCTGGAGGTAATTCCACTCACAGCAGACGGAATCATTATCACCCTGTAGTCTGCCAAAACTCCACAACTGCTGAATGGTGATGAAGTGAGGGGGAAGGAGAGGGACCCAGGTGTTATCCAGCTCCGATAGTTCTCTTCTTAAGAGAAAAGGAGCAAACATCCTGCTCAACTAACACCCAGGAGACCTGGGGTAGTAGCTGCTATGTCTATCAACCATCCAATTGGAGATAGAGAAAAATACTGAACATTATGGGCTAAAAATATCCTTAAGGGGTAAATCACAAGAACTATTTTTCTGTCTCCTTCCACTGGTTGATGGGCATAACACTTTAGTCTGAACAGGGCTAGTATAACAAGGAAATGCTGGATTGGTTTGATGCTATAACCAACATTAATTTCTACTCTTCACTATGGGGTGAAGTTACAGAAATTTAGCCTACAGCAGCATACAAAAACCATAAAATCCATCTTAACCTATCCATCTTCCAATACCATTCGCTGTATTTTATTACCAGCTCTACCTTTACATCTCATAACTAAGGATCCTCTCTACTGGTCCCTTGCTTTCCATAATTCCATAACTCTACACTTTCCACTGGGAAGTTGTCCTGTGCATCCACCATCTCAGGGCTGGAGATCAAACAAGTGGGAAAAGCATGCAAACCATGGCTCGTGCAATTCCATCCAACCCCTCTGTGTCACGTATCTCCATTGTGAAAAATCTGCACAGTTTAACATTCTGCATTCTTCTTGCAATTTTTTTTGCAAGAAATTCACCAGCATAAAAGCATGGCTCCTCTGCACCCCAGACCTAATGCAACCCCTCCTCCCTCCAGTAGCTTTATTCACCAACTAGTGAAGCTTAAACCTCCCCCTAATATCTTTCTAATCCTTCTTGCCCTCTAGCGCACACCTACCCTGGCTCTGAAATCCCTCTTGCCCCATCTCACACACTTCCAAAGCTCTCTGAGTCCCTCTGGCCACATACTCCATCATAGCTCTCTTTCAGTCTGCTACACAGCTGTCAACCCCTGGCACTCACAGCTCTCTCTCGCTCCCTCATACTCACACCCAACCTCCCCATAGCTTTCTATAAATACTGCCAATACACCTCCTCAATTCTCCTTATCCCCCCAACCCGGTGGTATCCAAACCAGAAAAGCGATTCTCTGTAGTTTTCATTCATAGAAGTATTCTTTCCAGCCAGGCAAGCAAGGCTCCCCCACCCCAACTGTTTCTGTTCTAGTAATGATCCTTGTAAAAAGCAATTTGTGTGCAGTGCACTCTTCTCTCACACTCATTCCAGGGCCTACAAAATTAATAAAATGTTATATAGGCTAAAAAAAAAAAAGGGGTGTTTACTGCCAACTGATTTCTACCATGAGCTAAAAACGCTACTGCGGCTTAATAAAAGACCCCCTTAATGCAGTGTACAATACAAACTTATGACATAAAATCTCACATAAGTACAGCATCCAAGAATACAATAAAAAAAAGGGGGGGAAAAACCCAAATTGAACAAAAACGCTTATTCTCAGATTCTGTGTTTTGGGCTGTTTGGAGTTTCTTTGTGAATAATGTTTTATTTGAGTGAGACGCTCACTTTAGCTTCTCCAGTTGTTACAGAAAGCGTTTGATGTCTTGAGTTCAAAGATCGTTGTAGTGACTGTTTGAAAGACTGTTTACACAGTATGATTATAAAGGTTCAGCTTGTTTAATAAGGTTCCGTTTGACAGAACATTCCATATAGATTTCCAAACGACAAGAGAACACATACATGGTGTAAAGACTCCTGACGCAGGCCAGTTGGGCCGAAACACAGCTGTGTCGAGTCTTATCACCTTTCAATAAAATTTGGATTTTTATCTTTTTGTGTGTCGTCTTGAGTTTTTTTTATTTAAATGTTTTATTTTTTACCTTTTATTTTTATCATTTTCTTATTTTTTATTTTATATTTGGATTTTTTTTTATTGTTTATGTTTTCCCTTCCCTTTTTTTGGGTCATCTTCGCTGTTTTGTGTTAATGTTTTATTAAACCTCCTTGGTGTTGCATTCTTCCTGTTATGAGTGGATCGGGGAGGGGGATGTAAGGAGAGTTGGGAGTGGGTTTGGGTGTTTTTGAGGGGTCTGTGAAGGAGGGAAGGTTATAGTCAAAATGTTTTTGTCATTGCTCCAGAGCTTGCTTTGTTATTTGCAATACTGTATTGTAGATTTCAGTGCAGAGCAATATGCCTTTATTTTTGCTTATGAAGACAATAAAGATATTTCTACATATAAACAACAGCAAACAGAGTGGAGTGGAGGAGTGGCCTAGTGGTTAGAGCACCTGTCTTGAAATCCAGAGGCGTTCAAATCCCACTGCTGTGCCTTGTGATCTTGGACAAGTCACTTAACCCTCCATTGACTCAGGTACAAACTTAGATGTGAGCCCTCCTAGGACAGAGAAATATCCAGTGTACCTGAATATAACTCACCTTGAGCTACTACTGAAAAAGGTGTGAGTAAAATCTAAATAAATAAATGCTTATGGTTGCACAAGTCAGCTAAAGATAAAACAGTTCCCAGCAGCAGCACTATGCCAGCCCCATTTGCCAGGATTGGATTACCACCGCTGTCCCTTTTGAGCTCCGCTCTGGTTATCCAAGTGCTGCTCAGCTCCACTTTCGCCGCGGTTTTGTGCCACTACCTCCCCTGGCTGTTCTGACACCAATCTGCTGCTGAACTGCAGGCACTTGAGACTGAGCCGCATCCCCGCTGATCTCCCTGTCTGGGCAGTGTCCGTGTAAATCATAAGTACATAAGTAATGCCACACTGGGAAAAGACCAAGGGTCCATCGAGTCCAGCATCCTGTCCACGACAGTGGCCAATCCAGGCCAAGGGCACCTGGCGAGCTTCCCAAACGTACGAACATCCTATATAATAATTCTCACCTCCAATGTTCTGTGCCTGGGACCGTGGCTCCCTAGGCTGGAGGTGGTCTGCTAGGCAGACACGCACTGACGTCACAGCGTGTTTCCATACTCCTCCCCCTGCCTCGGAATCATCTGTCACCCCCTGCGCTAGGGCCCCCTCGACCCTCCCCTCCACAAACCTGTCGACCCCCCCCCCGGACCGCCGAAAACCGCCCCCCGCCACCGTTGTGGACTACCTGTGCCGACGGGGGACCCAAACACCCGAAGTATTGTTGTGCCCTTAGCGTTCCTTCCTCAATCATCTTCTCTGCAAGTTTCAATGCGTGCGTCTGATGTCAGACGCACGCAGAGGAACTTCCAGAGAAGATGATTGAGGAAGGAACGCAAAGGGCACAACAGCACTTCGGCTGTCGGGGGTTTGGGTCCCCCGTCAGCACAGGTAGTCCACAACGGCGGCGGGGGGCGGTTTTCAGCGGTCCGGGGGGGGGGGGGGGGGGAGGTCGACAGATTTGCGAAGGGGGGGGCGAGGGGGCCGTAGCGTGGGGGAGGGGAGGAATTGCCTGCCTAGGGCCCGTTTCCTTGCCTTCAGAAACGGGCCTTTTTTACTAGTTCTATACATGTTATTCCTGGAATTGTGGATTTTTCCCAAGTCCATTTAGTACTGGTTTATGGACTTCTTCTTTAGGAAACCGTCTAACTCCTTTTTAAACTCTGCTAAGCTAACCGCCTTCACCATGTTCTCCGGCAACGAATTCCAGAGTTTAATTATGCATTGGGTGAAGAAACATTTTCTCCGATTTGTTTTAAATTTACTACACTGTAGTTTCATCGCATGCCCCCTAGTCCTAGCATTTTTGAAAAGCATGAACAGATGCTTCACATCGACCCGTTCCACTCCACTCATTATTTTATATACCTCTATCATGTCTCCCCTCAGCCGTCTCTTCTCCAAGCTGAAAAGCCCTAGCCTCCTTAGTCTTTCTTCATAGGGAAGTCGTCCCATCCCCACTATCATTTTAGTCGCCCTTCGCTGCACCTTTTCCAATTCTACTATATCTTTCTTGAGATATGGCGACCAGAATTGAACACAATACTCAAGGTGCGGTCGCACCATGGAGCGATACAATGGCATTATAACATCCTCACACCTGTTTTCCATACCTTTCCTAATAATACCCAACATTCTATTAGCTTTCCTACCCGCAGCAGCACACTGAGCAGAAGGGTTCAGTGTATTATCGACGACGACACCCAGATCCCTTTCTTGGTCCGTAACTCCTAACGTGGAACCTTGCATGACGTAGCTATAATTCGGGTTCTTTTTTCACCACATGCATCACCTTGCACTTGACCAGATTAAAAGTCATCTGCCATTTAGACGCCCATTCTCCCAGTCTCGTAAGGTCCTTCTGTAATTTTTCACAATCCTGTCGCGAGTTAACGACTTGGAATAACTTTGTGTCATCAGCAAATTTAATTACCTCGCTAGTTACTCCCATCTCTAAATCATTTATAAATATATTAAAAAGCAGCGGTCCTAGCACAAACCCCTGAGGAACCCCACTAACTACCCTTCTCCATTGTGAATACTGCCCATTTAACCCCACTCTCTGTTTCCTATCCTTTAACCAGTTTTTAATACACAATAGGACATTTCCTCCTATCCCATGACCCTCCAATTTCCTCTGTAGCCTTTCATGAGGTACCTTGTCAAATGCCTTTTGAAAATCCAGATACACAATATCAACTGGCTCACCTTTGTCCACGTTTGTTTACTCCTTCAAAGAACTGAAGTAAATTGGTCAAGCAAGATTTCTCCACACAAAAGCCTGCACGCCAGAGCCCCTTCCAATGCTACCCTTCTCTTTTCTCCCTTCCTGTCGCTATATTCTTTTCTCTTCTTTCTTGCTACATTAAAATGTAGTTTACCTTTTGTAGGAGACATCAAAGTTGCAAGAGAAAAAACCTTTTGCTGCCTGTGATTTTCCATGTTACTCCGTGATATAACTTGCTTTACTTTCGACAGCTTGCCTATTGTTTTACTAACTTTTGCTTTTGATTGCTTTAGTTTTGTCTTGTAACGTTAATTTATGTCGCTGGGAGTGGTAAATATGTTTTTGTCTGGGTCATGATCAATAGCTGATAGTTTGCTTTGGACAAACCAAGATGGCGGCTGCTGGGGGAACTAGCTTCAGCATTTTGACATCATGCCATCTCCAGTCATTAAACCTCCTTGGACATCCCCTCCCAACTTTAGGCCAGTCACTGCAGTGACAGGCCATGAGCAGAATGGTCAATCACAGCTCCTAATTCCAGCTACTATCTGTGAACAGTACCACCCCCTCCCCCTCCCTACTCTCATCTAAGCAGAGAAGAGCCAGGAGTTAACTCAGGGTCTTCTACATGAAGAAGGTACACAACAATGGCACTTATTCATCAATGTACCAGCTCAACTGCTAACTGCAATAAAGTCCCCCCCCCCCCATCCCATTACTTCCTCCCAGTCTCTGTTAACTTTACTGCCCTCTT
The DNA here is from genome assembly GCF_901765095.1 of Microcaecilia unicolor. NCBI lineage: Eukaryota > Metazoa > Chordata > Amphibia > Gymnophiona > Siphonopidae > Microcaecilia > Microcaecilia unicolor. The sequence continues at coordinate 419,808,326 of NC_044031.1, forward strand.
CTCCCTCCTCCCAAGATTGTGGCAGCCCATAGATCCCTTACCGCAAACCTTTCTGCAGCGTAAGCATTATTTCACCTCTCCCCAGTGCAGGCTCCTAGCTGCAAATAGATCCAAACTCTTGTTATGGTCCCTTAACACTACTTTTTATTTCCCCTGCAACTTTCCCCTGCATGTGGGAAAAAAGAACCCGAATTATAGCTACGTCATGCAAGGTTCCATGTTAGGAGTTACGGACCAAGAAAGGGATCTGGGTGTCGTCGTCGATAACACACTGAAACCTTCTGTTCAGTGTGCTGTTGCGGCTAAGAAAGCGAATAGAATGTTGGGTATTATTAGGAAAGGTATGGAAAACAGGTGTGAGGATGTTATAATGCCGTTGTATCGCTCCATGATGCGACCGAACCTTGAGTATTGTGTTCAATTCTGGTCGCCGCATCTCAAGAAAGATATAGTAGAATTGGAAAAGGTGCAGCGAAGGGCGACTAAAATGATAGCGGGGATGGGATGACTTCCCTATTAAGAAAGACTAAGGAGGCTAGGGCTATTCAGCTTGAAGAAGAGACGGCTGAGGGGAGACATGAAAGAGGTATATAAAATGAGTGGAGTGGAACAGGTGGATGTGAAGCGTCTGTTCACGCTTTCCAAAAATACTAGGACTAGGGGCATGCGATGAAACTACAGTGTAGTAAATTTAAAACAAATCGGAGAAATTTTTCTTCACCCAACGTGTAATTAAACTCTGGAATTCGTTGCCGGAGAAAGTGGTGAAGGCGGTTAGCTTAGCAGAGTTTAAAAAGGGGTTGGACGGTTTCCTAAAGGACAAGTCCATAAACCGCTACTAAACGGACTTGGAAAAATCCAAAATTCCAGGAATAACATGTATAGAATGTTTGTACGTTTGGGAAGCTTGCCAGGTGCCCTTGGCCTGGATTGGCCGGTGTCGTGGACAGGATGCTGGGCTCGATGGACCCTTGGTCTTTTCCCAGTATGGCATTACTTATGTACTTATGTACTTCCATCCCAATACCCCTATTTTCTGTACCCATGCCGGCTTCTCTTCTCTTTAAACTAACCCCCCTCTTTTAAATGAAAAAACCTGTAGAAAATATATGTGTCTTCATTTCATATCTGAAGGGGATTTTTGTAAGTTTAAATTAAATGGGTAACACTGAAATGGCCAAAAGGTGTTACTCCTATGCATGGAATACCAGGTTAGAGGTATGAGGGCATCATCACTGATGGATTCCGGCCTCCCTGGGTTCCATCATCATTCATGAATAATCTAGTAGGGAGACCTGTACAGCGCTGTGCACGTCTAGTAGCACTATAGAAATGATAAGTAGTAGTAGTTACAGACTGTTATTCAAACACACCGAGAAGAGCAAAAAGGAAGACTGGAATGGCACAGCCTGTGCATATGCCTCTCACAATGCTACCCTTTACAGATGGGGCTGAATGAGAACAAAGTCAATGCTAATTACACCACCCACACTTCCAGAAAGCCAGACTTTGAGCAATACATTTTATTTATTTAGATTTAGCTCACACCTTTTTTAGCAGTAGATCAGGATAAATTCCATTAAAGTATCCTTGGAGGGCTTATAACCTAAGCTTGTACCTCAGGCAACTGAGAGTTACTAAGGAGCTGAAGAGGGATCTGAACCAAGCCTCACTGACTGTCAGCCTGATGTTCTAACCCAAGGGTTCTAAACCTTTTATGGTTCCCACACTTCCTTTAGCTGATCAATGAAACCCACTAATAGTGCTAACTATAAACATGTCACTAAAATTACAGTAGTACAGTGGTTCCAAACTTCTCCGATTCACGCAGTTTTTCAAGGCACCCTGCCCCCCCCCCCCCCCCCCCCGCCACACATTTCCTCTCAGGTCTCTCCTCCCCCGCTACACATTTTCTCACAGGTTTCTTTCCCCCCCCCCCCCCCCCCAAGCAGCATGGAATCCTACCCTGTGGAATATCTAGAAATGGCTTGCTCCCTGATCTGCTCATGCACTTCTTGCTTCTTCTGCTTTTACAGCAGGATCCCAGTAAGCACATCACAGAGCTTGTTCCCGATCCAGCGGCGGTCCAGCGCCCTGCCAATCCCTTTTGAAGAGCTCCCTGTACTCACTGCAGCTCTAGGAAGAACTTGGTAGGAGATCAGAAGACCCTTTTCATGCTGTGCACCCAGAGCAAAGCCAAAAATTAGAGAGAAAAACAAGGCAGAGGGGAACAGCTCTGCCAGGTAGAAGTGCCTCATTTGCTTCTCCTGCCCCCCAAAGATTACCTCTACAGGTTGCAGGCACACCCCTTACGGCCTCTTGTAGGCAATGTGATGAAGCAGCTGGAAAAGAGTGGAGGAGTGGCCTAGTGGTTAGGGTGGTGGACTTTGGTCCTGGGGAACTGAGGAACTGAGTTCAATTCCCACTTCAGGCACAGGCAGCTCCTTGTGACTATGGGCAAGTCACTTAACCCTCCATTGCCCCATGTAAGCCGCATTGAGCCTGCCATGAGTGGTAAAACGTGGGGTAAAAATGTAACAAAAAAAAAAAAAAAAAAAGATCTGTGGAAGCACACGGAGGACATGATTCTTCCACGGCACTCCTATGACTTCATCGTGGCGCACAGTTTGGGAAACGCTACAGTAGTACATAGTTATACTACCAATAAGTGTCCTAATAACTGCCTTCACGCTTGTCTACAAAGTTTCAATAAATTGCCTCAGATTTCATAACCGTTTGCTGCACCCCTTTTAACCAAATCCCATACTAGTGCAGGTTCCACTGATTAAGAACACCTGATCTAACCTCTAGGCTACTCCACATCCCTCACATACTTCTCTCCCACAAGGACTCAACTAGGCACAACACTTTTCAGAATGGCTGCCAGCCTTTCTCCCTCTCTTTCTTACGGGTCAAATTTGTGTATACAAAATCATTTTATTTGTCCTTTGTATGAGAAATTAAATAAAGGTAAATACACATAGCCCACTATTCAAACAAAGTTATACGTTCAACAGCAGACAGTAAATCTATAATTTCTCCATCAGTGTTATTTTCAAAAAATGTATACAGAATGCATCAGGCTGAAAATCCAATTAAGCAACCTCATATTATCTGCATAATACCGGACTGGGTTTGGGGCAGAGTGAGAACAGCCTTTAAAATCATCCAGATGGAAGTGAAATTCAGCTACTGTCCAGATAACTTTTGTGTTTAGTCTGAACCAGTGGTCTTCAACTCAGTCCTCGGAACACACATTGCCAGTCAGGTTTTCAAGATTCCACAATGAATGTGCATAAGAGAGATTTGCATACAATGGAAGCAGTGCATGCAAGTTTATCTCTTGCATATTCATTGTGGGAATCTTGAAAATTTGACTGACTTGCAGGCTTATTTTCGAAAGAGAAGGGTGCCCATCTTTCGACACAAATCGCAAGATGGGCGTCCTTCTCCCAGGGTCGCCCAAATCGGCATAATCGAATTTGGGCATCCTCAACTGCTTTCCATCGCAGGGACGACCAAAGTTCACGGGGGTGTGTTGGTAGCGTAGCAAACGCGGGACTGGGGCGTGCTTAACACATGGGCGTCCTCAGCCGATAATGGAAAAAAGAAGAGCGTCCCTGACGAGCACTTGGCTGACTTTACTTGGTCCATTTTTTCTTGCGACCAAGCCTCAAAAAAGTGCCTGAACTGACCAGATGACCACTGGAGAGAATCGGGGATGACCTCCCCTTACTCCCCCAGTGGTCATCAACCCCCTCCCACCCTAAAAAGACAAACTTTTAAAATATTTTTTGCAAGCCTCTATGCCAGCCTCAAATGTCATACCTAGCTCCATGACAGCAGTATGCAGGTCAGTGGAGCAGTTTTAGTGGGTGCAGTGCACTTCAGGCAAGCAGACCCAGGCCCATCCCATCCCTCCCCTACCTGTTACATTTGTGGTGGTAAATGTGAGCTCTCCGAAACCCACTGTACCCACATCACCCCTTAGGGCTATGGTAGTGTTGTACAGTTGTGAGGAGTGGGTTTTGGGGGGCTCAATACCCAAGGTAAGGGAGCTATGCACCTTGTTTCGATAATACGGGTTTCCCCACCCCTTCGCGAGGACATCCTGCGAGGATGCCCTCAGGAAAACGTGGGCGCCCCGTTCGATTATGCCCCTCCACATGTGTCCCGAGGACTACGTTGAGAACCAGTGGTTTAAACTACATGGATAAAGCTAGTACACTAACAGTATTATATGTATATACCGTGCCACTTCTTATGTGTACAGTGGCATTGAATATGTGTGTTAATTTACATGCCAGTAAGATCAACATACACTAGATCAGTGGTTCCAAAACCTTTCCCGAGGAACACCCAAAGATTTCAGGCTATCCACTATAAATATTCATAAGACACATTTGCATGCACTGCCTCCACTGTACACAAAATTTCTCTCATGGATATTCACTATAGATATTCTGAATATCCAACTGACTAGGGCGGGGGCTGGGGCCAGGGGTCGCTTCTCCACCACGTACAGATGAAAACAAAACAGCTGGTGATTCTGAAATCTAAGTATTACAACACTGAAATATTCCTGGTATTTACTGTATTTTGAATTACTCGTTCACACTTTGATTGAGCATTCAGATGCTGCAAATGGCAAAAAACAACAGAGAAGAGGATCACAGTTAGAACGCTGGCTTGTACTATGTGGCACCCTTAAAGAAACTTCCCTTCTGGAGGAATTTTAAAGAGGAAAAAAAAACCCAACCATTTAAACCACATGGAATGTATCTGTGCATAAGAACCCACGCCCCTAGCCAATCACCAAATATGAGCTTTACATTCCATGAAGCAGTTTTTTTCTTCTGAATCCAAAAATAGACACAGAACATTGCAAAAAGAAAGAAAAAGGCCATTTCATGGGGAAATTATTGGAATGTTGCAAGATTTAACACTGTTTGACATAGCCAATCACACAGAAGAGTGAAAATGATAACATAAGAAATGCCTGAATAAGGCCACAAAAGTTTCAGAAATGAGCTTGAACAGGCAGGACTACTATACTGACACTGAATAAGATATCAGCTTGTCTACTTCATGACTACATCTCCCTTAGGTGGCGGTCAGTCAGATTTGACTTTGCTTAACTGGTGTCTTTCATGGGATGGAGATTTGATCAAAATTAATTTAAGTGCCCTACATTAAGCTACCTTTGTTTTTTTGTTTCAACCATATTTCTTTTTGATTAACAACCTCCTCCATGACTCCCACCCCAATCTCTCCCTAGAGCTGCTTATGGGCTATTTCTATTGTATCTGAAATTAACGTAGCACATACCAAAGGCAGAGATTACTGATGACAACTGGAACTGGAGAAGAGTGATTTACATACGATTTTGGCAATTCTGCTGCAGATGAAAAAGAAAAAAAAAATCCTTTTAAAAATGATGAGTCAAGCCAAGGTCCATTGCGCCTAGCATCTGTCTCCACTGGTGGCCAGTCTGGATCACAAGTACTCAGACTTGGGAGGGCCATTGCTCATCCCTGGAAATGAGCTATGAGAAATAGATCTACTTTTTGAGATGTACTACCTGGCTAATAATTATTTTATGAATTTTTCCTCCAGGAACTTGTCTAAACCATATCCTCTGGTAACAGATTCTACAGCTTAATTATGGCCTGCATGGGTATAAAAAGGATTATACGATTTGTTTACAGTCTGCTAAATCAGTTTCACAGAATGCCCTCTTGTTTCTGTGTTGTTTGAAAGGTTAAAGAACTGTTCTTTATTTAACCGTTCTATCATATTAATGATTTTATGAATTTTTATCATATCCCCTTCTCAAGAGCCCTAACCTAACCAAAGTAATTTTTGGTCACCCCTCTCTGAACCTTTTCTACTTCCACTATATCTTTTCTGAGATGTGGCAAACATACGGTCACACCAGGAATCTATACAGAGACATAATGATATTCTCTGTTTTCTTCCCAATCCTTTTCGAATAACCCCTCCAAAAAACAAAAAAAACCACCCAAAGGGGCCCTTTACGGAAGTGCTGTGTTAACGCATAACCATGGTAAATAGAAGCATCAACACACACTTTTGTAATAAGTGACAGTCTAGTAAATGAATAAATGATAAACAATAAAGCATACGGTAGCTGTTTAACACAGAATGGGATGAGAAACAGATGAGTCGTGGGCATGACCAATGCAGTGCTATTAACGTGTGGCACAATAATGCATGTTAACTTACCGTACCAGATAGCGCAGATGTTAAAGTTCAGCTTTATTTGATATACTGCAAATACATACAAAGACATCAAAGCGGTTCAGGCAGAGCAAACACAAGAAACAATCTAAGAACAGAACCAAAGAAGGATGAAAAGAAAGGAGGGATAATTTTCTTTCCATTAATTCTTCACACTATTCCAGGATGAGTGGGATAGTCATGTCCATCGACCAGCAGGTGGAGATTGAGAATACAGAGCTGAGTTGTAGCCTATATACCCAGACCCCTAGCTCAGCCCCTCACTAATGCCTACACAAGCTATAGAACCCCAGCCATGGAGCCCACTGAACAATAGAAACTTCATATTCGTTCTTCATAAACAGCCAAAACACTAGGCAAAAAAAACCAAGAAAGCCTGCTGAAAACAATGCCTGCCGGAAGATAGACCAGAAACGAGGCCATTGCCTGTTCAGCAACCAATCCTTATGGCACACCACGGGAGCGGCACAGCCGCCTTGCAGGAATAGGGGGTGTCTCCTGGAATAGTGTGAAGAACCAATGGAAAGAAAATTATCAGGTAGGCCCTAATTTCTCCTTCCATTACGTATCTTCTCACTATTCCAGGATGAGTGGGATGTCCCAAAGAAACCCCTAACGAGGGTGGGACTCCGGTCCTGCTACCCGTAGAACCAAAGCACCGTAGGCGAATGAGGTCTGCATACCATGGCCTGGGTGGCCAGTCTGGAGCCACCAAGACCACTCAGCCCCGGTGTTCCGTCACCCACCTTAACAGCCAAAGATCATCGGCCACAGCGGGAAGGCATAAATGAACTATCTTCAGTTTAGAAAAAAACTGAAAACATACCTCTCTAAAAAATTCTACAACAAATAACTTAAATATCAATATCCATTCTGAACACTAATCATAAACTATCGAGACTTTGGCATTCGCCCTCATAGCCATTAGATCCAACACCGGTGTCCCCCAATGCTGCCAGACCAGAAGAAATGCCTCGTTGTACAACTCCCAATCCTCCGGATCGAGAGGTCTGGCTGAGGAAGTTGGCTTCTACATTCAGCGAGCCCACAATGTGTGCCACTGACAGACAGAGGAGATGCTTCTCCACCCAAGTCATCAGCCAACCGGCTTCCAAGGCCTACTGCTTGCTGTGAGTGCCACCTTGTTTGTTGATGTATGCCACTGCTGTGGTATTGTCTGAGAACACTCGCACTGACGACCCCACCAATAGGGATGCAAACTCAACCAGTGTCTTGAGTACCGGATGGAGCTCCAAAAGACTGATTGGCCACCTCCAAGGACCAGGTCCCTTGCACCAACTGAGGACTGAAATGCACCACCCAGCCCAATAACTGGTGTCCATCATCACTACTTGCCAGTGGGATATTGGAAACAGAACCACATGTCAGATTTTGTGGTGCCAACCTCCAGGCCACGCTCTTCCTGGCTACTGCCGTTCAAGGTAGCCAGACAGCATAATCCTGGGTTAACAGAGGACCACTGATCAAGCAAAGACCAGAGGTCCTTTAGGACAATACCCCCCCCCCCCCCCCCTCCACTGGTAGGATCGTCTTCTTGGCTAATACTCAAGGAATCCACCTTCGGAAGGCAAAGCTTGTCCTTCTCCTCCACCACCAGTGGGTACAACCTGCCCATGGCATGACCCACCCAGGAAAGCTCCATTTGGCAGAGGTAAGTTCCTGAATGTCCGGGTGCATTGAGAAGGCCTTGGCAGGGGCCCGATGGTCACGCATGACCGTCGAGGAGTCAGTCAGCGCCATCGCTGGTCATCAACTGAGAGAGCCGCCAGAGATTCCGAAATGAGGGAGCCTAATTCCTCTCAATGAAACATAGGACCCGTGGGGGAAGCTCACCCTCATCCAAGGAGTCCCGCAAGGAAGTCCCCTCAGAAAACTGAGAAGCTACCTCTAATCCCAGAGAATTGCGAGACCAGGAATTCTCTCGGTCCCCAGAAAAGTCCACCCGGGCCCACTTAGGGGCTCCCAACCCTGACCAGGAGGCCCCACACTGGCACAGGCCCCTGGTGAAAGAGCCTCGTGCTCACTCTCCATGGTGGACGAAATTCCCGCCAAAATGGCCACTGCTCCTGTATCCTCCCGAGATGAGTTATGTGGCTGAAGCCAGGAAGAACAGGCCACTGCAGTGCCTCAGGAACAGCTGAATCTCCAGCCTCCACTTCAGAGGAGTTCGGTCTGAAATCCGGGCAGTGGCCTGAAGCGGCCTGCATGGTTCCAAATTTAGAGCAGCATTTTACCCCTTCTGCAGGAGCCAATATCCTGGTCTAAAACTGTGACCAACCCTCACCATCAGTGCATGTGCTGCCACTGCACATACTCCGCAGCGCCCCTAAGCACGAACTTGATGCAGCGCAGACCTTGTAGAGGAAGGAAGCACAGCAGCAAGGAAGAGCACCCAGCTGAACCATCCTAAGCGCTCCTACATCCAGCCCCACCAGAGTGCAGCGCTCACCTCAGGACACCTACCGGGTTGAGAGCACACCGTGCCCCACTCCGTCCAAAGGAAGCCTCAGCGGCTGTGTGAACTTCTCTGCCCTCTTGTTTTTTTTTATTCTGGCACCTTCTTTATTTTTTATGCTTCTGCTGTTAAACAGGCTCCCAGAAGAAAACGGGCAGGCAGAGCACTCCTGAACTGCTTAAGCAGTGTGACAGGGACCCGGCACCACCAGGTATGACACCCGCATCCAGGCCAATAAAACCCAACAACCAGCCAGACCCGGGGACCAAGTCTCAGGACCCAAGACAGAAAGTCACGTCTATCCACCTGCTAGAGATAGAAAATACTGAGGGGCTGAGCTTGGGGTCTGGGTATACAAGACATGGTTCAGCTCTGTATTCTCTATCTCTACCTGCTGGTCGATGGACATGACTATTCCACTCATCCTGGAATAGTGGGAAGATACGTAAAGAAAATTACAATTACTTAATGGGCATAGGAGAGATGGGGGATGGATAAACAAAAGGGGAAAAAAAGCACAGTAAAGTAGGCAGCATTCCAAAGAATGGGGTAAGACCAAATGCCATAATCCACACAGGAAGGGTCAGGGTTGTGGGATGCGACAATGCCACTTAAATAGGAGCTGGTAAGTGCACCTGCATTATCGGCTATAAATGTAGAGCATATTAAGGAGGCATAGCGAGGCTCAGTGCATATCCGTACTAACTGCAACACAACTCACAGCCAATAAAAGGTCAGAAGACCTGTATCAATCCATCTGCTCACCATAGCAGTTTGCTGAAACCTATATGTTGGAGATGTAGGAAGAGCAACCTGTAGCCCTGGAGGAAAAGCAGCAACCACTGGTACAGGAGTTGCGGGGGTATCCAGTGAAGCAGAATCACCAAACAGTGCAGAGGCAGTGCTATTACAGGAAAAGCACGGCCTTGGCGGTCACATATGCTTCTCCATGCAACATCCTGTTAAGCCAGCCCAAGGACCAAGCAGCATCTCTGTACCAGCTGAGCTCAGTGGCTGTATCATCATTCTATGAGAATCTGCGTGCAGATCTCAATCACTCCTCTGGCTCCTTTCAATCTCTGTGGTCACAGTGAGTGAAATGAGCCCTTTCACTATATCCAGACGTCTCCACCAGGAGCCAGGTAAGGAAGTACTGTATTTTTACACATGTAACATGGCCAGATTGGGTGCGGATATTATACATGTTATATGTGTAAAATATGGTCTCGGTAAATACAGTATCTCTCCATTTCACAACCTCTCGTTCCCTCTCCCCTCCCTGGAGTCTTCTGCCATGCATCATAAGTACATAAGTAATGCCACACTGGGAAAAGACCAAGGGTCTATCGAGCCCAGCATCCTGTCCATGACAGCGGCCAATCCAGGCCAAGGGCACCTGGCAAGCTTCCCATCATTATGGCCTCATTCCCTCTCAGCATTCTCTCCCACTTAGGCCAGTGGGTGGAATGGAAATGTAACGTGATGACACTATCTACTACTACTACTTATTTCTATAGCACTAGACATAAGCAGCACTGTACAAAAAACAGGGAAGAGATGGTCCATGCTCAACAGAACTTACAATATGCTTAGGACAAATAAGGGATTAAGAAGTTATTTAATGTGAGCATGATTAAAACAAACATGGGTACTGAACAGGTGAGTAGGGGGTTAAGAGTTAAAAGCAGGCTCAAAAAAATGGACTGACATAGTTGCTGCTATAGAAAAAGATGATAGACAAACTCCTCACATGAAGGGAAAGCCACCAATTCATAATGTGCAAAATACTATTTGTAAGATGTTTTGTCATCATCTAGAATGGCTTACATTCCATCTTACTTCTCCACAACCGTGTGATAACGAGTACCTTTCAAGTGCAAACTGAAACAGCCATTGAGGGCCTATGAATAGAGCCGGGGTTCTTAACCTTCTTTGGGTCCCACACGCCTTTAATTGACCAATGAAACCTTTGCACCTCCTTCCTAAATCACTTCTCCACTAGGGACTACTGACAGCTACATATGTCGCTATTAGTAACTAACAGCACTAACTGCTAAAATGTAGCTAAAATTACATTAGTACACAGTTATATTACTAACAACTGTCCTAACTGCCATCACTCTATCTAGAAAGTTTCAATAAATTACCTCAAATTTTAAGACCCTTCTCTGCACCCCTTTTGACTGCCTCCTACACCTGTTGGGAATGCGAGTACCACTGGTTAAGAATCCGCACACCTGGGGTGCAAAAATCCGGAAGAACTGTATTTGCTAGGGGGTAAGAGGCTGATAAGCACAGGCCAGGTGAGCGACCTTGGAGTGATAGTGTTAAGAGGATTTTAAGGCAGCAAAACAATGTGACAAGGCAGTGGCAGTAGCAGTGTTTTTGTGCGCACCTTTTTTTCTGAGGGCTGGCAGCTCCCCTACATTCCGTTCTGCCCCCTGCAAAATATTCTATTTACCGAAGTCGCAGCGGCAAACCGGCGGGCAGCAGCAGTAAAGGCAGCAGGCAGGCTCGCCTCCGTCCTTCGCTTCCCTGCCCTCTCAACGTCCCGGCCTTCCTCTGATGCCATTCCCTTTCCCGCGAGGGCGGGACATTGAGAGGGCAGGGAAGCGAAGGACGGAGGCGAGACTACCTGCTTGCTGCCTTTACTGCCGCCACCCGCCGGTTTGCTGCTGCAACTTTGGTAAATAGAGTGGAGTGGAAGTGAGCCTATCTAGTCCACTGTAAGTAAGACATTTGATTAATCTCTGTTTCCACTCCCCCGCGCAGCCGTCGCCATTCACTCAAAAGACAGCAAGCAAACCTGTGAGCTGCTGCACCCACGTCGTCGTTCTTTACTGTCGATCCATCTGTAACAAGACTAACATTGTTTTTGTTGGATAGGCAGTGCCTTATAAGGTGGAGAAAAAAACATAATTAAATATCACTAAAACAACTTCAAAAATTATTGTAGCCAGTAGAAACAGCAATTATAAATTCTGTAGTTTGTCCTCATTTTTCTTCACTGTGCTTCTATACAATTCAGATGGCCAGATGTCAGTGAGAATATTCTGTTTCCTGATGGGTTCATCTTAACTGGTTGTAATCTGCCTTGGGAAGCCTGGTGTTTATAAAGATGATGGAATATATTAAAATTAAATGGAAGTAGAATTAAACTCTCCTTTCATTGGGGCACATGGAATCACATCTTCATCTGTTTTGTAGAAGTTTACCCTGGACATGGATGGGAGGGGAGGGCATGGGAGAGTGCAGAGTTGCAGGACATGGACTGATGGAGGGGAGGGCAGGAGAAATGCTGGACATGGATGGAGGAGAGGGAAGACAGGAAGGAGATGCACATGGATGGAGGGGAGGGGAGAAATGCTGGACATGGATGGAGGAGAGGGTAGGGAAGAGAAATGTTGGAGGGAAGGAAAGACAGAGGAAGGAGATACAGAGGAAGGAGATACACACAGATGGAGGGGAAGGGAGAAAGGAGAAATGGTGGACTTGGATGGAGGAGAGGGAAGACAGAGGAAGGAGATGCACATGGATGGTGGTGAGGGGAGAGAGGTGAAATGCTGGATATGGATGGAGAGGAGAAAAGAGAGAGGAAGTGAGATGAACATGGATGCGGTAGATGGGGAGAGAAATGCAGAACATGGATGGAGGGGAGGGAAGACAGAGGAGGAGATGGACATGAATTTAGGGGAGCCGAGAAATTCTGGACACGGATGGAGGGCAGAGAGCTGAAATGCTGGACATGGATGGAGGGGAGGGAAGAGAGAGGAAGTGAGATGAACATGGATGGAGGGAAGGAGAGAGGAGAAATGCTGGACATGGATGGATGAGAGGGAAGAAAAAGGAAGGACAGGAGATGCTTATGGATGGAGGGGAGGGAAGAATAGGAAGGAGATGAGGGAAAGGGAAAAGAGGAGAAAAACTGCACATGGATGGAGAAAATAGGCAAAAACTGGATCCAATCTATATCTCCTCCAGTCAAGTCTGTGGAGGACCCAGCTTTTACCTATGGATGTAGAACAAGAAATGAAGAAGAAAGGAGGAAAGTAAAGAAATAAATGGAAAGGAAAACCTGGAAACGGAGTTAAGGGAACAGATAGCGAGCAGCAGAATCAGAGACTGGGACCGACATGATCAGAAAAACAAAGTCACCAGACAACAAAGGTAGAAAAAATCATTTTATTTTCGTTTTAGTGTTTGGAATATGTCCAATTTGAGAATTTACATCTGCTGTCTTATTTTGCACTGGGTATACTGGAGCTGTAACAGCTTACAGAAATTATTTATAATGAAAAAATATCACGTTATTTTTTTTTTCTCCTATACTAGTATAATGCTTTCAATGATGTCTGTTTATATGCGCCATGGCTGGTATAAGGGGTGTGGCTATCACAGAGTGGAGCCATATGTGGTGACCCCGCCCATAATGAGTACCGGCACCTTCTTTTCTACAAAAAAAGCACTGGGCAGTAGTCAGAAGGATGCTGGGCTGCATAGAGTGAGGCATATCCAGTATAAGTCGTTGGTGAGACCCCATTAGAAATATTGTGTTCAATTTTGTTAGTCATATTCTCACTAAGAACATCAAAAGACTTGAAGCGGTTCAGAGGAAGGTGACAAAAATGATATGGGGCTTTTCCCATAAATGGGAAAAACAGATCAGGATCGAGACTAGAGTGGGCTTCCATGGCAATGCCAGTAGTTGGGAAATAGGACCAGTGTCAGGCAGATTCTATGGTCCGTGCCCTAAAATTGGCAGGGAGAAATGAAGATAAAGTATACCAGTATTTAATCATGAAGAAGTGGAACCTGTGCAGAATGACAGATTCAACCATGGCCACCTTGATGGGCAGATTAGATGGGTCATGCAGGTAGTTATCTGCCGACATTTACTATGTTACTATGCTACTATGTAACTCCTGGGATATTCACGGTTAGCACATGTGGAGGGCAACTAACACGATTTGCAAAATGTACCCTACACCATTCAATATCTAAGTGACAACTGACAACTATGAGCCTGGAGATATGTTGGCTTTCCAAATTGCTGATGTCAACTGTGAAGCTATACTTATAGATCTATCACAGGAGCGGACAACCTTTGATGGCCGCATAAATGTCAGAACTATTCCTAGCAGGCAGCAGCATTACATTAATGTCGGAACCGATAAATAAATAAAACTTAACTAAACATGATGGAAACAAACTGCTAGAGTGGCTATTCTTAAACATATTTGCAAAATATATATTTTAAATCCCAAAAACTCTGGTTAATGCCGTTTTCTATGTAAACTTCCCATGGGTTCGTGGGCCGCATAAAATTCAATGGCGGGCTACATTTGGCCTATAGGTTGCCCACCCTAGTCTATCAAGGTAGCTGATGTGGTGTATGAATACTGAAAACATGGTGTACTTTGACCCAGGAACAATACAGAATGCTTGGAATAACCATATGACCACAGCCACCATGTCATCTTTGTGTCTACTACGTCACTCAACAAGCTCACTCAATATTAATAGTCCTGTCATAACTGTTTTGTTCACAGCATCCTGTGGCCGAGGCACATCCCAAACAGTCATGGGTGCAAAGCACATTTAGGAAAGGGTGACGTGTGGCTGACCACCGCACTCAGCTTGTTCTGGGTTTGGTAACAAATGTCTGACTACATGCTAGAAATGTGTGTATTCTGCCCCCATGTGGAACAGGGTACTGTTAACATCAGACAGCAGTTATACAGTAGCTTGTTTGCTCTGCTCTCCATCACCTTCAAATATGGCTGCATGGAGATTATGTCCCACTCACCAGTACATGGCCACAGTCCATCACCAATTCAATCGAAGATCTGCCTATTCAAGGGAAGCAGGTGGCACTAACAGATAGCGTGTTGGATTTCAGTGATGCATGTGGTGGCATTTGTAGCGCTCATGAACCTAACCTGACTTCCCCACTTCAGATCTGTTGCCCGCACTTTGCTGCATGATCATGTCTCATGTTGCATATACTACATATGCCTCAGCAACCCCTTCCAAACATGGCTCTGCACTGTATGTTCTAGCATTGTTTTGGGAATGCTGCATATTGCTCACACTCTACCTACACAGCTGTCAAACTGACAGTAAACCAGACACTGGTACATATGCTTTGTATGGTTCTCATACGTCCTGTGCCCTGGCTCGACAAAAGCTTTTCTATCATGTTCAGTATTGTATGTTAAACTCCTATCCTACAAATTGCCTCACAAAGTAAAACAACTGATCCACCACTGTAAGAGGCCCTAAGAAATGTCACCCATTAGAACAGGCATATGGTCAACTTGCATGTTAAACCTGCATGACATGAGCATATCATCATGGGCCACATAGTGAAGTCTAAGGATGATGCCCTTTGGGAAAACATGTTGATCTATAGCATTTTCTTTCACCATTATGGCATTGGGTAACTATACTCCCTGCTGCACATTCCTGTCAATGTATGGCTATTTGTCACTGATGCCCTCTCCAACAAGCATCCCATTGCAATGTCACCAATGCTATCATGCCAACCCCTGCACTGCTATGTCCCAACCTCATTTTGCCTTCCAATTATGACTCTATCCAAGGATTAGTTTCCTTCTCCTCCCTTACAGAGATCTGTTTGGTAGCCTAACATGACTTGCATTTGCACAGGGGTGGCTGTAAGCAAATGCATAGTGTAAGAGTGCCAACTAGACTGGCACTCTACCCTTCTATTTAATGCCCTGTTACAACTGTCTAGGGCTCCTGGTACTCTGTAGAATCAACCTGGGTATCACAGTTGATGGTGTGGGAGTCCCACCCAGACACTTCTTCACCATCTCTCAATTCCTATCAATTATGAGATAGTTTTAACTGTACTGTTAGCACCATCCAAGCCTGTTGGAGTTACAATGACTACACTCCACAGTGCTGTTACATAAGCTCCTGCTGAATGGAAGCATGTTGCCTCCAGGCTAATGTTAAATGTATGTTGCCTTGGTACAACCCTGCCACACAGACTTGCTTTCACATATATGCCTGTCATGGATGACCTCTATGCAGTGCCACTTAAATTGTTGGCAGCTGGAGTAGAGGAATAGCCTAATCATGAATTCATGGGCGGATGCATTTCAATTAAAACTTAACGCAGAAAAAAAACACAATCAGGCTTATTTTTGAAAGAGAAAGATGCCCATATTTTGACCCAAATCGGGAGATGTGTGCCTTTCTCTCATGGGTGCCCAAATCGGTATATAATCGAAAGCCGATTTTGGGCGCCTCCAACTGCAGTCTGTCGCGGGAACGGACAAAATTGACGGGGGCATGTCGGAGGCCTGGTGAAGGCGGGACTGGGGCATGTTTATCGGCCGAGGAGAGATGGGCGCGCTCGGCCGATAATGGAAAAAAGAAGGGCGCCTGAAGCGAGAATTTGGGTCACTTTTTCTGGACCCTTTTTTTTCACGAATAAGTCCCCAAAAAGTGCCCAAATGCCCAGATGACCACTGGAGGGAATCGGGGATGACCTCCCCTGACTCCCACAGAGGTCACTAACCCCCTCCCACCAAAAAAAAAGAACTTAAAAAACTTTTTTTTCCAGCCTGTATGCCAGCCTCAAATGTCATACCCAGCTCCATCACAGCAGTATGCAGGTCCCTGGAGCAGTTGTTAGTGGGTGCAGTGGACTTCAGGCAGGTGGACCCAGGCCCATCCCCCCCCCCCCCCCCCCCCACCTGTTACACTTGTGCTGGTAAATGGGAGCCCTCCAAACCGCCCCCAAAAACCCACTGTACCCACATCTAGGTGCCCTCCTTCAGCCATAAGTGCAATGGTAATGGTGTAGAGCTGTAGGAAGTGGGTTTTGGGAGGGATTTGGGGGGCTCAGCACCCAAGGTAAAGGAGCTATGGACTTGCGAGGTATTTAAATTTTTTTTTTTGTTACAAGTGCCCCCTAGGGTGCCCGGTTGGTGTCCTGGCATGTGAGGGGGACCAGTGTACTACAAATCCTGGCCCCTCCCACGACCAAATGCCTTGGATTTGTTCGTTTTTGAGCTGGGCGCCTTCGGTTTCCATTATCGCTGAAAACCGATACCGCCCAGCTCAAATCCGCCTAAATCCGATGCATTTGCCAACTGCATTATCAAAACAAAAGATGGACGCCCATCTTTTTCGAAAATACGGTTTGGCCTGCCCCTTCGTGGACCCGTCCTCGGAGATAGACGCCCGTTCGCGTTCGATTATGCCCCTTAATGTCTCATCACAATATAACACGAACAACCCCACCATTATAAACACCCCAGACTACACTATTCCTGTTTCAGATAGCCTGAAAATTCTCGGAGTTACAATTGACCGAAATCTCACACTAGAAAGCCGTGCGAAAAATAGAACAAAGAAAATGTTCCACTCAATGTGGAAACTCAAAAGAGTAAAACCCTTCTTCCCAAGGGAAATATTCCGCAGCCTGGTACAATCAATGGTGCTAAGCCACCTAGATTACTGCAATGCAATCTATGCCGGATGCAAAGAACAAATCATTAAGAAACTCCAAACTGTCCAAAACACGGCAGCCAGACTTATACTTGGAAAAATGAAATGCGAAAGCGCCAAACCTCTAAGAGAAAAACTGCACTGGCTGCCACTTAAAGAACGTATTGCGTTCAAAATCTGCACCCTGGTTCATAAAATCATTCCCGGCGAGGCCCCAGTCTACATGTCAGACCTCATAGACTTACCAACCAGGAACACAAAAAGGTCAGCACGCACATTCCTGAATCTCCACTACCCCAGCCGCAAAGGACTAAAATATAAATTAACATATGCATCCAGCTTTTCCTATATAAGCACGCAACTATGGAATGCACTACCATACGCCATAAAAACAATGCACGACCTAACAAACTTCCGAAAATCACTAAAAACCAACCTGTTCAATAAGGCATACCATAATGATCCATCCTAAATACTAGACAATGAAACTTACACCAGAACTGGACAAAACCGAACTCTCCATACCTGACTGCTTCATTTACTTTGTCACTAATGAACTTTAACACAATATCACTTTATTTCTCATTCCGGAAATGAATTCTCTATATTTGACTCCTTATTTAATCTGTCACTTATGAACTTTAATGCAATACCACTTTGTATTTCTCATCCCGGAAATGGCTATCGCCATTACGGACTAATGTAAGCCATATTGAGCCTGCAAATAGGTGGGAAAATGTGGGATACAAATGCAACAAATAAATAAATAATGGTTACAGCAATGGGCCAAGAACCAGGAAAGCCCGCTTCAAATCTCACTGTGGCTCCTTGTGACCTTGGACAAGGTACTTAACCCTCCACTGCCCCAGGTACAAACTTAGACAACCAGCACATTAGGGACAGGGGAAATACCTATTCTACCTAGATGTAACTCATCTTGAAAAAAAGGCATGAGCTAAATGTTTTACATATGTAGGGGTGTGACTGATTGATCTCTCACACTCGGAGAATACTCTTAAGTATCTGCTACATACTCCATGGAGTTGCAATCCCCAACCAATCTCAATTGAGCCTCCCAGTATACACAGAACACATGCTCCATACGCTGATGCACATAACCTGCGCGTTCTACCCAAGACACTCAAACAGAAGTCTGCCCAAGGGCTCAGTTGTGATGGCAAGGGCATCCTAGATAAGATGTGCAGCTTTGGACACCTATAGGCTAGTGATGACATAACCCTTAAGATAACATGTCACTTCACAAATGCTTGTACACAATAGCAAACATGCGGATTTTGTGCCAGGAAGAGGCCTGCTGAGGATGTCTGTGATGTGTTACAGCAAACATGCAAGCTTGAAGACCTACTCATGGGATGGTAACAACAAAGTAAGGCTTCACAGTGATAACATTTATATTAGGCATATATGCCACTTGCATGTGGCCTAATACCTCAAAACCATGTGGAAGAGTGGCAACTGTACAGGGTTTGGGGGATATCCAGCAGAAGATGAGAGCATTCAGAAAAGTCTCAAAACAAATGCAAATAGGACAATGCCCCAAATATAAGAATTGTCCTATCTGCTTTTGTTTTGAGATTATTTGAAAACTGGTTTGCCTCTTTTTTTTTTCCATGAACTTGCAGAAAAGTGTCACCAACTACCTTACTGTTGTTTCCCAGGTCAGCTGAATAGTCTTTAGAAAAAGGGACAGGAGTTGAAGCAGCTGCATACTGAACTGAGGTGGTGCTTGAGGAGCTGGTCACAGAGGAAGGTTGAGTACACTGCTATATGTGTTGCCACACATAAGTGTGACCCACATAACCTGCTTATCATACATCTTGTACAGAAAATACACAGGATGAACTGTTTAGTCACTACTAACTAGGGGGGTAGCGCAACTGCAACTTGATGAACGTGGTATGTCTACAAGAGCTGTTCCTATGGCAGCCAGTACAGCTACGTCACTTTACAAATGCTATAAGGCAGTGGTTCCTAAACATGGTCCTGGAGACACTCAGGTTTTCAGGATATCCACAATGAATATTCATGGGAGATACCTGCATGCACTACCTCCACTGCATGCAAATCTCTCCCATGCATATTCATTGTGAATATCCTGAAAACCTGAATGGCTGGGGTGCCTCCAGGACCAGGTTTGGGATCCACTGCTATACAGGGTAGCAGCAGGAAGCACATTCTGTCTTTCCAGATTCACAATCGGTTACTAGAAGCACAAGATAAATCCTTGGATCCTGCCTACACCAAGGTGTCCAAATACTGCACAAGATTTCATGTGTGTGACTAAAGCTCAAAGAGTGGAATTTCAGTTGTCTTACCACTGCTTATTGCATGTTTTTTTGCTGTAGCATGGCACACCTAGCAAATGTCGACTTATTTTTGCCCTCACCAATCCCACCTCCACAACACACTCCAAATACATGTGGGTCAGTGATGTGTTCATTACAATATATAAACTGCCCATTACATCTTATGACATTAAAACCTTTTTTATCATACCAGCTTGACTGTACAGAGGCAGGGATCTAGGGCATGGTATGTTTTGTTTGGAGAGGAATTATTTGGAAAGGGATGTAAAATAAGACCAAGAATATTATAATGCCTCTGTCGCTTCATGGTGTGACCTCACCTTGAATATTACATTCCAATTCTGGTTACCTATCTCAAAAAAATATATGCGGAATTAGAAAAGGTTCAAAGTACAAAATCCTGAGTGGTGTACAATATGTAAAAGTGAATCAATTTTTTTTACTCTTTCAAAAAGTTCAAAGACCAGGGGACACTCAATGACGTTACATGGAAATAGTTTTACAACAAATAGGACAAAATATTTTTTCATTCAGTGAATAATTTAAGCTCTGGAACTTGTCAGAAGATGTGGTAACAGCGGTTAGAATATCTGGATTTTAAAAAGGTTTGGACAAGTTCCTGGAGGAAATATCCATAATCTGTTATTGAGATAGACATGAGGGAAGCTACTGCTTGTCCTGGGATCTGTAGCATGGAATATTGCTACTATTTGGGTTTCTGTCAGGTACTTGTTACCTGGATTGTCCACTATTGGAAGCAGGTTACTGGGCTAGATGGATCATTGGTTTGACCCAGAACGGCTATTCTTGTTCTTAACTATATATGTAGAAGATGTCTGTACCCTATGCCCTAATGTCATGGTTAAGGTTGTTGTCAGAGTAATGGACCATTCATCCAGATACTGTTTGCTACCTCCCATGGGGCAGCAGGAGGAACCCAACCAATGCTGGAGAACCTGCAGCTGCAATTCCACTACATGAAAGTAGTGGACAGGCAGAGCCAATTGAACCTCCAAGTATGTAGAAGTAACCTGTCCATATGGAAAGTACACCCCTCCCTCATATATCACTTTAGCCACCATAAGCCTGCAGCTTATTTCGTTTCGATAATACGGTCGGGGACGCCCAAATCTCAACATTTAGGTTGACCTTACAGATGGTCGTCCCCGGTTTTCGGCGATAATGGAAACCGAGGACACCCATCTCAGAAACGACCAAATCCAAGGCATTTGGTCGTGGGAGGAGCCAGCATTTATAGTGCACTGGTCCCCCTGACATGCCAGGACACCAACCGGGCACCCTAGGGGGCACTGCAGTGGACTTCAGAAATTACTCCCAGGTGCTTAGCTCTCTTACCTTGGGTGCTGAGCCCCCCAAACTACCCCAAAAACCCACTCCCCATAACCGTACACCACTACCATAGCCCTAAGGGGTGAAAGGGGGCACCTACAAGTGGTTACAGGGGTTTGTGGTGGGTTTTGAAGGGCTCACATTTACCACCACAAGTGTAACAGGCGGGGGGGGGGGGGGGGGGATGGGCCTGGGTCCACCTGCCTGAAGTGCACTGCAGTACCCACTAAAACTGCTCCAGGGACCTGCATACTGCTATCATGGAGCCGGGTATGACATTTGAGGCTGGCAAAAATTATTTTAAGGTTTTTTTTAGGGTGGGAGGAGGTTAATGACCACTGGGGGAGTAAGGGGAGGTCATCCCCGATTCCCTCTGGTGGTCAACTGGTCAGTTCGGACACCTTTTTGAGGCTTGGTCGCAAGAAAAAATGGACCAAGTAAAGTCAGCCAAGTGCTCGTCAGGGACGCCCTTCTTTTTTCCATTATCAGGTGAGGACGCCCATCTCTTAAGCACACCCCAGTCCTGCCTTCGCTACGCTGCCGACATGCCTCCGTGAACTTTGGTCGTCCCCGAGACAGAAAGCAGTTGACGGCACCAAAAATCAGCTTTCGATTATGCCGATTTGGGCAACCCTGAGAGAAGGGCGCCCATCTCCCAATTTGTGTCGGAAGATGGGCGCCCTTCTCTTTCGAAAATAAGCCTGATAATGAGCCAACCCAGCTCTAACAGTGTAGTAGACTACACCCAAGTAGGATAAGGAGCCACTGCTTTCCTGAATTGAGAGGAAACAGGTAACAACAGAGCAGCATCTGGTTAGGCTGGCATACACTCTAGAGCTTTTGTTGGGGAGGTGAGATGCCAGTCTACAGCATCCTACAATACAACAGAAGAACCAAAAGACACACTCGCAGTCAGGAAGACACTCCACATACAGCAAAGGTAACACAGAAAATGGAGACTAGACAATGCTCTCAAGAATCAAACATCTATTCTACAACATCTATCATACCAGGCCAGCACTGTGCTACAGTAACATGATGCTAGCTACTACCTCCTAGGATCTCTGCGCCTCTCCTCCCAGAGATCCTTTTAGTGTGCATCTTTACCTCCACCCCCTGGTGCATTTATATTATATATAGATCAGTTTTTTGTTAAAATACATTTTTCTATATTTTGGGTACAGTGATGTTTGATGTTTTTTCTCTATGCATGGACACAAGGCCATGCCTCTGCACTGAACAGAAATTGTCAATGACATACTACTGCATGCCCACTTCCTCTACCCCTTGGGGGAATTTCTATGGAAATATTAGTTAATTACCTGATCATTTTCTTTCCTTTAGTCCTAAATGATCAATCCAGACAAATGAGTTGTGGCCATCCGCCAGCTGGTGGAGACAAAGAACTCTGAGTTGTGTCTCATAAGCTCCTACACTTAGTAACCAAGACAGTATTTGATAACAAAACAGTGAAAGAGAGTGATTTCCAGAGAAAAAAAAAACTCCAGCCTCTAGAAAGAAAAAGAACTATGAAATAAAGGGCAAAACTCATGCCTTATAAATAATGGAACCGGAAGAATACAAATACCTGAAATTACATAGAACCCGGAAAAAACAAAATCATCACAGAACGTTGGGCTCTGAACTGAATCCTTTGGGAGTAAAGGAAAGAAAATTATCAGGAGATGAAAAAGGTAACGGAATTCAAACATGCGTGGGATATGCATAAGGGAATCCTGTGCAGAAGGAATGGATCCTCAGAACCTTTGCTAAAATTGGGTGGCGGAGCAGGTGGGGGGAAGAGGGATTGGTGGTTGGGAGGTGTGGATAGTGGAGGGCAGACTTATACGGTCTGTGCCAGAGCCGGTGATGGGAGACGGGACTGGTGGTTGGGAGGCGGGGAATACTGCTGGGCAGACTTATACGGTCTGTGCCTGAAAAAGACAGGTACAAATCAAGGTAAGGTATACACATATGAGTTTATCTTGGGCAGACTGGATGGACCATGTAGGTCTTTTTCTGCCGTCATCTACTATGTTACTATGTAATTAATACATTTTTCTTTCCACTATGTCCCAAGGATCAGCCCAGCAAAATGGGATGTACAAAAGCAATCCTTAAGAGGAGAGGGACTGTGATATCCCTGCAGCGAGAACTGTGGCCCCGAAGGAAGCATCTGCTCGAGCAGACACATCCAAATGCTAATGCTTAACAAAGGATTGAGAAGAAGACCACGTCGCTGACTGACAGATCTCTGCTAATGAAACTGCCCTAGACTCTGCCAAAGAAGTCACCAAAGACCTGGTATAATGAGCCTTGACATGTATGGGAGCAGATTTACCCCTCAGAATGTAAACCAAAAAAACTGTCTCCTTAAGCCATCGACCCACTTTGGAGGCCGGCAAACCCTTCTGGGGTCCCGCAAAGAGGACAAAAAGATGATCAGACCGCCTAAAATCGTTGGTAGCAATAAGATAGTGCATAAAGACACACTTCACATCTCCAACAATCGCAGGGAAGCATATTCTACAAAACAGACCTCCCTGGAAAAAGAAGGAAGAAACACGGTCTGATTGGCATGAAAAGGAGATACAATCTTCAGCAAAAGGACAGAACTGTCCTTATGGAAACTCCCGACTCAGAAAAGTGGAGAAAAGGATCCCTGCAAAAGCGACCTTGAAACTCTGAAACTCTCCATGCCAATGAAATGGCAACTAGAAATACTGCCTTTAAAGTAAGATCTTGGATAGTTGCTGAATGAAGGGGCCGACTGAAGAACCCTACGATCCACTTGAAGACTCCACTGAGGACAAATATTGCGGAGAGAAAGACGCAGATGAGTGACTCCCTTAAGGAATCGCACTATATCAGGGTGAGCAGCCAATGAGGCATTCTGTATCTTGCTTCTGTGACACATCAACGTTGTACCTGAACTTTGCGCGAATTGAGAGCCAAAGCTCAAGGAAGGATAAAATCTGAGACAAGGAAACATGAAATGGAGAAACACTATTCTGTGCAGACCAGCTCTCAAAAGTTCTCCACACTCTAGCTTAAGAAGTAGTGGACAGCTTTTTCAGGCTTGCAGCAAGGAAGTAATAACATAATCCACATAACCCTTCTTCCTCAATTGTGACCTCTATAGAGCCAGGCTGTATGCCCAATGATGGAGAGATCCTCCATAAGTACTGGACCTTGGTGCAATAAGCCTGTCTGTGGAAGAAGAGTCAACCGAGGAGCGATCTGAAGACGGTCTGCATACTAAGGACATCTGGGACAGTCCGGAGCTACAAGAACGACCTTCTCAGGATGATGCACAATCCAGTGCAACGTCCTTCCCACAAGAGGCCACGGAGGAAACATGTAAAGGAGGCCGTTCGATGGCCAACGCTATACCAGTGCATCCATTCCTAGGGAGTGTTTCTCCATGAAGCAGCTGTAGAGAACCTGTGTACTTGCGCACTGCCTCTGGATGCCATGTCAGAATACACAGATAAAATCTCTGAGTCCAGAAGAGGAACATTCTCCAAATCCTGAGAAACAAAAAGTTTTCGTTTCTTAGGAAGCTGCTTCTCAAAAGCAACATAAGGGGAAGAAGGAGAGGCAGCTTGAGCTAATAAAAAAAGCCTGCTGTAATAAAAGAACAAATTCAGGTGAAAACAGCAGAGCAGAGATTTCTACCTCTAAAAAACAACATTCCAAGACATGGTAGCAGGCGAGAAACCCACTGACAAAATGGGCACCGAGCCCAACAAAACCGCCGTCGGAGCAGGGCTGGATTGAACTCCCAGAGACGGAGTACTAACAGCCGAGCTAGGCAAAAGCAGTATGTCCATAGAAGTAAAGCAAAGCATACAGGAACCTGCAGCCGAGAGCTTAACCCTGCAGCACAAGACTTAATAGTCTCAGAAATAGAGAATAATAAATATACTCACAGAAAACTGCCAAGACCTCCAAGGCAGTGAAGCCCCACAATCTTCCCACAGTACAAGCACTCTCAAAAAGAACCACAGTAGCTGCTTATTTATTTTTTTAAGATCGAGGCAGGAGAAAAAGAAAAGGGAAGATTGAGATAAAGATGTAGAAAGTGGCAACAGAGGAGCAGAAAGGGACCTAGATCACTAGGTTTACACCTAAAGCACAGGATATTCTCAAGCCCCAACTCAACTGAACCTGCAAGCAGAACAGGAGGCCACATAGAAGTCACCACAGCGCACAGGAGCTGCTGTCCCACCTGCTGGAGATAGAGAATACTGGCTTGGTTGCTAAGTGCAGGAGCTATGAGGCACAACTCATTAGAGTTCTCTATCTCCAGCTACTGGCAGATGATCACAACCCATTTGGTCTGGACTGATCCTTGGGATGTAATGGAAGCTAGCCTTTGGCCATATGGCTCCATTCCCAAGCGTGTTGTACCAGGCATTGTTTGGCTGGACATACCACACAAAGACAGATAAGCCTGTAAAAAAACAATTCACATTGTTTCAGAGTACATATGATCCTGTTGAGGTGTACTCATAGAGGGGCCTAATCGAACGCCCATCTCCATGGGCGTCTATGTCCGAGAACGGGTATGTGAAGGGGCGGGACAGACCATATTTTCGAAAAAAAATGGGCGCCCATCATTTTTTTCAATAATATGGTTTGTGCCGGGCAAATGCATCGGATACGTACGGATTTGAACTGGGCGGTTTCGTTTTCAGCGATAATGGAAACGAAGCCGGCCATCTCAAAACGAACAAATCCAAGGCATTGGGTCGTGGGAGGGGCCAGGATTCGTAGTGCATTGGTCCTCCTCACATGCCAGGACACCAACCGGGCACCCTAGGGGGCACTTGTAACAAGTAAAAAAAAAATAAAAAAAAAGTAAAGTATCTCCCAAATCCATAGCTCCCTTCCTTTGGGTGTTGAGACCCTCAAATCCCCCCCAAAACCCACTGCCCACAACTCTACACCATTACCATAGTCCTTATGGCTGAAGAGGGGCACCTAGATGTGGGTACAGTGGGTTTGGGGGGTGGTTTGGAGGGTGCCCATTTACCACCACAAGAGTAACAGGTAGGGGGGGGGGGATGAGCCTGGGTCCACCTGGCTGACGTCCCTGCACCCACTAACAACTGCTCCAGGGACCTGCATACTGCTGTAATGGAGCTGGGTATGGCATTTGAGGCTGGCATACAGGCTGGAAAAAAACTTGTTAAAGTTGTTTTTTTTTTTGGTGGGAGGGGGTTAGTGACCACTGGGGGAGTCAGGGGTGGTCATCCCCGATTCCCTCCGGTGGTCATCTGGTCATTTAGGGAACTTTTTTGGGACTTGTTCATGAAAAAAAAAAAAAAAAAAAGAGTCCAAAAAGAGTGACCTAAATTCTCGATAAAAACGGCCATTTTTTTTTCAATTATTGGCCGAAGGCGCCCATCTCTGCTTGGCCGATAAACACGCCCCAGTCCCGCCTTCACCACGCCTCCAACACGCCCCCGTCAACTTTGTTCGTTCCCGCAACAACAATATATAGATAGATAGATAGATAGATAGATAGATAGATAGATATAGGGTGTGCCAGCAACTACAGATGTGGGTCTCTCACACACCAGTGGCACGTAGGCACACAAGGGTGCTGCACGAACACCATTCTAGCTCTTGTGCCCAAAGGAATAATGTTGGGGAAGGGGGACACCCTAAGCATGTGGAGATGAGGCCAGTATTCCTAGTACATGGGGAGAACTATCACACGGGGGGGGGGGGGGGCATAATTTTCAAATAGTAGGCGCCACACTAACCCCCAGATTCTATATAGTGCGCCTAGAAATCTGCGTCGAAATCCAAGCGTTCTATAAGAATTCTATAAGAATGCGTGTAATTAATTGGCTTAACAAGCCAATCAGCATTGATAACAGCTCTTAAGCAATAATTAGCACTAATTGGCAATAATTACAATTTACATGCACAAGTCGCTAAGTGTATTCTGTAACGCAGTGCACCTAACTTTTAACACGTGCAGGCAAAAAGGGGCTTGGTTATAGGCGGGGAAATGGGCGCTTCATGTGCGTTTCCGAAATTTACGCCCATAGTTACAGAACATGGCCCAGTGTGCCTAAATCAACGTGCCGGGATTTACACCATGTTTTCGTTGGCATAAATGGATGCGCATAGTTTTAGGCGCAGGGATATCAACTAAGCGTATTCTATATACCATACTTAAATCTAGGTGCCGCTTATAGAATATGTTTAGTTGGCACCATTTTCCATGCAGATTTTTAGGTGCCATATATAAAATCTCCCCTTAAGCGACAATTCTATAATGGCGATTACATACGAATACTAGCCTAAGTCCACAGTTACATGCCTAACTTTAGGCATGAGCACTCACACTAACTCAACAGCTGGTAAACATGCTCGAAGGTTAACACGACTGAGTACAGTTATAGGCTGCACTTAGTCATTATTCTATAACTGCAAATTAGTGCAATTTTGCAATTATCAATGCCAATTAGCGCCTAATTTAACAATTACGTTATGCACATAACTGGCAGTATCCTATATCCTGCATGCAGAATTTTGCATGCTAAATGCGACAATAGGTACACAGTAGTATGTGACATCTACATCACCTAAGAGGTAAGGTTTATCCTGAGAAGTGCTGCACATCTGCCCAATGACACAGTAGCTTTTGTTCCCATGTTGGCATTCCTTCATAAAGCAGAGTTACACCAAGCCTGAGCTATATAAGGGCTTTAGCTAAGCTATTCTGTAAAGGAGAAAAGGAACACTAGCCTTCTCAGCTTGTAGACCACTTCTGGTTACTATCCTGCTTATTTTCGAACGAGAAGGCCGGCCATCTTCCGACACAAATCGGGAGATAGCCGGCCTTCTTCTAAAGCCGGCCAAATCAGTGTAATCGAAAGCCAATTTTGGCTGGCTTCAACGGCTTTCCGTCGCAGAGCCGGACAAAGTTCAAGGGGGCATGTAGGCAGTGTACCGAAGGCGGGACGGGGGCGTGGTTAACAGATGGCCGGCTTCGGCCGATAATGGAAAAAAGGAAGCTGGCCCTGACGAGCATTTGGCCGACTTTACTTGGTCCCTTTTTGTTCACGACCAAGCCTCAAAAAGGTGTCCCAACTGACCAGATGACTACCGGAGGGAATGGGGGATGACCTCCCATTACTCCCCCAGTGGTCACCAACCCCCTCCTACCCAAAAAAAAATATATATATAAAATTTTGACAGTCTCAAATGTCATAGCCAGTTCCATGACAGCAGTATGGAGGACCCTGGAGCAGTTTTAGTGGGTGCAGTGCACTTCAGGTAGGTGGACCCAGGCCCATCCTCCCCTACCTGTTACACTTGTGGTGGTAAATGGGAGCCCTCCAAACACCACTGTACCCACATGTAGGTGCCCTCCTTCATCCCTAAGGGCAATGGTAATGGTGTACAGTTGTGGGGAGTGGGTTTTAGGGGGGATTTGGGGGGCTCAGCACACAAGGTATGGGAGCTATGTACCTGGGATCAATTTGTGAAGTCCACTGCAGTGCCCTCTAGGGTACCCGGTTGGTGTCCTGGCACGTGAGGGGGACCAGTGCACTACAAATGCTGGCTCCTCCCATGACCAAATGCCTTGGATTTGGCCGCCATTAATTTCCATTATCAGCGAAAACCAATGCCGGCCATCTCTAATGCCGGCAATCTCTAAGGGCAGGCCAAATGTTGAGATTTGGCTGGCCCCGACCATATTATCGAAACGAAAGATGGCCGGCCATCTTGTTCGATAATACAGTCGGGCACGCCACTTGATGGGGTCCGGCGTTAGAGATGGCAGCCCTTATAGATGGCCGGCCCCATTCGATTATGGCCCTCCATGTCAGTCTAGCCCTATCCACTGTGCCTTGAGTGTGCAGGCTGCCTGGCAAGGTTTTCATTAGGTCTTCAGACTGCACATGCATGACAAAAATTTATATGGCCTAAATCTCGGTATATATACCAGAGATCTAACGGAGCACAGCCCTGGCCTAAACTGGTCCCTGTAATAAGAGACGACTTAATGCTTTGGTTGCCATATTAGGCTTGGCTGGTCCAAACACTGCTCAAGATTGCTGCTAGAGGATGGATGTGACTAGCAATGGTGTATCATTATGCCGATACTGAGTAGTGTACGTCACATATGCTCGAGACCTTCTCCTTTACTGACTCAGTAAACTGGAAGGGTTCATTCAAAGGTTGAAGAGCACTTCAGCACCTTCCAGGATGTGCCTGGAGACTCAAATATCAACAAGTATAGGTATCTGGCATTACGGTGTCAAGGAAAAGTAAGAGACCACAGCCTTGTCCTTCATGCTTTTTTATTTACATAGCGAGTGGTAGCCTTAGTGCAGTTTATTGTACCTGCATGTGCTTACCATTTCAATTCTTAGGGTCTTGATCCCCCTTTCATGACCTTCCCCGACTCCTGAGACTTGGACCAGCTTCAGATGGCAAAGCACTGGTCGATGAGCTATTATTCGATAACCTAGCTCCTGATTCTCCACTCTACTGCGTGCTGCCTGGGAAGGCATGCAGGATGGCTGTGGTCTGCTCCCTCACTACAGCAGTCTGTTCATTGATGGCTTCTGTCAATGTGGTTAAAACCTGGACCACAGTCGCTGAGAGATTTCCCATAGCCCTGGTGTTCGCATCCACAGATTGCTGGAGATGCAACATTTGCTCCCTAAGACTCACAATTTCTTCATGAGTAGTGTCCATGTGCGTTTCTAGCAGATGTTGCATCCCTAGCTGTCTCTTCATAATTGGTGATTTCCAGGGCTGTGGTCTTTTGGCTAGCAGGGCAGCTGTAGCCATGTCATCATGTTTTCCAGGTGAGGCTGTCACCTTCTCTTCCTGCCCAATTTGTATATTCTCTCTGTATATATAAAGGGTATCCTCCAGTTGTTCATCTGTGAGGTCTGGGGATACTTCAGGAGTTGAAGGATACAGGATCAACTCTTCCATATCCTCTTCTTCTGTTACCTCATCCTCTGTAGTAGTTTTTTCATCCTGTGTGTCTAGTGGTGGCCTGTAGGCTGGCTGGGTCCCAGACGGTCCTGGACTGCCCTCATTCTCCTGGCTGGGTCCTACAGGTAAAATGACACACAACAGCTGACATGAGTTACTATAGAGATCTGTGATGTTCTGACCTTCTGTACCATTTATCCATGTAATCTATGTAGGTCAGGACATACATTATTTGATGTGCTCCTGGACTTCACATTAAAACTCCCAAGCATGCTCTTCATAGGGCCTTTGCATTCTGATCTCATATGGTCACAACCTCTGATGCACAAGCTGAAAGACTCTGACTGCTGCCCAGGTTATCACTGTGAAGGAATATGTGTTCCTTTACCTCTGATGATTTCTCTTTTCTTACTCTTTCATTGAACCCCTCAGGCACTCCGATGCAGGAGAATAGAGCAACACAGTACCTGGATATAACATCTGCCAATGCCCCACATTAATAACACTTTTTCCTGATACATCCCCTCTCCTCTATATCTGCTTATCCCTATAGAGAAAGGGCCGGTACACATCAAGTGCACATAAGCTGCACAAGGGGACCCAAAATAGAGCAACTACAAAGTGGTAAGATAAGAGACACAGATACCACAGAGGTTCCTGGAGGAGCAGATCCCAAGGAAAGACAGTGTAGACAAAATGAGGGCCAGAGGAGGCTCAACACTGGACTTATGGGAAGGGGAGAAATGATGCAAGTTATCATATCACTAAAACTGGGTGCAGAAAGGTGATGAAGGGTGGAGGGGACAAGCTTGTGGGTGGATTTTATCAACGGATAAAAGGGGAGAAGTCAGGATGGGGGAAGGGGGGGCATTAAGGGAACTGCTGTCCGAGATGAGGCCACAAGAGCAGATAATGAGAAAGTGTTGTAGAATGTAAGTGGAAAATGACAGGTGAGGGTATACGCTGGTGATGCTTCACTGCATCTTTAAAGCAAGAGGCAGAGCACAGTGCTGGGCAGCATGTGACAGATCAGTTAGAGTTAAGGAGCATGTATGGAAATAGTAGATGTGAAGCAATCGTAGACAGAATGAAAGTGAGATGAGAATGATAGGAATGAAAAGCATGCTTCCAGCACACATACTTAGGTGTATATAAAGAACATCTTGGCGCAACTACCAATCACTGCAAAGCCTAATATCTTGGTTAACAGATTTACTGAGACCATAGGTAAGAACACAGTTTCCGGACAAATTTCGAAGAGCAGAAGACACCACAATAAACTGTTCTACAGCAGACACTGACATGTCCATCTGTAAGATAACAGGTAGGTCATCATACACTATGTATGAATCGGCATATACAGGTTTGTACATGCTACAGAAGATATACATTGGTGGGCAGACTGTGCTGCTAAATAGAAGCTCAGCCTTTTACTGGCTCTTCATATCAGCGGTCACAGCAAGTGCCTACATGTCATACGTGGAACAGAATATGTACTATTTGTGGGGCATTTCACTACATGCAATTTAGTGACACTTAGTGCAATTTAGAACTTTATATCATATCTCATTAATTCAACACTGTATAGGGCCCCCCTCTTCTATCTCACTGGAGACCTTCCCACACTTCCATCCTGCCCCCCCCCCCCCATATTGTTCATAATCAGATATATGGACTTTTTCTCTAGACTACTTCTAGTGCTCATAAGCACACTTACCTGCTGCTTCATGGCCTGTGTCCCGATCCTCTGGGAGACCCACAATGTACTGTAGGCCCAACTGCTGTGTCAGCCTCTCCTTCAGAGGTGTGAATATTCTGGGGGCAGGATCCACCTCTGTGCCAGATGGCTACTAAGGTTGTCCTCATGCTGGCCTTGACATCATCGTAACAGTGAGTAGTTTGGGCCACCGATTGGCAACGGCTCATCAGAAAATAACCTTTTTTTCGATGCAGCTGACATTTTATGGCTTTGCCTTCCAACAGCTGCAGGAAGTTTGCCAGTACCATCTCCATTATTAGATAGTTCTTCTCTGGTATGAGGGTGGTTTTGCAGCCAGGTTGAGTGGCTGGTTGGTGAGGTCTCCTCCCTGTTTGCTCATCCCTAGCACTTACCTCCTGCCTGCTATTTTGCTCTCTCTCTATGATGGAGGTGGAGTGTGGTCATTTAGCCTTCTCTGCCTCACCTTTCCCCTGAGCCAGTTCCTTGGGCAGGCTATTGACACTCCTTTCTATCCTTTGGCCTCTTGTCAGCATGGCTGTTGCCAGTCCTTTTCCTCTACTGCCCTCCAGAATAGCCTAGTGCAGTTATCTTTCATCCTAGGGAACTGGGTTCAATTCCCACTGCAGCTCCTTGTGACTCTATGCAAGTCACTTAAACCTCCACTGCCCCAGATACAAAATAAGTACCTGTATACAATATGTAAACTGCTTTGATTGTAACCACAGAAAAGCAGTAGAGTCACATCCCCTTTCATTTCCACCCACCTTTGCTCTGGGTACTCATGGAATGACCTATGCCTAGCCCAGTGTCTCTCTCCCTCCATGGCATATCTAAGAACTAGTTTCCTTAATCCCACACACTCTCAACTAGAGAGCTGCATGGGAACAGGGATAGTGGGCAATCCCACGGGTACTGTGAGGATGGACTCAGGTCCTACGGCGCAGCCGCAGAACTGTACAGCAAACTAAGCTTTGCTTTCCTTGCCCCTGGCCGCAGGGTGCCCTCCCCGCATGTACCTCAAGGCACCCTGGTGGTCTAGTGGCTTCTTTGGGGCACGGAAGTCACAGTTTGAAGTCTCAGCAACCATTTTAAACAAGCAGCGGTGGCGGCAAGAGGAAAGAGTGAGGATCTTTCCTTCCTTGAAGAAGCAACATGACCACCAGGGTGCCATGAGGTATGTGAGGGGAGGTGGATGCAGTTGTTCGTATGTATGTGGGTGGGAGAGCGGGGGCTGTAAAAAGGGTGGCAGTGTGGGTGCAGGGAGGAGGGCAAAAAGATTGATAAGGGGTAAGGGTTAGATTGAGAACAGGAGACGGTACAAGGCTATCTATCCAATTACATGGGTTGAAGCCAGTAGGTGGAGATTGTCGCCACACTAGTTCACCCAAAACAATACAAATGCTGTTGAAAACAATAGCAACAGATTATTAGAAATACGGGACTGCCTATGCATGGTCCATCTGTAAAAATTCAAAAGTCTTAAAAGGTGTAAGACAAAAGATTTTTTTTAATGTATTTGACAGCTTTTTAATTTATTTGAAAGCTTCCCATATGTAGATATAAATACCATGAAATAAAAACTGAATATCACTAACACAGCTTTAAAAATTATTATAGCTGGTACAAACAGCACTAATAAAAGCTGTATTTTTGTGCTCATTTTTCTACACTGTTCTATACAATACAGTAATACATGGCCAAATTTCAGTGAGGATAGCCTGTTTACTGATGGGTTCATCTTAACTGTTGTTGTAATATGCCTTGGGAAGCCTGGAGTTATAAATATGGGAAGTAAAATTAAACTCTCCTTTCATAGGGGCACCTGGAATCACATCTTCACCTCATCTCTTTTGTACAAATGGATTATTCTGTTTTGAGCATCTTTCAGGGACAAGTGATTTTCATAAGTCAAAATAATAAAAATAAGTATTTCATACTGATCTCTTTTTTTGGGAGGGTGGGGGGAAAGCAAGGTGACTGCGGTGCAGTGTGGCAGGGGCTGGGCGGGCTAGGATGGAGTAGATTACTTGCAGCAGGGATGGGTTAGATCCCCCTAGGGCCAGGTTAGATTCTCCATTGGGATGGCGGGGATGGGTTAGATTCCGGTAGGGACGGGTTAGATTTCTATCCCCGTGCAACTCTCAACTCACACTCAAGCAGTACACAATCACTTAATCCAACCATGAGCCTCTGCTCCCCACCCTCCTCACAGCACAGGCATGACTGCTAAGAACTAATATTTATATTTAGGTATAGGACATGGTGCAAATACATTAACACACTTTACCTTAATGTACATTATTGCAACACATCATGGAATAGAGCACAGTAATGTTAATGCATGCTATTGAAGCATCTCACTTCCTTTTAATGTAGACACACCCCCTTTCTCACCAACAACTTTAATGCAATTCTGGCCAACAATATGTGTGTTAAAAAGTTTTGCCCTAACGCATGTTAATAGCAAAATATTACTACACTGTAGTAAAAAGGGGCCCTAAGAACCTTTACAATTACCTCAAGCATTTTAGTCACTTTGGGACAGTCCAACAAGAGACTATCATTCCATAAATTTGTTCCAGACATTGCTGCTCTCTTACATCTGCAATGCCCCAAGTACACCATAAACCCCAAATCTGTAGTACATACAGAACTGAATGGGATTGTAGGAGCCAAAACATCACCAAACTGGCTATCTTCCATGGCCAACATCTCTATATACAAATATATATTTTTATGAAAGGAGTGTTTCTGAAGCTTTTTAGTGTGAATTCATCAAAGATTTGAAAGAATTACTTTTTATTTCACTTATTGATGACTTACTCCAACCAACAGATGCTAGAAAGGGCTGTACATTTGTCAGTGCTGCTGCCAATGATTCTGGAAGGACTTCATGCATTTAATACTATGACAACTGGACAATAAAAACAAAGCTCCACGGGCATTGTAGAATGAATGCCAGGGATTCTTACTCTTTGCAATGCAATTTATGACCATACTGCACTTCTAAGGAGGCTGAGGTATGGACTCACCCAGAGACAAGTGCACCTTATATGTGTGTGTGTGCGTGTCTGAATGTGTGATCTCTAATATCACTAATACGCCAAATATTCAACTTTTGAAATCTCATCAAACTGCAATAAAGTTAAAGCTGGCCCAGCTTAGTTCTTAGAAGAAATCCTCATCTGGATATGAGTGGACTCTCCTTCTGGAAAAGAGAGGTGGCCAGCAAGTATAATTAGTTCCCCATTTCACTCCA
Source organism: Microcaecilia unicolor (assembly GCF_901765095.1). NCBI lineage: Eukaryota > Metazoa > Chordata > Amphibia > Gymnophiona > Siphonopidae > Microcaecilia > Microcaecilia unicolor. The sequence goes on from NC_044031.1 coordinate 419,843,182, forward strand.
CAGTGCAGGCGTTACCAACTGGCAAGCTCCAACCATGGGTACATAAGGTGATGTACAATGAGAAATACATTTTGGGCCAGAAGTCGCTTTATTTAAGCTCTGGAATAATTGGGAAATTGGGCTCTTTATTTCCAACAAACAACTTCAAATATAGGGCCCTTTTACTAAGTGGCTGTAAGCCCAACGCGGGCATACCGCTCACTATACAGGAAGTACAGTTGGGCTACCGCATCAGCCCAGCAGTACTTCCCACCCCTAGTGTGCTGTCATTTCTGGCGCTACAAAAATGTATTTATTTTTGTAGCGCCAGAGTGTACCTGGCAGTAATCGGGCACTGCTGCGCACTGACCGGTAACCACAACCCGGGAGCCCTTACTGCCAACCTTAATCTATGGCAGTAAGGGCTCCCCCTCCCTGAAAGAGCCACACAGCAAGTGCTTTACCTGCCACACGCCCATTTCCTGTAGGAAAGCGAGACTTCCTTTAATCAGCTGCGGTAAAAGGGAGTCTCGGCAAGCGTGTAAAACACACGCCGACTCCAGCGCTGGCCCCCTTTTGCCACAGTTTGGTAAAAGAGGCCCATACATCCTGGTCTGATCCATCCAGAGTCTGCTCTGTACTGGGCTTCTATACAAAACATTATACAGAATTGGTTTGCAGTAATATCATGTCAGATTAATTACAACTATTTCTGAAGGTGTAGCTATGAAGCTACCTGTTCTGTAACTAGTACATGCATTTTCTGTGGCACTTCACATTACTGTAGAACTACCTGCCTGCCTGGTATTTTAATTTGATATATGTAGGCTGCAAGGTCTTTTCTATGGACCATTCTTTGAAGACAAATTGAACGTCCATGTAAGCAATGTCTTTCACAGCCATTATGAAGACTCATTTGATTTCCATGTATCTGGTTCTTGGTTGGCTTCTGGAAACCCACTTTGCAACTCTAGAGTTGCTATAGAAGCATATGGAAACATTCAATTGTTCGTCCCCATTTTTAAAAGCCTACCTTAGATCCACTGGACATTTCTAGTTACCACTTAGTTTCCAATTTACAATTCCTAACTAAACTGACAGAGAAAATATTATATGATCAGTTAGCTCACCATGTGGAACAAGCCTATATTCTACACCCATGTCTGGTATCTGGAGACACTTCTTATAGCTTTATGAGTGAGTTACACTGTGATTTCACAGTCAAAGGACTGGACTTATCCACAGCATTTAATTTAGTTGACCATAACCTACTGTTAATAAGACTGGCCAGTATCTGGATATTGGTGAACGTTCTACGATGGATTATTTCCTTCTTTATAGGTCAGCAATCTTCAGTCATGCTGTGTAATTCTAATTCCACTTCTCTCCATCTTCCTTGTGGAGTTCCTCAGGTATCTGTGCTGGCGCCATTATTATTTCAACCAAAGATAAACCCAAAACAAGAAAGAAAAAATCCAAATACTAAATAACCAGTTCTCCACCTTTTTGAGTCTCCTAACAACTGTACAGTATTTTGATGTTAGTGCATTTTATTGTGCCAATGAGGTTCTCTTGCTCTTCTAAATCGACTTTGTCACCCAGTCTTAACCTGTTTTCAACTCTATTTAGATACTGTTTCATGTTGGTTATCTGACAACTAACCCATCTTAAACCCATCTAAAACATTAGCATGCTGGCTGACAGGCCGGTCTCTGTATCTTTCACTTGCCTCTAAACACCTATTGCACTGGTTAATTATTTCAAGTTATCTTGGAATTTTTCTGGATTATCAACTTTCCTTTAACCATCAAGTTGCAGCATCGGTGAGGACAAACTTCCTTGCATTATGTCACTTTCGTGCAGTATGTTACTATCTTGAGCAGTCTTCTCAGCTTGCTCTTCTTTATGCTTTGATTGCTTCTAGGTTAGATTATTGTAACACCATTTATGCTGGTATAAGTTTTTCACTCTTCAAGTGTCTTCAAACATTTAAAAATACTGCTGTAAGGATCCTCTGCTACGCAAAAAATTTCAATCAAATTACCCCTCTTTTAATGCATCTTCACTGGTTACTCACTGCCTTCAGAATTCAATTCAAAATTTTAATTCTGGTAAGCAAGGCATTATATTCTGGTATTCCTATGTACTTATCGTTATTACATACCCCTCGTATGTCAGCTTGTTCCTTGCCTGACTCCTATCTGGCTATCCCTCCTGTTTCGAAGACCAAACTAAAAGTCATACACCAAAGTGCCATTTACTGCATTGCTGCACAGTTCTAAAATGCTTTTCCTCTTCAGATGTGTATGGAACCACTTCTTATAAAGTTTAGATGCACATTTAAAGACTTACTTTTTCACTAGGGCTTTTGGAAAACGAGTAGTGTACGGCAGGCTCTTAGACATAGGTATCAGCACTGATCCATCACCATTTGTTTAGGCTAATTCACCTTTCTATCTTCTCTATTAAGCCCCTATCTGTTCCTTTGCGCTTTGACTACTTGCCTTTCTTTGCTTCCCTATGATATTTTGGCTTTCTTTTCTTGTTGTTTTAGATTGTAAACTGCTTTGTTATATTTATTAAGGAGGTATATATCAAGTTTAACAAACCATATTATCTGTCAGAAACACATGGAGGGGCATAATCAAATGGGGAGCCAGTTTTCATGAGGGCATCCTCGCAGGACGGCCCCGCGAAGGGGCGGGAAAACCCGTATTATCAAAACAAGATGGGCGTCAATCTTTCCTTTCGATAATACGGTCGGGGACGCCCAAATCTCAACATTTAGGTCGACCTTAGAGATGGTCAACCTAAATGTTGAGATGGTGGACCTTAGAGATGGTCGTCCCCGGTTTTCGGCCATAATGGAAACCGAGGACGCCCATCTCCAAAACGACCAAATCCAAGCCCTTTGATCATGGGAGGAGCCAGAATTCGTAGTGCACTGGTCCCCCTGACATGCCAGGACACCAACCGGGCACCCTAGGGGGCACTGCAGTGGACTTCAGAAATTGCTCCCAGGTGCATAGCTCCCTTACCTTGGGTGCTGAGCACCCCTCCCCCCAAACCCACTCTCCACAACTGTACACCACTACCACAGCCCTAAGGGGTGAAGGGGGGCACCTACATGTTGGTACAGTGGTTTTTGGAGGGCTCACATTTACCACCACAAAGTGTAACAAGTAGGGGGGGGGATGGGCCTGGGTCTGCCTGCCTGACGTGCACTGCACCCACTAAAACTGCTCCAGAGACCTGCATACTGCTGTCATGGAGCTGGGTATGACATTTGAGTCTGGCAAAAAGAATTTTTAAGGGTTTTTTTTGGGTGGGAGGGGGATGTGACCACTGGGGGAGTAAGGGGAGGTCATCCCCAATTTCGGTGGTCATCTGGTCAGTTCAGGCACCTTTTTGAGGCTTGGTCGCAAGAAAAAATGGACCAAGTAAAGTCGGACAAATGCTCGTCAGAGACGCCCTTCTTTTTTCCATTATCGGCTGAGGACGCCCATCTTTTAAGCATGCCCCAGTCCCGCGTTTGCTACGCTGCCGACACGCCTCCGTGAACTTTGGTCGTCCCTGAGATGGAAAGCAATTGAGGACGCCCAAAATCGTCTTTCAATTATGCCGATTTGGGCGACCCTGAGAGAAGGACGCCCATCTCCCGATTTGTGTCGGAAGATGGGAGCCCTTCTCTTTCGAAAATAAGCCTGAAAGTGGCCCTCGTGCAATTGTATCTTAAAACTATAAGCAACAAATGCACTTCTTAATTGCATTTTTGCCCTAAAGAGAATGGAATGGATGCTTTTTGTGTGTTGTCAGCGTAGCCCAATTGCTGGAGTGGAAAGTTGTATGATTGAGAGCAAGCCACTTAACCACTGAGCTCAAACTTAACAAGCAACTGAAACAGGAATCTTTTGTTTTGTGTTTATTTTTCCCAGTTGCTATAGTTATCCTTTTTAGTATGTTAAACATGGTTTAATATTTGTATGATGATTTTAAATTGTAAGACTCTTGGAGATTTTGGTGGAAAAACCAGGTAAATGAGAATACATACACATAAGTAAATCTGGAAACAGACTGACCTTGTGTTGCACTGAGCAGGCTCATGGCACTATATAAATACAATGCTGCTTCCTGGGCTAATTCTACAAATGGATTTCAATAAATTAACACTGCAAAATTTAACCTAACAAGAGTATCAGTGCTTAAAAAAACAGAATTGTGTAAATTTAAAGCTGAAACTGTTTTGAATTCTGAACTCTCTCACTGCCAAGGTTATCAGTTTAATGCTAGAGCCTCTACTGATATTTGGCACAGACAAACCAGTTTCAATCTGACTACATACAGGGTGCTTTCAGTCTGTTACTGTACAACATTTATAGTTTTACCAAAGATCCATGTGTATTATTCATTATGCCCCCTCCACACATACCCCCTTTCCCCTGTGGATAAATAAGTTAAAATATGAAGTAACGCCACCAATCCATAGAAATCCAAAATGAATATGGAGTGGACCCACTTTGAATTTTGCAGGCAACTGGGCATATACTTAAAAGTAAAAAATAAATAAAAACATAAAAAATAAGTTTCTCAAAACTATGTGATGAGCCCCAGAAATTTTGGGAGAAAAAAAATTGGAAACACATCTAGCGGCCCATTGTGTAGAAGTGAGACATAAGTTTGAATCCTTAAGATGCTATATTTTGGAACATATTTCATTAAAAGGTGAAAATCAAGGAATATGTTTAATTCAGCACACACAAAAATGGATATTCAAGTAGAGAGTTGCACAGGGACATGAATTTCACCCATTCCCACCTGTCTCCACTGGAATTTATCACATACTCACCTGTAACAGCTAAGATCCATTCCATCCCCACCCATACCTGCAGGTACTTCCAGCACCAAGGACGCAAAGAAAAAAAAAAAAAAGAGATGGAGAATTTATTTTTAGATTCAAATATTCTTAAAGCCTCAAACCATTTTCAGATCAATCTTTTGGCACCGATATTTTTGCTTGGATATTGTACCTGGAGAAGGGCAAAGCCTTGATTTCTAAGCAGCAGTGGAGCCATGCTCCAATAGCTTCGCTCAGTGTATTATAAGCCTCATTCTGGGGCTCCAATAGCTTCTCACAAGCCTCATTCTGGGGCTCCAATAGTTTCTCTCACTGCATTCCAAACTTTGTTTTGGTATCACCAGAGATTTGGCATATACTCCTGTGGACCCGAAAGTCATACCCATGGGTTTCCTGGGATTTCCGCAATCCCCATTCCCGTGCAACTCTCTATTTTCAAGCTGCAAAGATTGAAGGGGTAATTATCAATGTGGGTAACTGTTAAGCTGGGTTATTTTACAACAAGTCGAGCTATTTTACCACAAATTGGGTTATTTTAGTGCAGGGTCTCATTGCATAAAATGGGACCCTGTGCTAAAATAACCCAACTTAACGGCAGCCCACGTTGATAACTTATCCCCTGAATGTAAACATTAAGTGGAACAAATTTTTTGAAAGATTTTGATGTGAATCTTGAGTGCAATATGTCAAATTAAAATGGAGTTTGCAATGAAATCATTAAATAAAAGTCACATGATTTGAATACCTTCATTTGATGGTTTGTTTGAATGGTTGGCATCTATAGAAGATGGGTACCATTTCTCAGTGAAGGATATAAACCAGAAGAATATTATGAAAATATGTGAGTGTGTGGCTTTTATTAGCATAGTGCTGGTTACAAACTGTTTGGTGATGCTTTTTTTTTTCCAAAATGATAAAGGAATTCAGTGCCTGATAATAAAACCTCATGCCTCCTTCAGGCAAAGAGATTAAGGTACGTGACTTTACGAAATTTGTGCTCAACCAAGTCATTATAAATTTGAAATTTTATTAAAATTAGATATATTGCAACAAAAAAATATTTTGACACGTAGCTATGGTTGTAACTTTTTTTTTTGAACACTAACGATTAAAATGTGAAGGCTAGGTTTGCATTAGTAATTCTAATGGAAGGCTGCAGAGATCTTTTTTTTTTTTCCTCCATACAGCGTTAAAGGTTTAATTACTCAAATATACACACAATCACTATTTGGCCCTTTCAATAAGTCACGGTAGGGCTAACACGCAGGTAGCGTGCGCTAGATCGACACCACCACAGTTGATTTAGCACACGCTAAAGTTGGTACATGCTGTTTCCCACGGTAGAAAATAATTTTCTATTTTCTACCACAGGGGCGGTTCCGGCGATAATCGTCAGCATGGCCACACTGCTGCACGCTGACTGATTACCGTACGAGTAGCGCGTGAGACCTTACCGCCAAGTAAATAGGTGGCGGTAAGGGCTCAGGCAGTAAATAACCATGTGCTACTTTTAATATTAGCACATGGCCATTTACCGCCCCATTTTTTAAAAAAAGGCCTTTTTACCCACCTTGGTAAAAAATGGCCCAGCGCACACTAATTTCACATGTCCAAACTAGTGCAGGCCACTTTTTACCAGTTTAGTAAAAGGACCCCTATATCTTTGGAATCCAGCGTTCATGTGATAGCCTGTTTCTTCAAACAATCATTCGTGGGCAAAAGAGAAAGGTTAAGGGGTCCTTTTACTAAGGTGCGTTAATGATTAGCATGCGCTGAATGATAAGAAGCCCATTATATTCCTATGGGCATCTAATCATTTAGCATGTGCTAAGTGGGTCTTTTACTAAGCCACGATAGCATTGTTAGCTCATGGTAGAAATCAGCTGGTGATGATTTCTACCACGAGCTAACAATGCTATCGTGGCTTAGTAAAAGATCCCCTAAATCTGTTAGTGCACCTTAGTAAAAGGACCCCTAAAAAATGTAAAAAAAAAAAAAAAATTTAAACCCTAAAAGAGCTACCCTTTCAAGGTATTTTGAGCAGTCCTCAGATCCCAAATTCACTACTTCAAGCATGATGACCACAACCTCCTCGGCTCTAAAACTGGGCCATGAAAGAAAGCCACAAAGGCATTTTGGGAACCCACAGCAGTGATGCTGAAAACATCTCTCATATGGTGTAAGAAAATATACTTGTGGTTGAGTGTCATGGCGCTAAAAAGAGACAGCTTTAAAATAAAGTTGACAATCCCCACAGCAGTATGATAAAGAGGATGTAATTGCATCTCCAGCTTACTAAGGCCAGCTCCCTGCATCCAAGTCCCTGGAGATTTCCTCCTCTGCCTTAGGACGTCAGTTGTGGTCTTTAAGTGAAGCATTCTGAAAAGGTTCTCTGTATAATGCGAGGCCCCTTCTATCTGGTGTCTTTTTTTTTTTTTTTAACAGGCTATTGCCAGTTCTTCAAGGCTAACCTTCTGTTGCTTTTTTTCCCCTGTTCAGACTCTATGCATAATCACAATTCTAAGAAGAAGGTAATCTGGATTTCTTTTTTTAAATTTATTTTATTTGAAGCAGCCAATTGCCAGCAGCTTCATCGTAAAATCTAAAATGTAAGAACTCTGGGTTCCAGATCAGGCTTAATCCTCTGTTTCAAGCTATTATGGACTTGTTAGGACAGTGAAATGTGGTTATATAACAAGGTCATTCTCACACGGCAGCTGAACGTCATGACAAGCAGAACAATGTGCCCCAGCCTGAAGGTCTTGTACCACAGGAACAGAAGCACTCACATTCACACTATGCAGCAGTTTTCCTTCAAATGGCAATTTTTTAAATGAATTAATTTGCTACAGAATCACAACATGTCGCTTATCAATTGTACAAATCACCTTTTCTTGTTGGCATTACTGTTGTGCTGGTATGAGGCTACAGGTTTGAACAGCTCCATACGTCAGTGCTAAAACATATTATTTATTTAAAAGCCAGGCAAAGAATCCGGAGCGCAGCACTTAATGTAGAGTAAAGCATCTCAGAACATCTTAGTTGCATGTCAAAGAAACGCATGTTGCTGTACATGTATTTTTATTGCATACCATTTTGCAGGCTGATACCAGAGAAGAGGCTCATAAATGTTTAATAAATGAATGCGGCTGGGAGGCCTCTGGCCTCTCGTGGCACATTTGTTCCTTGCAATAAAACAAGACTCGGAGATGATTGTAACACTGACCTAAAGATGCTGACAAAATGACAGCAGGCCAGAAAAGAAATCAAGTAGTTTTGGGGTTGATCTGTTCACTACCCTGCATAAAGAGGAATTTTTGGACGGTTTAGGAACGTGAGTATAAGCCATGCTCCATCTCGCTCAATTCCTGCCTACAAATCCTCTCTACACAGGTAAAACACACTGCAGCAAAACACACACACACACACACACACACACTGGAGGACCAATGAAGTAGGCTGCCCTCAATATTAACAGTTCAGTGGAGTCAAAAGCAATTTTGGGTGGAGCTGGAGTCAGTCAGTAAAACTGAACCAACTCTGACTCCAGATTCAAAATAAAAACTTACATTATAATATACAAATTTATCATTTTATACATATATATCTTTGTCCTGGATTTAAAGTACTGGCAAATATAAATTGTATGTACTTTAGATCCAGAACAAAAAATTTAAAGGCTAAAATCAGTAGGAGTTGGAGACAGAGTCGGACAGTAGAAAAATAGAAGAGTCAAGAGACAAAGATTTGGGGTACCGACTCCACAGTCCTGGTTATTAAGCAAACTCTTTTACTGTGACCAGGAAGCATTCACTTGTGCTGAGTTTAGCATCTCATATTGCTTTGAAATGTCGGCTTCTATGAACTGCACTACCTGTTAAGTGCAGTAGTTTACTCTCAATTTTCCTGTGCTTATCTTGAAAGACAAAGGAGGAAAATCAGCATAGAACTACTGTGCCAAAGGGTGGAGTAATGGGCATGCAGTACACACAAAAATCTGTCTAGCACAGTTTTTATTCTTACTCTCTATGCAGAGCTGAATCTTTACAGCAGGAAGAGCAGCACTTCATCTCAGCTCATCAAAATGGTAGGAGTGCACCCCTAATCCCCTCAGCCTCACAAATGTCTCTTTTGGTCTATGTCCCTGCCCCCATCCACCCCAGTATAAATAACCACTCACTCCTTTCTCTGTGCCTTCATCTTGAAAAATGGTTCTGAAGAGATAGAAGCGAGCGGGCATCACTCCTACTTCCCAATTTAAAGGTATGCAGGGAGATCGTGGATATAGGAGGAGGCCTAAGGACCACCAGGAATATTTGTGGGGGTCCTCAATGTTATGTCGCGTGAAATCAGAGGGTGAGAGGTGCAGGGTGCCCACATGGGCCAACAATGTGGCCTTTTGAGGGTCAGGGATTAGGGGATCTAGGGAGTCAGGGGAGCGAGAAAGGAGTCAGGAGTCTGACCTGTGATTTTGTTGGGGGGGAGGGGGGTCACTCCCTTCCTGTCAGTGCATGAGCCAATCTCCACTCACACTCTAATAGGAAGCAAAATATTTACAACGCAGGAAACAGCTGTACATTACCACAGTGGTGTGCGCTGTTTGTTTTCTGACAACGCACACTTTTAATGCAGTGGTAATCTGCACACTACTAATTACTGCACTGGTAATTAAAATGTGTTTAAGCACATACATTAGAATGCAGTGCACTAGTGCAACATTCTAGCATAGTAAGGGCTGAACACGCTACACATGCAGTGACCGAAATACTGACCGCGGTAGGGTATTAAAAAAGTTATTTGTCCCAGCATATGGGCACACGCCAAATCTGAAATTACTGCAAGAGGGCGCGCTAGCCTGGCGGTAGTCTCGTTTTGATGTGCACTGCACGCGCGTAGAGCCCACCAAACCTTTGTAAAAGGGCCCCTAATGAAAAAAAGCATACACATAGGACTGTGCTTTAAGTGGTCATATTTATATGGATATCTTAGCTGGTTATTTGCTGAACTTCGGCACTTAAGCAGATAAGTGCCAACTCCACCTCCAGGATTCCCCCAATATAACTGGTTTCAGCATGGGTGCTTACCGGGCATTTTCAGTAGTACTATCTGGGTAAGTGCCGCTGAAAATGCCCAGATAGCCCCAGACAGGCAATTTAAAAGGCCAGCAGCCTCTACTGGCCATTTAAATTGCTTTGAATATTGGGCGAATAGTTTTCAAAGTGTAAATGTATATGTGTAATTTCTTTTTATCATATGCTTCACATACGCATAGGACTCCTGGGAGAATTATCAAAGCAAAAAAGTATTTGCAGACATTTGTTTTGAAAGCCCAGCGAAGTTCACACAGCAAAAAATATGCACACACTTTTCACTTAGGCAAGCTATTACCCCCTATGTTAAGTGAGAGTCAAATGTGCATAATACCAGCATTAGTCCACAACAACAATAATGCAGAGTTAATGTGAAATAAAAATCAATTAACTATATTACATACAAATTCATGCAAAACATTTCCTTAATATTAACACCATTTTGCAAAAATTATGTTAAAACAATACAATTTCCACTGATATACCACACAAACTTAACTAAACCTCTAGCCAAGAGGCCAAAACAAGGCCCGGTGTGGCCTGTTCTCCTCCTTTGCCCACTCCCAACCCAGTCCACTTCCTGCGCAGAGGCTCTGGAAACTCAATCCACCCCTTTGTAGGTGAAACATAGCGGAAAAAAAAAAAAACATAAGGTCATCAGGTGCAACAGGAGTATATTTATTTATTTATTTAGATTTTGCTCACACCTTTTTTCAGTAGTAGCTCAAGGTGAGTTACATTCAGGTACACTGGATATTTCTCTGTCCCAGGAGGGCTCACAATCTAAGTTTGTACCTGAGGCAAAGGAGGGTTAAGTGACTTGCCCAAGATCACAAGACGCAGAAATGGGATTTGAACTGGCAACCTCTGGATTGCAAGACCGGTGCTCTAACCACTAGGCCACTCCTCCACCCAATGTACCTGAATGCAACTAACCTGCAGCTACTACTGAAAAAGGTGTGAGCAAAAGTAGCCAAATAAATAAATTAGTAAAAAGACCTCTTAGTGTGCACTAATGATTCAAATGCACACTGAGCGCTAATGGATTTACCACCGGATTCTATATAGTTATATAGTGCGTCTACAGTTCCACACGTAAATCTAAGCATATTCTATAACTATGAGCTTAGATTGTTTCAACAAGCTGTTAACAGCTCTTAACAAGCAACAACAAGCACTAATTTGCATAAATTAGAATTTACACGCATACATTGCCAAGCGTATTCTGTGATGTATTGCGCCTAAATTCTAACGTGCGCAGCAAAAAAGGGGCATGCTTAGGATGTTTCATGGACATTCCAAAATACTATGTGCGTTGTTATAAAATACAGGCCAGTGCATGTAAATCTACATGCAGGGATTTACACTAGCTTCTCACTGGTGTAAATGGATGCGCATAGATTTAGTCGCACGAACTATGCCTAAGCGTATTCTAAATACTGCATGTAGATGTAAGCACTGTATTTAAAATACGTTTAGGCATAATTGCCTAACGCACATTAATTTTAGGTGCCATATATAGAATTCGGCCCTTAGCGCGCGCTAATGACAAGACATCCAATATATTCCTATGGGTGTCTTATCATTTAGAGCACACTAAATCCATTAGCGCACCTTAGTAAAAGGACCCCTAAAAAATTTAATATACTTTGGACTTAGCGTACCTTGTTCATCAAGTAGTGCACTTTAAATCAATTTTGTGTACACTAAATATTCCCTATTAAGTGTGTGAAATTAACAAAAAAAAAAAAACCCCACATAAAGCACCTGACAATCAATAAAAGTTCATTAACAAAATTAAAGCTTCCTGCCTGTGCACATCCCTACTGGATACCACTGTGCATCTCAGCAACAGCGGGAGAAAAAAGATGAGCTCTTCCTCCTGTCCCCGATTATGCCTCTCACAACCTTTGAACAGCTAGGCAGGGAAAAGGGCTGAAGTTGGGGTGGACAGGGGCCCCGGAGACCTTGATCAGGGTGTCAGGGGTAGAGGAGGGCTTGGCCACTTGTCAATCTTTACTCGTAGGGGGTTGAGAGATCAGCCTCTCAGAGGAACGGTAACACATTATTTACTTACCTTCAACTTTCAGTTTTTAATTTAATGTTTTGCATATATATTCATATTCTTCATGTGTTTGCATAAGCTGTTTTTCATTTGTTTTGATATTTATTATTTAATTTTTAATGCACTGTTATTTATGCATTTCTTATTTATAGAATTTTGCAGGTATTGTTGCCAAAACACAGCCTTACCAAATCCTTTTATTTCTGTGCCACGGACCTTTGTAGATGAACACAGTTTTTATTTATTAAACACTTGTAATTGGATTGGACTTTCCTCGTTTGATTACTTTCCTCACTTTTCCACCTTACCACACATTTGCTGGAGCCACAAAGGCATCAGCCCTTCATTCTATAACTTGGTACCTAAAATCAAACTTCATTTGTACACTTATAATGTAGAGTACTAGCACTTATGCCAGTAAGTGTACCCTTGTGCGCACTAGTACCTGGCAAGATCCCAAAACAGTACAATAAGCAGTGGATTTTCCCAAGTCCATTTTAATAATGGCTTATGGACTTTTCTTTTATGAATCTGTCCAAACCTTTTTTAAACCCTGCTAAGCTAACTGTTTTTACAACATTCTCAGGCAACAAATTTCAGAGGTTAATTACACGTTGAGTGAAGAAATATTTTCTCCAATTGGTTTTAAATTTACTTAATAGCTTCACTGCATGCCCCCTAGTCCTTGTATTTTTGAAATGGTTAAACAAGCTATTAGTGATATTCTATAAATGGCACACGCAACTCAGCACATAAATGCAAGAGGGGAGTGGAGGAGTAGCCTAATTGTTAATGCAGCAGACTTTGATCCTGGTGACCTGGGTTCAATTCACACTGCAGCTCCTTGGGCTCCACTGCCCCAGGTACAAAATTTAGGGGCTCTTTTACGAAATGGCAGTAAGCCCAACACGGGCTTACTGCTCGCTAAAAGGGAGGTATTGCAGTAGCTCCCTCCCTCAGTGTATGCCATTTCTGGTGCTGCAAAAATATTTCAATTTTTGTAGCGCCGGTGTGTACTCGGCAGTAATCGGGTAGTGCCGCACGCTGCCCAGTTACTGCTGGGTTAGCGCAGGAGCCCTTACCGCCACCTCAATGAATGATGGTTAAGTGCTGACCCCTGAAATGTACACATGGCCATTTCTTAAAGAAAAGGGAAACCTGCCTTCTACCCGCTGCGGTAAAAGGAGGCCTCGGTGCCGATTCCAGCGCATGCCCCCTTTTGCAGCAGCTTCGTAAAAGGACCCCATAGATTGTGAGCATAGTTATACGGGGTTATACTAGCATAGTTTCAAACACCCTATATTTGGAGTCTTCTACCTGCATCTCTCGTTAATCTTCCAGCATTCTTATTTCACATCTCATGTTTGTGGCTCATTGAAGTTCCAGGTCCTTAATTTGCTGATTAAATACGACTGCATTCCAGTGTGTTACATTTCTTGATGTAGCTGTTTAGTTTATACACCCAAGCACAGACCAGAGGTTACACACATACGAGCAGAACCAAAGACAGTTAATAACGCATGATACTAAAATTAAAAACAGTTTAGCACACCAGAGAGTGAAGAATTAACCTTCTACGTATAATCCTAAGAAAACTCGGCAAAGAAAACCAAAGGTTTTATCTGTTTAAATAATACTGCAAACAATATTTGTTAAAAATGCCTGCTGCTCCAAATGTTGTACAACACTCCCCATGCTGGGCTTACGACAGGCAGAACTTCATTTTGTGTTCCTAAACAAGTGATATCAAGTTTATTAGCTCAAATTTGACAGCCGAATACATTAGAAAATTATTTATTTGAGAAGAGACATTGCTCTCTCTATGAGCTGTGATCATGAGCAACACTTTTCAAGGAAATGTTTTCCCTTTCTAACCCCAGCTATTTGCAAAAGCACCAAAACTGAAATGCCTCTTTTCCGTCGCCTTTTTCTGCTTGCACTTTGGTTCAGCTTTACTTAAGCTCAGTTCTCATTTGCCATGTTTAAACTTAAGAGAGTCTACCTTTATGGTCCGCTCTCTCTTACATAAAGCAAGATTTTTCAAGTATCTTCTCATACCACCAAGATATTCTAGCATTGGCTCCCCTTCCGCCTTTAGTTTTGGCTGAGAAACACTGAACAGCCTGTCTGAAAAAGTTATACATGCAATAAAAACATGACAGGACATGTGTTCTTATGAGATGCAGTGTACTTGGAAGTGCTGTCAGCTGGAACACAAGCCCTTAGCACAACAGCCTAAAGAATCTGCAATCTCAACCTATGTGTGTCCTTAGGAATTACTATCAAATCGGGAAATTATTGTATCTAAAACAAAGTACGTTTTTTTTAACATTCCATAGAAACTTGTACTCACTGTTATTAAATAATTTTACATTTTATTCATCTCTCTCTAAATAACACTTTATACAAAAACACTTAAATCACCCATATCACATACATATACTATAACCCAATGTTACTATCGTTGTTGAGACTTCTTATGAGTGACAAATCCTGCTCATATAGTTCACCTGGAACCTTAATAGTGTCTTACTCAGCATTTGTTCAGTATTGGCTTTTTCTGTATCAAAAGTCCTTCCATTTAATAAATTCTTGTCCTTGAATGTTACAGCAGGTCTATATAATCCCAGTAAGGCAATTATTCAGCACAATAGCGACGAAAGCACTGATAGCGTCTTCAAAAAACCTTTAGACGTAATTTTCCTCCAATAGGAAGTCCCAGCAATCTCCAGTTAAAATGGCTCCTTCCAAGCCAACTTATTCTCCCCGTCAGTTCTTTAAATATCTCGGTTCTCTATGCGAGACCGCATTTCGCACATAGCTTCTTCAGGAGAACCGCACCCTTCATCCTACATAAAATACATATAACTTACTATATCACACCTACAGATTTATATCTTCAATTATTGATTATATGAAATTACACACTTTTTTAATCCTCTTTTAAATAGTTTTTTATCATATGAATTTCTTCGGCAACTTACCCCTCGGGTTAATTTCCGCATCTGGGCTGACAGGATATGACGATATTTTAACTAGCTAACCCGGATATATATACTATTGTCTAGCCACTCCTCTTTATTACGTATAATTCAAATCCATTCCACCTCCACCTCAGACTCCTCCCAGAATTGCTTCTGACTCTGACTCCTTGTCGAAACCATCCCCCGCTTTTCCCCCATGGTTGGAGTCAGACCACCTGGAGGTGGAATGGATTTGAATTATACGTAATAAAGAGGAGTGGCTAGACAATAGTATATATATCCGGGTTAGCTAGTTAAAATATCGTCATATCCTGTCAGCCCAGATGCGGAAATTAACCCGAGGGGTAAGTTGCCGAAGAAATTCATATGATAAAAAACTATTTAAAAGAGGATTAAAAAAGTGTGTAATTTTATATAATCAATAATTGAAGATATAAATCTGTAGGTGTGATATAGTAAGTTATATGTATTTTATGTAGGATGAAGGGTGCGGTTCTCCTGAAGAAGCTATGTGCGAAATGCGGTCTCGCATAGAGAACCGAGATATTTAAAGAACTGACGGGGAGAATAAGTTGGCTTGGAAGGAGCCATTTTAACTGGAGATTGCTGGGACTTCCTATTGGAGGAAAATTACGTCTAAAGGTTTTTTGAAGACGCTATCAGTGCTTTCGTCGCTATTGTGCTGAATAATTGCCTTACTGGGATTATATAGACCTGCTGTAACATTCAAGGACAAGAATTTATTAAATGGAAGGACTTTTGATACAGAAAAAGCCAATACTGAACAAATGCTGAGTAAGACACTATTAAGGTTCCAGGTGAACTATATGAGCAGGATTTGTCACTCATAAGAAGTCTCAACAACGATAGTAACATTGGGTTATAGTATATGTATGTGATATGGGTGATTTAAGTGTTTTTGTATAAAGTGTTATTTAGAGACAGATGAATAAAATGTAAAATTATTTAATAACAGTGAGTACAAGTTTCTATGGAATGTCCTTAGGAATCCCACATCTACCACTAAACGTCACTTCGAAAGCAGGTGCAAAAACTGTTTTCCAGAGGTTGTGGAAGTCACTAAAGCTTCTGAGGACTCGCTGCTGGTTCTGGTACAAGTTAGAAGCATGTTTTAGGATTATAACCAAAAACATTATGGGGGTACTTTTATAGTGTTTTTCACACCTATCACTGTTCCCTCTAAGCTGAGCAGGAGTCTTCCACTTACAGTCCTGCCAGTATGTGTGTGTGTGGGGGGGTGCTGTTTTACTATCACGTTTTCAATATTGAGGGACAAGCAAGCTCTAGTCTACAGGAATCCAAGGAGGTTTTATGACAGGAGATGGCATGAGCCTAACTGGTCCATTCTGAGGGCTGAAGCCAGTGGGCGGAGCTTGCCACCATAATGTGTGACCCCAAACATTCGAAGATGCTATTTGAAAACAATAGCAAACTTGTGAGGTTTATGACTAGCTATGTGTGTGTGTGGGGGGGGGGGGGGGGGGTTGGTTGACAGCTTTTTAATTTATTTGAAAGCTTCCCATATGTAACCTGAGGTTTTTTTTAACCTCTGCTGGGGGGAGGTCTTAGAGGGTGAGTCATGGTCGCACTGCGGATGCAGGCACTCCAAAGCGGCAGACTTGTTTTTGGAGCCCTGGGAGTTCCCACAACTTGGCCTCAAGGCTCAAGCAGAACCAGAGCCTTTCTTAAAGCTGCTTCCTACAAAAACTGAGCATCCCATGGCTGCAAAAACAAGTCTGCTGCTCCGGAGTACAGCTCTTGCCCCAGGAACCCCCCACACACACACACACACCCCAAGGTAAAAAAACATAAAAACTCAGGTTATATATATGGGAAGCTTTCAAATAAATTAAAAAGCTGTCAAATACGAAAAATAAGCACATATAGGCAGTCATAAACCTCACAAGTTTGCTATTCTTTTCAATAGAGTAAGCAAACATTTGGGGTCGCACAATATGGCGGCTGCACAGGGGAGATGGCTTCAACTTTTTGACTTCATGCCATCTCCTGTCATAAAACCTCCTTGAAGAAAAATCCATGGAACCTGTCTGCCCATCTCGATTGAAAACAGTATTGAAGAACCATCTCCTACTGGCAGCAATATGGCTGGAGGACTCCTGGTTCAGCTTAGAGGGAACAGTGAATTGCCAATATGCCAATATACATGTCTAAAATGCCTCCTATAAAAACTTACCCCTGCGTACAAGTATGCATTTTGATAAGTAGGTACATATTTATATACAACCAGGAGTAAGTATGCTGGGTGCAGAATTTTGTGCGAAGTCATAAAGTATGCATGTCGATTATAAAAATATACCTATGCACCCCTGACTCCCTCCCCCAGCTATTGTACATAGATGTAGCCACATTTGCGCTTGTGTGCGCTTACGTGTCTTTATAAAATAAACCTAAAACAATTGCCTACTTGTCCCCTACTAGGTGACCTGTATTCTGTAATCAGAATCAATATTAAGACTGAAATAAAAGTCACAATGCCATACTTAGATCAAATATCACATATCATGATGAGATTGGTCAGTAGAGCTAAAGTGCACAAGATAAGCACAGTCCTAGGTATGGCAAAATCAAATCCTGTACACAGCATGCCCAAGTATTGTATTGCAATTGGAAAATGTTCATGTGTTATGCTAGTATTTTTGAATGAAATAGTGTTTTTAGGGAGGAGGTTTGCCTGGGCATCTGGTGTTTGGTGGAACTCTCCCCTTACTAATTCCATCACAGTGAGGGCCAGTGAGACTCCCTTGGGAAAGGGCAGTGTCGAGGTCAGCAGGCACCGCAAAAGACACCGCCGACATCATCGGGGGCTTTAAGCCCCACAAGGAACCGACTCCTGTGTCCTGTAGCTGGAGGTGGTTTACCTGGGCATCCAGTGTTTGGTGGAACTCTCCCCTTGCTAATTCCATCACAGTGAGGGTTGATGAGACTCCCATCGGGGAGTGGCAGTGCCAGGTCAGCAGGCACCACACAACACACGCGTCGTCATCAGGGGGCTTTGAGCCCCATAAGGAGCCGGTGACCCTGTGATGCACGGCCACAGAGTGTGCCCAAAGAGGCACACTAGACCCTTGGGAGCCCCTTGGAATCCTGCGCCTAGAACTTAGATTTTTTTTTTGCTCTTTTCTTGATAATTTCTTTGCTCTTCAATCTCATGGGAAAATGTAAGGCTAAATTAAAGACTTCCACTCTAACTGCAGCTGGACCTATGGACAAACACCTGATATTAGCGGGGCCAGTGGTGAAGCAGGTACTCTCTTCTTCTGGAGCTTCTTTAAGGTCACCAGAATGTTCTCCTCCCCTCCCTCCTTTTCCCCCCGCAAAGCAGGGATGTCCCAAGAGGTCTCCCCTTCTCTGGCTGAGACCCAGTCAGGTCTGTCCTCACAGAAACTATCTTTTGTTAGATTGCCTTCTATGCAAATGATGGACCTGTCTCGGGTATCTCAACTAAGCAGGATATTATTTTAAGAGATTTGTGGGAATCTACTCAGTGTGCGGAAGGTATGCTCAAAATAATTGTTTCTCAAGCCACTACTTTTTCTCAGGAAGTGGTTGAAAAACTTACTGATGTTGACTCCAGTATGATGGTTTTGGACAGTAGAGACTCAGCAATTGAAAAACAGGTTTCTTCTCTTCAGTCCTTCTCAACTTCCACTGTTGAAAGATTCTTACACTGTTCATACAGTGGTGGAAATAAGTATTTGATCCCTTGCTGATTTTGTAAGTTTGCCCACTGACAAAGACATGAGCAGCCCATAATTGAAGGGTAGGTTATTGGTAACAGTGAGAGATAGCACATCACAAATTAAATCCGGAAAATCACATTGTGGAAAGTATATGAATTTATTTGCATTCTGCAGAGGGAAATAAGTATTTGATCCCTCTGGCAAACAAGACCTAATACTTGGTGGCAAAACCCTTGTTGGCAAGCACAGCGGTCAGACGTCTTCTGTAGTTGATGATGAGGTTTGCACACATGTCAGGAGGAATTTTGGTCCACTCCTCTTTGCAGATCATCTCTAAATCATTAAGAGTTCTGGGCTGTCGCTTGGCAACTCGCAGCTTCAGCTCCCTCCATAAGTTTTCAATGGGATTAAGGTCTGGTGACTGGCTAGGCCACTCCATGACCCTAACGTGCTTCTTCCTGAGCCACTCCTTTGTTGCCTTGGCTGTATGTTTGGGTCATTGTCGTGCTGGAAGACCCAGCCACGACCCATTTTTAAGGCCCTGGCGGAGGGAAGGAGGTTGTCACTCAGAATTGTACGGTACATGGCCCCATCCATTCTCCCATTGATGCGGTGAAGTAGTCCTGTGCCCTTAGCAGAGAAACACCCCCAAAACATAACATTTCCACCTCCATGCTTGACAGTGGGGACGGTGTTCTTTGGGTCATAGGCAGCATTTCTCTTCCTCCAAACACGGCGAGTTGAGTTCATGCCAAAGAGCTCAATTTTTGTCTCATCTGACCACAGCACCTTCTCCCAATCACTCTCGGCATCATCCAGGTGTTCACTGGCAAACTTCAGACGGGCCGTCACATGTGCCTTCCGGAGCAGGGGGACCTTGCGGGCACTGCAGGATTGCAATCCGTTATGTCGTAATGTGTTACCAATGGTTTTCGTGGTGACAGTGGTCCCAGCTGCCTTGAGATCATTGACAAGTTCCCCCCTTGTAGTTGTAGGCTGATTTCTAACCTTCCTCATGATCAAGGATACCCCACGAGGTGAGATTTTGCGTGGAGCCCCAGATCTTTGTCGATTGACAGTCATTTTGTACTTCTTCCATTTTCTTACTATGGCACCAACAGTTGTCTCCTTCTCGCCCAGCGTCTTACTGATGGTTTTGTAGCCCATTCCAGCCTTGTGCAGGTGTATGATCTTGTCCCTGACATCCTTAGACAGCTCCTTGCTCTTGGCCATTTTGTAGAGGTTAGAGTCTGACTGATTCACTGAGTCTGTGGACAGGTGTCTTTCATACAGGTGACCATTGCCGACAGCTGTCTGTCATGCAGGTAACGAGTTGATTTGGAGCATCTACCTGGTCTGTAGGGGCCAGATCTCTTACTGGTTGGTGGGGGATCAAATACTTATTTCCCTCTGCAGAATGCAAATAAATTCATATACTTTCCACAATGTGATTTTCCGGATTTAATTTGTGATGTGCTATCTCTCACTGTTACCAATAACCTACCCTTCAATTATGGGCTGCTCATGTCTTTGTCAGTGGGCAAACTTACAAAATCAGCAAGGGATCAAATACTTATTTCCACCACTGTATGAAGTTGGAACTGATTGAGAATCTGAACAGAGCAAGAAAACTTGCGTTTTTTAGATTTTCCGTGTATATATTTCTTGTCTCCTGAAATTCTCCTTAGGAAGTATCTTATGGAGATTTTGGGATTACTACTACTACTACTACTAATCATTTCTAAAGCGCTACTAGACGTACGCAGCACTGTACACTTGAACATAAGTGAATGCTGATACTCTCCCAATACTGAATTCTTATTACCTCTCTGGTAAAAAGAAGCTTCAAGTGGATCAGCAAGAGGGTGACCGTTTGGTTTCCTCTGAAGTGGATCCGACAACTTTCTTAGAAGATAAGATTATAATACTAGGTCTACATTGGTGGTCTTCTTAGCCTCTGATTTAAACGTATTATTACTTTTCAGGGTAAAGAAGATATATTTTGGGATTCTTTGCAACTGGAGCAACTTCTTAAAGGACATGAGAAATGAATTTTTCTTTGGGGCGTTGTTTGAGTACTTAGTGAAGATAGGGCGCAGTATGGGAATTAGATTATTCTAATCTGTTTCTTTGTTAAATTTCATTTTTATTTGGTAAAGTTATCTCTCTTGAAGTGGGCTTGTGGTTTTCCTATGTTTAAACTATTTGATGTAATTGTGAGAGTCCATTCTTGTACATTTGTTGTCCTGTTTGGCACAGAACTTTGAAAATCAAATTAAAAAAAAATCTCACAACAACAAACTACTATTTTTAAAGTGCTTAAATGAAAGGTATAAAAATAAAACACTCCTTCAGTTTTTTTTTCTGCTATTTTGTTAATGGCTGTTGCTTCCTTTAAGGTAAACTTTAATCATTAGGCCCCAATTCATCAAGACTTCATCCTCCAGACTCAGGATGCCAAGAAAGCCTTTAGTAAAAGGCCCTTAAAAAGTGAAGAAAGGTAGAGGACCTTGAATTCCCATAGAGTTTAGGAAAGCACCCTAGAATGGCACTCACAGAATGAACGAGCATTATCGCTGCAGGACAGTAACTGAAAATGAAACGACTGAATCAACACATGCATAGCACAAGCCCACCGTGTGCCTTCTATAGTTTCTATAAAGAACATTCTGGAGTCCCTGCTCCTAAGTTACATCCTAAAAACATAATATAAACGGGATTGGCCTTCCCAGTCATCCACAGAACAGGAGAAGTCACCTCCACAAATCTGGAAGGAAACATAAAGGGCCCTGCAAGCAAATGCCTAGAGGTTTCATCCCATCTGGTGTCCAGGGAAGCAAGGAGAGGCAGCCTGAGAATACATGACTCAACATGACCCAACAGTTAGCCACCGACTACAGGTATACAGTCACTCCCAAGCTAGCTGGGTATGAAGAAGCAGCTCGCTGCAACAGAAAAGAACTCAACAACAGAGCAGTTAGTTTACCAAGGGAGAGATAACTGTTTGTGCGTAAAAAGGATGAAGAAGACCTTAAAACTTGCATCTGTAGGAAGGATCAGGCATGGTGTATCTCTGCTCTGTAACTTCAGAACTCAGTACTCTGGTGGAAAGGGGCCTGACATCCAAGTACATCTCTACCTTCCTGGTCAGATTACATTTAATAGGATATATAGTAAAAGCTGTTTTCCACTTCTACTTTTGGGGAGGAGAGCACATGAATCCCCAGAAAGCATGTGTAGAAGAGGACCTAAATAAAGATGAGCTTCAATATTTTGGTGTCCAAAACATCAAATATACTGCTGGCACTTGATAGAAGCACTAGTGTTTATCTGAAAGCAGTTCTGTTGCCTCTCCAAGGACAGCATCAGAACATAACATAAGTACTGCAATACCGGGACAGACCGAAGGTCTATCAAGGCCAGAATCCTGTTTCACCAAGTGGATTTTCCCCAAGTCCAATTTAATAATGGCTTATGGACTTTTTTTTTAGGAAGCTACCCAAACCCTTTTTAAACCCACTAAGCTAACTGCTTTTACTACATTCTCTGGCAATGAATTCCAGAGTTTAATTACACGTTGAGTGAAGAAATAATTTCTCAGATTCGTTTTAAATTTACTACTTTGTAGCTTCATTACATGCCCCCTAGTCCTAGTATTTTTGGAAACAGTAAACAAATGTTTCACGTCTACCTGTTCCACTCCACTCATTATTTTATACACCTCTATCATATCTCCCCTCCGCCGTCTTTTCTCCAAGCTTTAAAGCCCTAGCCGCTTTAGCATTTCCTCATAGGGAAGTTGTCCTGTCCTCTTTATCATTTTCGTCACCATTCTCTGTACCTTTTCTAATTCCACTATACCTTTTCTGAGATGCAGTGACCAGAATTGAACACAATATTCAAGGTGCGGTTGCACCATGGAGTAACACAAAGGTATTATAATGTCCTCATTTTTGTTTTCTATTCCTTTCCTAATAATACCTAACATTCTATTTGCTTTCTTAGCTGCAGCCATACACTGAGCAGAGGGTTTCAACATATCATCAACGATGACACCAAGATCCCTTTCCTGGTTGGTGACTCCTAATGTGGAATCTTGCATTACACAGCTATAGTTTGGGTTCCTCTTTCCCACATGCATCACTTTACACTTGCTCACATTAAACATCATCTGCTATTTAGATGCCCAGTCTCCCAGTCTCATAAGGTCCTCTTATAATTTTTCACAATCCTCGTGCGATTTAACAACCTTTAATAACTTTGTGTCGTCAGCAAATTTAATTACCTCACTAGTTACTCTCATCTCTAGATCATTTATAAATATGTGAAAAAGCAGTGGTCCCAGCACAGACCCCTACAGATCCCCACTATCTACCCTTCTCCATTGATAATACTGACCATTTATCCCTATTCTCTGTTTTCTATCTTTTAACCAGTTTTTAATCCACAATCGAACACTACCTCCTATCCCATGACTCTCCAATTTCCTCTGGAGTCTTTCATGAGGTACTTTATCAAATGCCTTTTAAAAATCCAGATACACAATATCGACCGGCTCATCCTTATCCACGTTTGTTCACCCTTTCAAAGAAATGTAATAGATTGGTGAGGCAAGATTTCCCTTCATTAAATCCATGTTGGCTTTGTGTCATTAATCCATGCTTTTGAATATGCTCCGTAATTTTGTTCTTTATAATAAGTCTGTACCTTTTTGCCCGGGACCAACGTCAGGCTCACTGGTCTATAATTTCCCGGATCACCTCTGGAACCTTTTTTAAAAATTGGCGTTATATTGGCCACCTTCTAATCTTCTGGTACCATGCTTGATTTTAAAGATAAATTACATATTATTAACAATAGTGCTGCAAGTTCATTTTTCAATTCTATCAGTACTCTGGGATGAACACCAACTGGTCCAGGCGATTTGCTACTCTTCAATTTGTCCAATTGCGCCATTACATCTTCCAGATTTATAGAGATTTCATTCAGTTTCTCTGACTCTTCAGTTTTGAATACCATTTCTGGTACCGGAGGAGAGGGTATCTAATCAGGAACTAAACCCAGAAACTGAGAAGTTGCAAAAGAGAGCTCTCAATGACCGCTTATACTTTGTCCTATTGTTTTGAGTTAAAAAAAAAAAAAAACAGGGCTATGGAGTCAGTACCCAAACCTTCGACTCCCAATTCCTCAATTTTTCTACCGTCTGACTACAACTCCAACTCCTATTCCTACTGATGTTAGACTTTAAATTTTTTGTTCTAGATTAAAAGTACTGGTAAATATAACTTTAGATCCAGGACAAAGATATATAAAGTATAAAATGATCACTGTATCATATATTATAATATTGTAAGTTTTTATTTTGAAGCTGGAATCGGTACATTTTTACCAATTCTAACTTGAGCTCCATCTTCTCCTATCCATCTCTTAGGTGCCATGTGTTCTCTCCTTACAAGTTTTTTTTTCCCCCTTTTAAAGCAACAGGCACATTTTTATTTATTTACTTACTGCAGTCCCTCCAAGGCTACTCTCACCCCCTTAGTGAGAGGCTGAATACACATGAGGCAGAATGGCAGGTGCTCTGGCAGATCTGATGCAGAAATTTAAAAAAAAAAAAGGTGAAAGGGGTGGAGGAAAGGAAAGTACCCTTGCCTTAGTGTGAGGTGATCAGTGCTGTGGTTCCACTGTAGCCGCTTAAGCGCTGGGTAGAAAGTAGTTTGGCTATTGGTTAGTACCTTAACCAATACCCCCTATGGCATGAATCAGTTGTTAAATATATATGCAAAAATAGCTCATTTTTGTTACACTTTCAGGCTTATGACTGGAAAAACCTTAAAAGTATCCCCAAACATGCACTGCTATAACTACAGTTTAATGGCCGTGCTAGCTAGCACTGGAACAAACAGGTAAGCAAGCCACTGCTACCAATCTAATATACAGTGTAGGGGTTCATGGCATAGACAAATACCCATTTTTCAGGGCATCTAAATGCTTCCTTATTTCTACTAAATTTCAGTCAGATTATCAGATTACCAGTCTTCTAAAGCTATTTTGTAGAACCTTTAGTGATATCTGTAAAAAGTCAAGTCACTGAACATCATTAGAATGCCACAGACGGAGGCACTAGTTCTGCAAAAAAGAGCAGAAAAATGAAACCTTTTAACTGAAAAAAAAAAATCCAGGGGAGTAGGCCAACTTGTTCTTGGGAGGACCTACTTCTCCTTAGCAGCCGTAGTTTACCTCAGCTGAACTCACAGTGCTTTCTTTTTACAAGTTAAGCAGAGGGAAGCAAAGCCTCACCTTTTTGAAGCCATTAAAAAGTAACTTTCACCACAGGTGTCAACCCTGGGTTTCCCAAGTGACTGAGGAGCCAACAGGTCTCTTTATAATCAATTCGCAGTTGTGTTAAAACATCAAGTTTTCAAACTGGAGGTCTGGTTTTAATACACACACAGTGCATTGATAGTGAGCTGGAGTGAGGCAGCTTCCTCATTTAGCATTTCAACAGAGCTGAACAAAAGCTGACTTATGTTGCAATACACGGCTGAGCATATGTTCCTGCTCCAGCATGACGGCCACCACCCTTTCCAGACAAAGAACTTCAAATATCTAGATTACTTCAATTTTGTGCTCTCTTTCAGCTTTATTGTCTGATAGGAAAACATGCAAATTAGCAGCAATCCAGCATGGATTTTCATGAATCCACTGCAGTTCTCCAAGGATTGTGCCAAAATTGTGGCAAAGAAAAAAAAAGAAAAGGGTCATTTTATTTCTTTATTTATCTGAATGGGTCTCAGGACACACGTGGAATGTTCAGGACAAGTTTGCACATTCTCATTTGATCTGGTCTCTGAGCAGCTCAGAGAAGATCAGCTGGGGGAGGGGGGGGGGGGAGGGTGCATGCATCAGCAGGCTAAGGATAAAGTTCCACGTAATCTCTAAACGGAACAAGACTACCCAAGGCAGCAATTTGATAACTATAAATCTGCATCAAAAAGAAGAGGGGCACCACTTTCACGAATGTAAATAAAACCTTCTGCTTCAAAGACCTATAATTAGACTTCTGATTTCAGGATTTAACTGATAAACACCAGAAAACATCACTTCCCCTACTACTCTCTCTTTTTTGTACCAGCTTGTCTATATCCTCTGTTCAGTTTTTGGGCCTCGTCTGCGCCAATGATTTCCAAGTGACATAAACATGCATGTTCAATTCCACTGGAAAAGGTAACCAGCACTTGTCCTTGTAACACAAAAATGTCAAGTTTTATATCCCCAAAGAATCCCTAATTAGCAGGAAAATAAACCTCTAATTTTACAATTTATAAAAGCATATGAAAAAAAGCCCTTGTTATACAATACTACTATACAACAGGACATACAAGTAACAGAGCCAGTCATTCACTGGTGAGGCAAACATATGGCCTTTCGTTTCCTGGTAGGAAGGTGTGGTCTTTCTTGACTAGTATAGATATACATCAGCCTGCTTGGTAACATTCTTAAAACCATGCTGTGAGGCTCAGTATATTGCAGTGTATCGCATGATCTAGGGTTGCATTCTCTCCCCCTTGCCATGGACCTGAAGGGAAAATGGCAGCTGCCAGACAGGCCAACAAGCTGGGCTCGGGGCAGAGGTCAGAGGCAGTGATCTCGCTAGCACTCAAGCCAGTGAGGGTCTCCTGAGCTAAGGGCGACAAGAGCAGCAAACAGTGCTGGGAGAAGCGAATGCTACATACCTGTAGAAGGTATTCTCCGAGGACAGCAGGCTGATTCTTCTCACTTATGGGTGACGTCCACGGCAGCCCCTCCAATCGGAAACTTCACTAGCAAAGGCCTTTGCTAGTCCTCGCGCGCACTGCGCATGCGCGGCCGTCTTCCCGCCCGAACCGGCTCGTGTTCGTCAGTCCCATATGTAGCAAAGACAAGGGAAGACACAACTCCAAAGGGGAGGCGGGCGGGTTTGTGAGAACAATCATCCTGCTGTCCTCGGAGAATACCTTCTACAGGTATGTAGCATTCGCTTTCTCCGAGGACAAGCAGGCTGCTTGTTCTCACTGATGGGGTATCCCTAGCCCCCAGGCTCACTCAAAACAACGAACATGGTCAATAGGGCCTCGCAACGGCGAGGACATAACTGAGATTGACCTAAAAACTTATCCAACTAACAGAGAGTGTAGCCTGGAACAGAATAAAACATGGGCCTAGGGGGGTGGAGTTGGATTCTAAACCCCGAACAGATTCTGAAGCACTGACTGCCCGAATCGACTGTCAAGTCGGGTATCCTGCTGCAGGCAGTAATGAGATGTGAATGTGTGGACAGATGACCACGTCGCAGCTTTGCAGATCTCTTCAATAGTGGCTGACTTCAAGTGGGCCACTGACGCAGCCATGGCTCTGACATTGTGAGCCGTGACATGACCCTCAAGAGCCAGCCCAGCCTGGGCGTAAGTAAAGGAAATCCAATCTGCTAGCCAATTAGATATGGTGCATTTCCCCACAGCCACTCCCCTCCTGTTGGGATCAAAAGAAACAAACAATTGGGCGGACTGTCTGTTAGGCTGTGTCCGCTCCAGATAGAAGGCCAATGCTCTTTTGCAGTCCAATGTGTGCAGCTGACGTTCAGCAGGGCAGGAATGAGGACGGGGAAAAAATGTTGGCAAGACAATTGACTGGTTCAGATGGAACTCCAACACTACCTTTGGCAAGAACTTAGGGTGAGTGCGGAGGACTACTCTATTATGATGAAATTTGGTGTAAGGGGCCTGGGCTACCAGGGCCTGGAGCTCACTGACTCTACGAGCTGAAGTAACTGCCACCAAGAAAATGACCTTCCAGGTCAAGTACTTCAGATGGCAGGAGTTCAGTGGCTCAAAAGGAGGTTTCATCAGCTGGGTGAGAACGACATTGAGATCCCATGACACTGTAGGAGGTTTGACGGGGGGCTTTGACAAAAGCAAACCTCTCATGAAGCGAACAACTAAAGGCTGTCCTGAGATCGGCTTACCTTCCACAGGGTAATGGTATGCACTGATTGCGCTATGGTGAACCCTTACAGAGTTGGTCTTGAGACTAGACTCAGACAAGTGCAGAAGGTAGTCAAGCAGGGTCTGTGTAGGACAAGAGCGAGGATCTAAGGCCTTGCTGTCACACCAGACGGCAAACTTCCTCCATAAAAAGAAGTAACTCCTCTTAGTGGAATCTTTTCTGGAAGCAAGCAAGACACGGGAGACACCCTCTGACAGACCCAAAGAGGCAAAGTCTACGCTCTCAACATCCAGGCCGTGAGAGCCAGAGACTGGAGGTTGGGATGCAGAAACGCCCCTTCGTCCTGTGTGATGAGGGTCGGAAAACACTCCAATCTCCACGGTTCTTCGGAGGACAACTCCAGAAGAAGAGGGAACCAGATCTGACGCGGCCAAAACGGAGCAATCAGAATCATGGTGCCTCGGTCTTGCTTGAGTTTCAACAAAGTCTTCCCCACCAGAGGTATGGGAGGATAAGCATACAGCAGGCCTTCCCCCCAATCCAGTAGGAAGGCATCTGATGCCAGTCTGCCGTGGGCCTGAAGTCTAGAATAGAACTGAGGGACCTTGTGGTTGGCTCAAGATGCAAAGAGATCTACCAAGGGGGTGCCCCACACCTGGAAGACCTGGCGCACTACTCTGGAGTTGAGCGACCACTCGTGAGGTTGCATAATCCTGCTCAACCTGTCGGCCAGACTGTTGTTTACGCCTGCCAGATATGTGGCTTGGAGCCATATGCCGCAACGGCGAGCCCAGAGCCACATGCTGACGGCTTCCTGACACAGGGGGCGAGATCCGGTGCCCCCCTGCTTGTTGATGTAATACATGGCAACCTGGTTGTCTGTCTGAATTTGGATAATTTGATGGGACAGCTGATCTCTGAAAGCCTTCAGAGTGTTCCAGACCGCTCGTAACTCCAGGAGATTGATCTGCAGATCGCGTTCCTGGAGGGACCAGCTTCCCTGGGTGTGAAGCCCATCGACATGAGCTCCCCACCCCAGGAGAGACGCATCCGTAGTCAGCACTTTTTGTGGCTGAGGAATTTGGAAAGGGCGTCCCAGAGTAAAATTGGACCAAATCGTCCACCAATACAGGGATTTGAGAAAACTCGTGGACAGGTGGATCACGTCTTCTAGATCCCCAGCAGCTTGAAACCACTGAGAAGCTAGGGTCCATTGAGCAGATCGCATGTGAAGGCGGGCCATGGGAGTCACATGAACTGTGGAGGCCATGTGGCCCAGCAATCTCAACATCTGCCGAGCTGTGATCTGCTGGGACGCTCGCACCCGAGAGACGAGGGACAACAAGTTGTTGGCTCTCGTCTCTGGGAGATAGGCACGAGCCGTCCGAGAATCCAGCAGAGCTCCTATGAATTCGAGTCTTTGCACTGGGAGAAGGTGGGACTTTGGATAATTTATCACAAACCCGAGTAGCTCCAGGAGGCAAATAGTCATCTGCATGGACTGTAGAGCTCCCGCCTTGGATGTGTTCTTCACCAGCCAATCGTCGAGATAAGGGAACACGTGCACTCCCAGCCTGCGAAGCGCCGCTGCTACTACAGCCAGGCACTTCGTGAACACTCTGGGCGCAGAGGCGAGCCCAAAGGGTAGCACACAGTACTGGAAGTGACGTGTGCCCAGCTGAAATCGCAGATACTGCCTGTGAGCTGGCAGTATCGGGATGTGCGTGTAGGCGTCCTTCAAGTCCAGAGAGCATAGCCAATCGTTTTCCTGAATCATGGGAAGAAGGGTGTCCAGGGAAAGCATCCTGAACTTTTCCTTGACCAGATATTTGTTCAGGGCCCTTAGGTCTAGGAATGGACGCATCCCTCCTGTTTTCTTTTCCACAAGGAAGTACCTGGAATAGAATCCCAGCCCTTCTTGCCCGGATGGCACGGGCTCGACCGCATTGGCGCTGAGAAGGGCGGAGAGTTCCTCTGCAAGTACCTGCTTGTGCTGGAAGCTGTAGGACTGAGCTCCCGGTGGGCAATTTGGAGGTTTTGAGGCCAAATTGAGGGTGTATCCTTGCCGGACTATTTGAAGAACCCAACGGTCGGAGATTACAAGAGGCCACCTTTGGTGAAAAGCTTTCAACCTCCCCCGACCGGCAGATAGCCCGGCACAGATACGTTGATGTCGGCTATGCTCTGCTGGAGCCAGTCAAAAGCTCGCCCCCTGCTTTTGCTGGGGAGCCGTGGGGCCTTGCTGAGGCGCACGCTGCTGAGAGCGAGCGCGCTGGGGCTTAGCCTGGGCCGCAGGCTGTCGAGAAGGAGGATTGTACATACGCTTACCAGAAGAGTAGGGAACAGCCTTCCTTCCCCCATAAAAACGTCTACCTGAGGAGGTAGATGCTGAAGGCTGCCGGCGGGAGAACTTGTCGAAAGCGGTATCCCGCTGGTGGAGCTGCTCTACCACCTGTTCGACTTTCTCTCCAAAAATGTTGTCCGCTCGGCAAGGGGAGTCCGCAATCCGCTGCTGGATCCTATTCTCCAGGTCGGAGGCATGCAGCCATGAGAGTATGCGCATCACCACACCTTGAGCAGCGGCCCTGGACGCAACATCAAAGGTATCATATACCCCTCTGGCCAGGAATTTTCTGCACGCCTTCAGCTGCCTGACCACCTCCTGAAATGGCTTGGCTTGCTCAGGAGGGAGCTTGTCCACCAAGCCCGCCAACTGTCATAAGTACATAAGTACATAAGTAGTGCCATACTGGGAAAGACCAAAGGTCCATCTAGCCCAGCATCCTGTCACCGACAGTGGCCAATCCAGGTCAAGGGCACCTGGCACGCTCCCCAAACGTAAAAACATTCCAGACAAGTTATACCTAAAAATGCGGAATTTTTCCAAGTCCATTTAATAGCGGTCTATGGACTTGTCCTTTAGGAATCTATCTAACCTCTTTTTAAACTCCGTCAAGCTAACCGCCCGTACCACGTTCTCCGGCAACGAATTCCAGAGTCTAATTACACGTTGGGTGAAGAAAAATTTTCTCCGATTCGTTTTAAATTTACCACACTGTAGCTTCAACTCATGCCCTCTAGTCCTAGTATTTTTGGATAGCGTGAACAGTCGCTTCACATCCACCCGATCCATTCCATTCATTATTTTATACACTTCTATCATATCTCCCCTCAGCCGTCTCTTCTCCAAGCTGAAAAGCCCTAGCCTTCTCAGCCTCTCTTCATAGGAAAGTCGTCCCATCCCCACTATCATTTTCGTCGCCCTTCGCTGTACCTTTTCCAATTCTACTATATCTTTTTTGAGATACGGAGACCAGTACTGAACACAATACTCCAGGTGTGGTCGCACCATGGAGCGATACAACGGCATTATAACATCCGCACACCTGGACTCCATACCCTTCCTAATAACACCCAACATTCTATGCGCTTTCCTAGCCGCAGCAGCACACTGAGCAGAAGGTTTCAGCGTATCATCGACGACGACACCCAGATCCCTTTCTTGATCCGTAACTCCTAACGCGGAACCTTGCAAGACGTAGCTATAATTCGGGTTCCTCTTACCCACATGCATCACTTTGCACTTGTCAACATTGAACTTCATCTGCCACTTGCACGCCCATTCTCCCAGTCTCGCAAGGTCCTCCTGTAATCGTTCACATTCCTCCTGCGACTTGACGACCCTGAATAATTTTGTGTCATCGGCGAATTTAATTACCTCACTAGTTATTCCCATCTCTAGGTCATTTATAAATACATTAAAAAGCAACGGACCCAGCACAGACCCCTGCGGGACCCCACTAACTACCCTCCTCCACTGAGAATACTGGCCACGCAATCCTACTCTCTGCTTCCTATCTTTCAACCAGTTCTTAATCCATAATAATACCCTACCTCCGATTCCATGACTCTGCAATTTCTTCAGGAGTCTTTCGTGCGGCACTTTGTCAAACGCCTTCTGAAAATCCAGATATACAATATCAACCGGCTCCCCATTGTCCACATGTTTGCTTACCCCCTCAAAAAAATGCATTAGATTGGTGAGGCAAGACTTCCCTTCACTAAATCCGTGCTGACTTTGTCTCATCAGTCCATGTTTTTGTATATGCTCTGCAATTTTATTCTTAATAATAGCCTCCACCATCTTGCCCGGCACCAACGTCAGACTCACCGGTCTATAATTTCCCGGATCTCCTCTGGAACCCTTCTTAAAAATCGGAGTAACATTGGCTACCCTCCAGTCTTCCGGTACTACACTCGATTTTAGGGACAGATTGCATATTTCTAACAGTAGCTCCGCAAGTTCATTTTTTAGTTCTATTAATACTCTGGGATGAATACCATCAGGTCCCGGTGATTTACTACTCTTCAGCTTGCTGAACTGACCCATTACATCCTCCAAGGTTACAGAGAATTTGTTTAGTTTCTCCGACTCCCCCGCTTCAAATATTCTTTCCGGCACCGGTGTCCCCCCCAAATCCTCCTCGGTGAAGACCGAAGACCGAAGCAAAGAATTCATTTAATTTCTCCGCTACGGCTTTGTCCTCCTTGATCGCCCCTTTAACACCATTTTCGTCCAGCGGCCCAACCGACTCTTTGGCCGGTTTCCTGCTTTTAATGTCGCACATTGTTCCGCATATGGATGCTCGTGTAGAGCTGGTAGGACTGAATCTTGGCCACGAGCATAGAAGAATGGTAGGCCTTCCTCCCAAAGTAGTCTAAGGTTCTAGAGTCCTTGCCCGGGGGCGCCGAAGCATGCTCCCTAGAACTCTTAGCCTTCTTTAGGGCCAGATCCACCACACCAGAGTCGTGAGGCAACTGAGTGCACATCAGCTCTGGGTCCCCATGGATCTGGTACTGGGACTCAATCTTTTTGGGAATGTGGGGATTAGTTAAAGGCTTGGTCCAGTTCGCCAGCAATGTTTTTTTTAGGACATGATGCATGGGTACTGTGGACGCTTCCTTAGGTGGAGAAGGATAGTCCAAGAGCTCAAACATTTCAGCCCTGGGCTCATCCTCCACGACCACCGGGAAGGGGATGGCCGTAGACATCTCCCGGACAAAGGCCGCAAAAGACAGACTCTCGGGAGGAGAAAGCTGCCTTTCAGGGGATGGAGTGGGATCAGAAGGAAGGCCATCAGACTCCTCGTCAGAGAAATATCTGATGTCCTCCTCCTCCTCCCACGAGGCCTCACCATCGGTATCAGACACAAGTTCATGAACCTGTGTCTGAAGCCGTGCCCGACTCGACTCCGTGGAAACACGGCCAAGGTGGGAGCATCGAGAGGTAGACTCCCTCGCCAGCACCGGTGAAGCTCCCTCCGCCGACGTCGTCGGGGAGTCTTCCTGGGAGGCGGCCGCAGTCGATACCGCAAGCGGTACGATGTCGGAGACCTCACCCCGGGCAAGGGGCCAGCCGGCGCCTCATTCGACGGTACCGGTGGCGCAAGCAACCCCGGTACCGGAGGGGAAGGGCGCAACAGCTCTCCCAGGATGTCCGGGAGAACGGCCCGGAAACTCTCGTGCAGAACGGCTGTGGAGAAAGACATGGAAGCTGATGCAGGCGTCGAGGTCAGAGTCTGTTCCGGGCATGGAGGCTGTTCCGGGCTGTCCAAGGTGGAGCGCATCGACACCTCCTGAACAGAGGGTGAGCGGTCCTCCCGGTGCCGATGCCTACTGGGTGCCGACTCCCTCGGCAACCCAGAGCTCTCGGTACCGATGCGGGAAGGTGACCGGTGTCGATGCTTCTTTGATTTCTTCAAACGAAGCGTGTCACCGGAGCTTCCCGGTACCGACGAGGAGGACATAGAATCCAGCCGTCTCTTTCTCGGGGCCGAGGCCGAAGAAGGTCGGTCTCGGGGGGGCTGTACCGCAGGAGCCCTCAGGGTAGGAGGAGACCCACCCGAAGGCTCACCGCCACCAGCAGGGGAATGGACAGCCCTCACCTGCACTCCAGTCGAAGCACCACTGTCCGACGACATCAGCAACAGCGGAGGTCCCGGTACCACCGACGCCGCCTTCCGATGTCTCGGTACCGATGATGCAGAGGGTCGAAACCTCGATGCCGTCGATGCAGTCGATGCCGAGGTCGAAGACTTTGATGCTGTTGACGTCAATGCACTCGATGCCTCCGGTG
Organism: Microcaecilia unicolor; assembly: GCF_901765095.1. NCBI lineage: Eukaryota > Metazoa > Chordata > Amphibia > Gymnophiona > Siphonopidae > Microcaecilia > Microcaecilia unicolor. The sequence goes on from NC_044031.1 coordinate 419,876,998, forward strand.
CTGTTGTCGACGAAGAGCCCGAGAACAACACATTCCACTGGGCCAATCTCGCTAGCTGAGTCCTCTTCTGTAAAAGAGCACAAAGACTACAGGCCTGCGGGCGGTGCCCAGCCCCCAGACACTGAAGACACGACGTGTGCCTATCAGTGAGCAAGATTACCTGGGCGCACTGGGTGCACTTCTTGAAGCCGCTGGGAGACTTCGATGACATGGGCGGAAAAATCACGCCGGCGAAATCAAAATTCGCGATGGTGACGAAGGGCACCAAAAATAAGGGAGAGAGAAAAAACCCGTACCGAGGCCACAAAAAAGGCCTACCCCGAAAGCGAAAGGAAACTTAAGTCGGGGAAACAAACTGGACACACGGGAAGGGACAAAGACCGAGGTCTTTTTTTTTTTTTAGCGAAATCGCGAAGACGCGCGAGGGTCAACTTGAGGGGCGTGAAACGGCGGCAAAACACGACCGTCCCGAGCGTGGACAAAAGAAGACTGACGAACACGAGCTGGTTCGGGCGGGAAGATGGCTGCGCATGCGCGGTGCGCATGGGCGCGCAAGGACTAGCAAAGGCCTTTGCTAGTAAAGTTTCCGATTGGAGGGGCTGCCGTGGACGTCACCCATCAGTGAGAACAAGCAGCCTGCTTGTCCTCGGAGAAAAATGGAAGAACAACCACAAGAAAACTGTTACAAAAACTAGTTACTCCAACCCAAATGAACTCTATCCAATTCCTGCTACACTTCAAGCTGCATTAACTTTTGACGGCAGATATTAATTGCAAATGTGTTACACACTAGTTTTCGAACAAAAAAAACAGCACCACGGGCCTTTAAAAATGGAACACAGTTCTTTAATGAATGAGCCTTGACAAAAAGACCCGACACGGGCCGTGTTTCGGTGACTAGCACCTGTGTCAGGGGTCACAGTGATGACGTGGAAAACTTGGGGAATAACTCGAATATATTCCTCTACAATATATTATTCCTTACCCCACGTCTCATGTAGTAAAAGCTACAAAGCACCAAGGCACTTTCACTTTCTGTATCAAGCCTTGGTGCTTTGTAGCTTTTACTACAAGAGACGTGGGGTAAGGAATAATATATTGTAGAGGAATATATTCGAGTTATTCCCCAAGTTTTCCACGTCATCACTGTGACCCCTGACGCAGGTGCTAGTCACCGAAACACGGCCCGTGTCGGGTCTTTTTGTCAAGGCTCATTCATTAAAGAACTGTGTTCCATTTTTAAAGGCCCGTGGTGCTGTTTTTTTTTTTTGTTTGGACTTTAGTTTGTACTTTGTTCCCTCTCTTTTGTTATATCCAACACACTAGTTTTTGACCATCACCATCTGATTCCTGCCCCTGCCCCCTTATAATGTTTTAAGATAAAACAGTTTAACCGGCAGTACTGAGTTACAGGAGAAGGCTAATGGTTACAGCTGTTCAAATCACACAGCTGTTCCTTGTGATCTTCAAAAGTCTCTTAACCCTCCACTGTCTCAGGTACAAACTTAGATTGTAAGCCCTCTAGGGACAAAGAAATACCTACCATACCTGAATGTAACTTGCTTTAAACTACTAAGAAAGGTACCAAGTTCAGGAAGACAGGGCGGCAGTGGACTAGTAAGTGGGGGGGGGGGGGGGGGGAAGGGGACAGGGATGGAGGGTGGGGGGAGGGGGGGAAATGGTTAAAAGCTTGATGACTGTCTTTCTTATTCTATGGTCATTGTGTGTATTGTGATATTTGAATTCTGTACATTTACATTGTTGGAAATGTTTATTTAAGACTGTCATCAATAAAAACGTTGAAACATAAACTACTAAGAAAGGTGTTGAGCTAGATCCAAATTCCTTTACCCCCTAATACGAGAAACCAGCAGGGATAGACAGCCACAAAGGTGAAACAGTTGAGCCCAGGAAAGAAGACAGATGAAGCAGCTCAGCGGGGTAATCTCAGAGGAGACTTCTCGCAGGCTTGGAGGGCTGGTGTGGGTACCAGAACTGTCCAGGCATGCTGTATCTGGGCAGGTAACTCTATATAGAACACCAGTACTCTCTAGAGAATTCCATGATCTGAAATAGGAAGAATGATCAAGGAGGACAAACAAGGAGGTTAGACAAGCAGAATGGACAAAGCTTGGTCTGAATCTTCTACTTCCCTCCTGTTCCTGATATTTCAGCCTCTATACACTAATGCTTCCTCAAAAAAATTACTTTCACATTCTCAAAGTGTGATATACGGAAATATGCTCAGATATTTCTAAAAAAAAAACAGCACACGCAAAGACACGTGTCACACTTTTGAAGACTTGCACTCACTGGAGCCTCAATGCCAGTGCTCTGGCCTGATCACTGTTTTCTTGAAAGGAAAGCCTAAGAGGGACAAAGCAGGTGGCCTCACATTTGGGAAATCTCAAAAATTCCACTTAATTCTGTTAAAAAGAGCTTGTAAAACAAAACCTTGAAACTACTGCTGCTTTGTGGTCACTTGGTTAATGTAACAGATTATGCTGTATTTGAGGATAACACCATGTAAACATCCCAAGGTGAGTGAGGACATATGACCGTTTAAGTTTTCAGAATACCAAAGAGAAGCTTCTAGACACTTCTAAAGTAGTTTGGTTGCTGAGTTAGTCCATCACCATATACGTACACAAAAATAAAGGTCCCCGAGCACAAAAAAAAAAAAAAATTTAATACATTTTTAAAGAGCTTTCATCAGGTCGCCACAAATGAAGCAGGTTCTGATCTGATGAATGGGGCAGAGGAGGTAACTCCAGAAAGCTCTAAGTTTAGTACTACAATAAAAAGAAACTTTTCTAAACACTTTACATACTTTTGTGTTGACTAGCCTTTATTTCCATGTAATATCCAACTGCTTTTTGGGAAGAAGCTTGCAGAAGTTCCATTTGAACTCACTGAATGAATTTAAATGAAAGTTAAGAAGGCAGGATTGACAGGTTGAGGACTCATGAATCCTGGCCTCCTGTTACTGTCACACCCTGTAAGCACCAAGCACTTAATGCACACCAGTCATTCTCCCCCCCCCCCCCCCCCCCCCCCCCAATTTTAGACTGGTAAGATTAACTATGTTTATCACAGTACATAAACTGTACATAATGGTGTGCCCACTGTTATCACTGTCAATCACGGGACCCTCCTCTGCTTCCCATGCGTTCCAGCGCCCACCCCCACTATCAGAGGCCTGGACAAAAGCCATAGCCTACAGCATGTTTCCAGTCTACTTAATGCAGGCACCAAAATGATCAACACATTTCTGAGCTACTGCTCCCTATCACTGAACCACAAGGAGAGGCCCTTCAATCTTCTTTTTTTTTTTTTGCTGGGGGTGGGAGCAGTTAGTTACAAATAAAGATACAGCTTAACCTTCAACTCCATTAAAATTTCTCTACATTTCATTTCTAGCTGGGAAATGAAACAACAACAAAAAAACAAAGCTGCCAAAGAATGTGAAATATGTAAGAGACTGGGCAGCAAACCACTTATACCAAAGAGGACAGAACATCCGGAGCTTGACTAGTAGGTTTTCCTGCAGCAGTTAGGAGGCAGATTTTGAGGCACCGAATTTTAAAATCTGCAGCAATTAAAGCAGCAGGACATTTTTTTCCCCATAAAAACATCCAAGTTGCACATTTTTGAAACTCTGATTTAAGACGTTTTTCTCCACAGTTTGTCCAAATTTCAAGGGGCCACGTTTTGGGAGGGACCTGGGCATTCCCAAAAGTAGACGTTTTTCTGCCATAATGGAACAAAACCAAAACAGGCAAAAAAACTGAGACTGTTTTGTCTAGACCTGTTTCAAACATGACTAAGGAGTCCCTTTACTAACCTGCGCTAAAAAGTGGCTTGCGATATCAGTAGCGTGGGGCTTTGCCATGTGCTGAGGTTACTTTTAGTGCAGCTGTAAAATGGCTGCATTTCCCAGATTCTGAATTAATGGCTCAATTAGCACATGGCCATTAGCACAGGAGTCCTTACCGCCATCTATTTTACTAAGCAGCAAAGGCTCACTCACTAATCGGTTAGCGCATGGCACGCCTACTCTCTGCTCCCAAACAAGCCCCCTGCCCGTGTTTTTTGCATGCGCCAAACACAAAACTACAGAGGGACGTCTCAGTGTGTCTCGCAGTAGTAGATTCTAACCTACAGCATGCATGCCTCAGTGCTTACTGCAGCTTAGTAAAAGGACCCCCAAGTTACAAAAAGGTGCCCTAAATGATCAGATGACCACTAAAGAGATTAAGGCATGACCTCAATTCCCACTGACCCCCTCCCATCCCCCAAAGATGTGACAATGACAGTACACATCCAGGCTCTACTACAGCTTCAGATACAATGGTCAGTCCTATTAGAGCAGCAACTGGTCTCAGAAGTAGCCTAGTGGTTGGTGCAGTGCACTGTAGAGAAGGGGGCCCAGGGCCATATCCCACTCTAACTGGTAAACTTGTGATGGAATGTCTGAGAACTCCAAAAACCACTAAATACCTGCTGTACCTACATATAGGTGACACCTGCAGGCTTGAGGGCTATTGCAGTGCTGCACAGTGAGGTACAGTTGTTTTTTTCTGTTCCTGGAGGGCTCACAATATTAGGGTTATGGTGAAATTTGTACCTGGGACCTTTTAAGTGAAGTGCGCTCATGCCCCTTAGGTTGCCCCAATGCTCTCCTGGGATTCTGTGAAGGAACCTCAAGGGGCAATCCTGTTGCTGGTGCTAAAAATTTGAACAGGTCTGTGGGATGCAAACACCAAGATTTTTCGATGTCCTCTCTGTGTATGGCATTTCTAAATACCTGTAAATACTTTGTGCAACTTTCGGCACAGAGGCCTTGCACATACAGAGAATACTCATGCAGAAAAAAAAAGGTTATGTCCTTCGCAGTCATGGAAACGTGGAGATTCTCTGATCCTCCTCCCCGTTTCTGTTTCTCCAGTAAATTTCACAATCCACTGTACCAAAAAACAATTCTTACCAAATAAATGCTCATTAATATAAATACTCCAGTGCATAAATATTATGCTCACCAGACTAATTATGACATTAGCAGCTGTCCTTTTATCCCTTTTATTAACCTTGTTGTCAAATGCAAAAATGTGTGATCTGAAATAAATTAGCCAATTAATACTAGAAAATAGATTTCACAAGATCTCTCTTCATAGAGCAGCTATATTGCTGTTTCTCGTGACACTTCACAGTGCTAGAATCTGACTTGATTTTTTTTAAATAAATGAATGTTCAGAGCTTAACTGGCTCATGAATTTAAAAACAGAACAAACTCCAAGAGAAGTGTTATTACTATTAATGTGGCGTTACGTTTTGTCCCTGGAGCAGACGATAACCTGTGAGCAGCATTCCTTTGCTGGCTTCTAAATCCACCTCCTAACAAATGCTTTCAACATTCAAGACAAGAATCAAAACAAAATTATCACCTCACTAAGCCACGCTAGGGGTGCTTTAGCGTTTTTAGCGTGTGCTGTGTAGGAGCCAAAAATAGTCCTATGGGCGCCTACACCGTGCGCGCTAATTTTGTGCATGCACTAAAAACACTAGTGCACCTTAGTAAAACAGGGCCCCAAATTAACCGGACGTTTTAAGCAGTTTACAAAAGATAAAAGAACTACAAAAAGCAAAAACAATAAAAATTACTAAAGGGAATATAAACTAACAGTTAATATGTCAGTATATTCCTGAAATTACATTTTCAGAAGTTTCCTGAACCTCAAGTAATCATATACTCTATCCATAGTTCTATTGTGGAGAATTCCACATACGTGGAACAACCTCTGAAAACAACTGTCGACTAGCTGACTTTTTTCTGGACACTGCAGGCAAATGGAAGAAAAACTCAATTTCTAAAAATTGAACAATAAAAACGAGCATCTGATTGGAGTAATAGGTAGTTCGATAAGTAACAACAGTTGAGTCCATTAAATATTTTAAAAAAGAGGTACATTAATTTAAAATCAATTTGTGTTACAATTGACAACCAATATAAGGACTGAAATAATGGAGGTCATTCTATCAAATTTATTTTTTTTTATTAAAGATGATCCTAGCAAATAATTTCTGAAGCAGCTGAACCCTTGATAGAACATTTTTAGGGAGGCTAAAGTATTACAATAATCAACCTCTGACAGAATAAAGGCATGAGCTAATTTCTGAAGTTCATCCAGTGAAAAACTAGGATGAAACAAGGTCAGATCTGATGAAGCAAGCATACATTTGCTAAAAGTAGATTTAACTACCTGCCTACCTGCTTTACATGATCCTCCAAGGATAGTGAGGCGTCAAGGATTATACTGAGACCCTTCTCTAGGACCCACTGACTATTGCTGCCTATCCACAAATCATGGTTTTGTTAACATTCAGTTTAAGCCAATAAAGGCCCTGTTTACTAAGGTGCGCCAGCGTTTTTAGCACACTTTTAGCGTGTGCTAAACACTAGCGAGACCCATATACACCTATGGGTGTCTCTACTGTTAACGCGCGCTAAAAATGTTAGCATGCCTATACAGCGGCTTAGTAAACAGGGCCCAAGTGTTCATCCATTTAAATACTTTGGATAAACATATAGTTAAGTGATCCTAAGTATCTTGTACTGCGGTTGAAATAGGAAAACAATCTGAATATTATCTGCATAAATATAAAATGAAAGATCCATAGATTGAAATATTCTTCCCGGTTAGCTAAGGTAAATGTTGAATAGAATGGGAGATATAGGAGACCCTTGATGTCCAATTTTTGGAGGTCTCCCCAATTCTGATCAGTTGATACAATCTTGTCTTCTAAAAAGCACAGAACGAACACCAGATGGTAACCCATGACCCCAATGGAATCAGAATGTCACGTGGAACTCTTTGGCAGTTAATACCGGTGGTGTATTCAGCTAACTTGGGAGTCCCTTTATAAAGCCGCAGTAAAAAGTGGCCTGCGGGAGTGTGCGCGCATCTTTTGGGCACACTGGGACACATTTTACTGCAGCTGGGGAAAAGACCATTATTAATAGGCCAGGAAATGGGCGTGTGCAAAAATTAAAACTAGCGCTTGCCTATTTATGGCCTGATCCCTTACCACCAGCCACTGACGTAGTGGTAAGAGCTCATGCACTACCCACGCAGTAACCATGCAGTGCACACCAACGTGACCGTGCTGCCGATTACTGCCGGGAACGCCCTTCGTGGTGGAAAATATTTTCTATTGCAGGATTCAGTGCACGCCAAACTTGGAATTACCACCAGGCACAAACACTACCCTGGTGGTAGTGCTGATTGGGCACGCTACCCACGCATTAGCCCTCCTGCGGCTTTGTAAAAAGGCCCCTAAGGCTTTTATAAAGTTCTGAAAACCTGGATATTTTAAAATACGTTTGGCAGCAATTCTTAGGAATTTTGTTTTAGTTTATGATTGTTATTGCCTAATAGATATTATGTTACAACAAATGTTCTATCTTATTTTTATTGTAAAATGCTTTTAAACAGTTGTAATAAGTGGTATATCAAATTATTAAAATAAAATCAAATCCACTAGGTCAAAAGCAGAACTCAGCTTTATCTAACGTAAGCCTGATTTCTGAAACCAAAGCCAACAATGTCTTTCCTAAACCCTGACTTGTCTTGATTCCAAAAAGTTAACAACCAGAGAAAGTCCTGAAGTTGAGAAGAAACTACTGCCAGTAAAATTTTAGCTAAAAAAGGATGTTTACAATCTTTATCAGAGGGATAATTGTAATTAGACCCAGAAAATTCGGAAAATGCCCTTTTTTTAAATCATATCTATAAACACGAGCCAGAAAAATACTTTGATAAATGTTTAAATAGAACTGGTGGACAGAAGCCCTGGTCACAACAACCCTTGCTGAACTTATAGATCAAGTTAGGAAAATCATCAGAAGACAAAAAAAAAAAAAAAATCAAGACTATCCCAAAGTTGATCCACTGGGACCTGTAAATGAGAATTACTCTCTCCATGGGTATCTAAATCCACATGAATTTAATGACAAACATAATAGCACAGCCAGAAAGCAGATTCTGGGTGGGCCTTCAGAAAAAGTGGGTGGGACAAGCTATCCTCTCTGCCCTGCCCCACTCTTCCTGGCATTCCACTTCCCCCTTCAACGTAAAAAAAAATTTGGGCTCGCCAGCAGCGGCCAGCTGGAGAGCTCCCCCAATGTTGCTCAGAACTTTGCAGCTCGGCTCAGCAGAAGCAACTTCAGTTTTTAGCACCTATGTGAAAACTCACCAAGTGCAAGACCATAGTCAGGAGGCTCATGGAGCTATCGCCAACTGCTGGGCTGCAGAGTTCTGGATGCCGTCGGGAAAGGTGTTCAGCTGGCAGGACTTGGGGATCCCCATCAGCTAGCACAACAGTGCACAGCTGCTGGGTGGGCTTCAGCCCGAAGTGGCCACTGGACTAACAGAAAAGGAAGCTCTAATCATTGAAATTATATTATGGAAATAGTCTGCCAAATCCTCTGTTGATGGCCCAATTCCTATAACAGAATTACCAGGGTTCTTAAGTAGAGGAATTGGCCAATTTGAAGAGAACACGAGGGCTATTTCCCTCTGTTTAATTTTTGGAATAATAGTTATTTTTAGCCACCTGGATTTCTAATTTGTAACACTCTGACTCTTTCAGATGCAGCTGCATTAGCAGCACCGTTTTTCCTTTATATAAAATAAGATCAAGGTCCAAAACCAAAGCCAACAGACAAGTCAAGATTTGATACTAAAGTCTTTCCTTAAGCTCGACTGTCTTGGGCCCAAAATGTTGAAAGTGGCAGTTTAACCATCACTTCTGGTGATATGGCAGACTTCTGGTGAAAGTACAGCTCTAGTTTGCTATTCTGCCTATTGGCAAATTTGTACCTGATACCACATACAGTGGTGGAAATAAGTATTTGATCCCTTGCTGATTTTGTAAGTTTGCCCACTGACAAAGACATGAGCAGCCCATAATTGAAGGGTAGGTTATTGGTAACAGTGAGAGATAGCACATCACAAATTAAATCCGGAAAATCACATTGTGGAAAGTATATGAATTTATTTGCATTCTGCAGAGGGAAATAAGTATTTGATCCCCCACCAACCAGTAAGAGATCTGGCCCCTACAGACCAGGTAGATGCTCCAAATCAACTCGTTACCTGCATGACAGACAGCTGTCGGCAATGGTCACCTGTATGAAAGACACCTGTCCACAGACTCAGTGAATCAGTCAGACTCTAACCTCTACAAAATGGCCAAGAGCAAGGAGCTGTCTAAGGATGTCAGGGACAAGATCATACACCTGCACAAGGCTGGAATGGGCTACAAAACCATCAGTAAGACGCTGGGCGAGAAGGAGACAACTGTTGGTGCCATAGTAAGAAAATGGAAGAAGTACAAAATGACTGTCAATCGACAAAGATCTGGGGCTCCACGCAAAATCTCACCTCGTGGGGTATCCTTGATCATGAGGAAGGTTAGAAATCAGCCTACAACTACAAGGGGGGAACTTGTCAATGATCTCAAGGCAGCTGGGACCACTGTCACCACGAAAACCATTGGTAACACATTACGACATAACGGATTGCAATCCTGCAGTGCCCGCAAGGTCCCCCTGCTCCGGAAGGCACATGTGACGGCCCGTCTGAAGTTTGCCAGTGAACACCCGGATGATGCCGAGAGTGATTGGGAGAAGGTGCTGTGGTCAGATGAGACAAAAATTGAGCTCTTTGGCATGAACTCAACTCGCCGTGTTTGGAGGAAGAGAAATGCTGCCTATGACCCAAAGAACACCGTCCCCACTGTCAAGCATGGAGGTGGAAATGTTATGTTTTGGGGGTGTTTCTCTGCTAAGGGCACAGGACTACTTCACCGCATCAATGGGAGAATGGATGGGGCCATGTACCGTACAATTCTGAGTGACAACCTCCTTCCCTCCGCCAGGGCCTTAAAAATGGGTCGTGGCTGGGTCTTCCAGCACGACAATGACCCAAAACATACAGCCAAGGCAACAAAGGAGTGGCTCAGGAAGAAGCACATTAGGGTCATGGAGTGGCCTAGCCAGTCACCAGACCTTAATCCCATTGAAAACTTATGGAGGGAGCTGAAGCTGCGAGTTGCCAAGCGACAGCCCAGAACTCTTAATGATTTAGAGATGATCTGCAAAGAGGAGTGGACCAAAATTCCTCCTGACATGTGTGCAAACCTCATCATCAACTACAGAAGACGTCTGACCGCTGTGCTTGCCAACAAGGGTTTTGCCACCAAGTATTAGGTCTTGTTTGCCAGAGGGATTAAATACTTATTTCCCTCTGCAGAATGCAAATAAATTCATATACTTTCCACAATGTGATTTTCCGGATTTAATTTGTGATGTGCTATCTCTCACTGTTACCAATAACCTACCCTTCAATTATGGGCTGCTCATGTCTTTGTCAGTGGGCAAACTTACAAAATCAGCAAGGGATCAAATACTTATTTCCACCACTGTATGTTCCAGAGCCACATCTAGCCACTGCGACCAGCAGCCACACCAACCAAATACTAGTTCTCCTCAGCACATCTGAGCTGAATCCTCTCATATCAGTGACAATTTTGAGACTTTGAACATTTGTAGTAAACTAGTTCCAACATTTGAAGTGGTAGACCTGAAGTCTATGGAATTAAGTAAGGTGGTTAAGAGAATGATAATCTTATTGTTTGAAAAGGGATCCTTGTACAAAAAAATGATCTCATGAACATGTCCACTAACACTGGCTGGTAGTCACTTGACAGATTTTCTTCTGTCAAACTCACCTCCCTACCAAACCCCTTTTGGAATCTTGCTTACCCCTCACTGATGTACACCCCATGAATCTTGCCTTCTTGAATATTTCTCCATGCATTTGTCCCTCTGAATCCACAACCCTCCCCCCCCCCCCCCCCCCAATACCACAAACCTTCCACTCTGGAACCTTCCCTTCCTCCATACACCCTCTGCAGAATTTATTCCCCTTCTCCTCATATATCCTACCCAGAATCTCCTGCCCCCCACCTCCATCAGAACCCCCGGCCCACTTTGAACATTTCATCTCCTCACCTACATTCCTGAACCTTCCCTCTCCATACAATCACTCTCAAGTCTTTCTCCTTCTTTCAAAACCTTCTCCCCAAATTCCTGTGCCAGGCGAAAATCAGCAAAGACAAGAGATATGTACATAGCTTTGTTCGCCTCCCGCTAGCTGGGATGACAGGGACCTACGTGGTTTCCACTCATGCAGCGTCCCTCTGCTTTCCAAGTCCTGCTAACCACAGTATCTGGCTCTCCCAGCTCCCTTTTGCTTTTCAGGCTCTGTGCACATTTTTGATTTTGAAGCAAGTGGCACCTGTGCTGATGTTCTTCCCAAGAAAAGAGCATGGGAGTACAGGCACCACATGCTCAAACTCATGAAGCCATAGGGGCAGCAGTACTTAAGTGGAGCATGGTTAATTTGGCCCCATGAGTAGGCACTTCTACATCTGTAGAAAGCACCACAGCAGGCTGAATTTGACAAAGGTGTTAGAATTTCACTCTTGCATTGTGAAGATAAGTTGCGAGGTGGGCATCAAATGTTTTTTTTTCTTCTCCCCCCATCCCCCCGGATGGACTTAAAAATGGCACCTTTCTCCCAACACTCTTCCCTCCTCCCTCCCTATGGGTTTTTTGAGTCTTTTGTATTACAACCTACTAAGGCTCAAGTTTTCTATAGGATAAATATAGCATTGCACTGTAGGAGGCACATGTCTTTAGGGAGAGAAATAGCAGAAAGAAATAGAAGGGGAAAAAAAAACTTGAAAAATACACTAAATTACCTGGTAATGATGGTGGGACTTCCACCTCAAGGCTGTAATCAGCTCCGTCTTCACCCACTCCAGAAGCCACTGAATCTTCAGGAGCAGAAGCAGAGCCAGGTGTGCTGGGCCTGCTGGCTGAACCAGTCTCACCCTCACTGGCTGATCCGTATCTATCATGTTGCACAGCTGACCCACTCTCACTAAGGCTCCTACGTTCCTTTCTGTGCACCCGGGAATGGAGTACCATCTGATGGTACGTCCGAAAGATCTTTCCACATTCAAAGCACTCTGTGGACTTGTTCTGAGATGATCTCCTACTCTGGCGTGATGGAGCTCTGTAATCCACATCACTTGGACCTTCTGCACCGTTTTCTCCTGGTTGCCCACTGATGCCTTTCTCTGGGCGACTAATACCTGCACAGCTGCGCTTTTTTGGGTTGCTGGGGCTCTGTATGTCCGTCTCACGTTTGCGCTTCTCTTGGCTGGTAAGAATGTATTCTCCTTTATCCTTATCATATGTTACGTCTGCATCAGCCAGTGCTTCATCCCAGCCCACACACTTCACATACTCCGATGCCTCTGCTACTTTTCCTTTGGTAGCTAACTGCCATGCCTGGTAGCTACTGACTGGATCCAGCTCAGCTACTCTCTTTCCAGGCTGATCACCTGCAACTTTATCAGCTCCTGCAAAGGGCTTCAGATTCAGGCACTCCAGGAAAAGTTGCTTTGTCCTAGATGGATCTAGGCTCCCATTGATTAGACCTTCTTCAATTAGCTCAACTTTGTTTTTAGCACTGCCATCTTCAGCTCTGCAATGCACCATGTTGTGTACTTTTAGGCTCTCCAGATTCGTAAACAAGTTTCCACACTTCATGCAAACTTCATAAAGAGCCAGGCCAGGCATGATGGTTTCTCCCTGAATCACATTGTTGATGGTAGCTATAGGCTCAGATTCAGTTTTTGGTTTGTTTTTGTTCCCAGTTTTTGGACCATGTGATTTCATGTGGTTTTTGAGAAACCAGGGCTCTTTAAATCGTCTGCCACAAATATGGCAGCCATGATCGAAGGATCCTCTATGCTTTTTCATGTGGGCTTTAAGAAACCACGCTTGACTAAAGCACTGACCACAGACTTCACAAGGAAACTCCCCTGCGCTCAGCTCGCTTTTGCCATTCACCGTGTAAGGTTCACTGTTCAATGGCAATGCCATCGTAATGTGGTCTTTCTCGATGTGGTTTAATAATGTTTCTTCTCTTAATGTCATATAGTTGCAGAGCCTGCATTTATATGGCTTATGTACTTGCTGGATGTGCTGTTCTAGGTTTTTCTTTCTATCAAACTTGCTCTTGCAAAAGCTACAGTGGTACGTTCCAGGTTTCTCATCTTCCTCATCCAAGACCACTGCTGCCCCAGGATCTTTCTTGATGCTTCTCAACAGAATTTTACTGTTCTCTAGCTGTGCTGAGCCATTCATTATCTTGTTACAGGCAGATGTGCTCTTTGTAGGGCTGGCACATCCATCAAGGCCTTCGGAGGCACCCACCTCAACAAGCTGTGCATCTCCCATCTCCACCTCATGTCCCTGACTTATTGTACCCATTCTGTGACTTCGAAGATGTATCTTCAAGTTGCCTTTCTGGGAAGCTCTGTGGTCACAGTAAGGGCATTTGTATGGCTTCTCCCCAGTGTGCTTTCTCATGTGCTGTGATAGGGAGCTTTGGAAAGGGAAGCTTTTGCCACAGATGATGCATCTGAAACACAGTGTTTTCTCTTCCTCAGCATCACCTTTTTGTATTTTAGTTGAGGATTCCCGCAATTCCATCTCAAACTCTTTTCTGCGTTCCATCTCTGTCACAGCATCAGTAGGTCAGAATAAAGGGGAAAATCTCTGTCCAATTAAGGGGGAAACAAGTCAGGTTTTCAATTACGTAATTGTAGGTGTACAATTTTTATCTCTTCATTTTCCAGATGAAAACATTAGCTCCTCTCAGATGCCAAAAGTACTCATACGGTTTTATATATGAACACTACTGGAAGAACACCCAAATGTTGATGGCAGATGACACCTAAAAAATAAAAATAAAAACATTCAAGAATAATGAATAGAGGATATTACAGCAACTGTCCAGCATCAATTCTAACAGAACTAAAATGTAATTTAACACACATATGGTTAAACATACCATGAACCATCTAACATGATTTTCACATTTTGTTTAATAAAAGCTAGACACAGATACAAAAGTAGGACTTCATGCACATGAACAGCCATAAGCCACAACAGAAAACTGTGTGATTCTTTCTGGCACAAATGCTACTATCCAGGGCCCTAAGAAGGTAAACTAATACAAGCTGTCAAAGAGTCATATTTTCTACATTTCTATGGAAATCACAATTCGCTCGCTAATGCAGAATTTTTTTTTTTAATTTCTACATTAAAAAAAATAAGCATTTTATATATTAGTGACTTAAGTAATATTAAAAAAATTACTGTAAATGAAGTTTCTTCTGAAAAAAACAATTTAGCGTTCTTAAAAGACTCGAGTCCTTTTACTAAGCGGCGGTAAGCTCAATGTTGGCTTACCACTAGCTAAACAGGAAGCACAGCCAGGCTACCGCAGCACCTCGGTGGTACTTCCCACCCCTAGCACGCCGTCATTTCTGGCGCTACAAAAATGTATTTATTTCTGTAGCACCGGAGTGTAGCTGGCGGTAATCGGGCAGTGCTGCACACTGCACGGTTACGACCGGGTTAACGAGGAAGTAAAAAGGGGCCCTTAGAAAGGACAAGGCCATAGTGGCTTTGGTCTTTACTGAAGAGGGTGTAAGACATCTACCTGTACTAGAAATGGTTTTCAAGGGCGACAATATGGATAAACTAAAAGAAATTTCACTGAACCTGAAAGATGTACAGATCCAAATCAACAAGTTAAATACAGTAAATCACCTAGGCCAGATGGTATACATCCCAGGGTACTAAAAGAAATCAATCATTGCTGATCTGCTCTTAGTGATTTGTAACCTGTAATTAAAATCGTCCATAGTATCTGAAGATTGGAGGTGATCAATGTAACGCAATTTTTAAAAAGGGTCCAGGGATAATCTGGGAAATTTCAAACCAGTAAGCCTGACGCAGTGCCAGGCAAAATATTGGAAATTATTATAAAGAATAAAATTATGGAACACATACATAAACATGGTTTAATGGGACAGAGTGAGCAATTGTTTAGCCAAGGAAAGTCTTGCCTCACCAATTTGCTTCATTTCTTAGAAAGCGTGAATAAGCATGTGGATAAAGGTGAGCCTGTTGATATAGAGGGGCATTTTCGATAGAACGTCTAAATCAGAATTTGGACGTTTTACATAAAACGTCCAAATTCTGAACCGGAATGAAGGTCATTTTCGAAAAAGATAGACGTCTATCTTTTGTTTTTGAAAACACTATGGACGTTTTGTGTTTTGGACATTTTATAATATG
Organism: Microcaecilia unicolor; assembly: GCF_901765095.1. Taxonomy (NCBI): domain Eukaryota; kingdom Metazoa; phylum Chordata; class Amphibia; order Gymnophiona; family Siphonopidae; genus Microcaecilia; species Microcaecilia unicolor. Next base: position 419,892,284 of record NC_044031.1, read on the forward strand.
GACGTTTTATTTTTTGGTCCATTTTCAAACAAAAAGACGTCCAAATGCAAAACGCCCAAAATAGAGGAGTGGATTAATGGTTAGTACAGTGGGCTTTGATCCTGGCAAAATGGGTTCAATTCCCACTGCAGCTCCTTGTGACTTTGGGCAAGGGGCATTTTGGGATATAACGTCTAAAATCAGAAAAGGAAAGGTCATTTTCTACAAAAAAAAAAAAAAAAAGTCTCTCTTTTCCTTTTGAAAATGCTGTTTGGAAAAAACATTTTGTGATTTGGATGTTTTATTTTGTGGTCCATTTTCAAACAAAAACATCCAAATGCAAAACGTACAAAATACACAAGAAAATCCACATTACAGTGAAACCATTCAAATGTTCTAAGTGTGATTAAAGCTTTGGTTCTAATGTAAATATCAAAGTGCATCAGAAAGTCCACATGGGAGAGAAACCAATTGCATGTATAGAGTCTGGTAAAAGCTTTGGACAGAATGCAAACCTCACAATGCACCAGAGAATACACACAGGAGTGAAACCATTTACACGTACTGAGTTTAGTAAAAGCTTTGGTTGCAAAGAAAGCCTCACACGGCATTAGAGAATCCACACAGGGATGAAGCCATTTACATGCACTGAGAAGGTAAAAGCTTCAGTTGCATTGGGACAGGTAATTAGGGAAGATCCGAGAGAAGAGGACATTTCTCTGGTAAGTGAACACTATTTTGCTTTATGCTTTTGGAACTTAAAGATTGGGGTTTAAAAGGAGAAATTGTACGTTAGTGATAAGCAAAATAAAAATATAAATAGCAAATTTTATCAACTAATCTCCATAGTCTTTTCCACTTAGTTTTAAAAACTTTGTACCACAGCATTAACAGATAGGACCAGGCTGCTGGAATCGGCATTTAAAAAGGAGATAGAGCAGCTTTTTAACTAGAAATGGGGGGGGGGGGGGGGGGGAGCGACAGTCGCTCAAAAGCGCATGGTTCGGAATAAGGTATCTTTCAAAGATATCACAAAAACAGGGAAGATAGGGTATCCTGATAGTGAGGTTGCAAAACAGACTGTAGTAGATCAGGTGTCCTTAAATAAAAATAAAAATCAGACAAAAGATTGCAAATTAATACTGTCAAGTACTAAGCATCATGTAAATAGGAACAACAAACATAGTTTGAAATGTCTATATGCGAATGCCAGGAGCCTAAGAAATAAGATGGGAGAGTTAGAATATATTGCACTAAATGAAAAATTAGATATAATAGGCATCTCTAAGACCTGGTGGAAGGAGGATAACCAGTGGGACACTGTCATACCGAGGTACAAATTATATCGTAGTGATAGGGTGGATCGAACTGGTGGAGGGGTAGCATTGTATATTCACGAGAGCCTTGAATCAAATAGACTGAAAACTCTGCAGGAAACAAAACACTTCTTGAAATCACTGTGGATTGAAATTCCATGTGTAAAGGGGGAAAGGATAGTGAAAGGAGTATACTACCGTCTGCCTGGTCAGGATGAACAGACGGATGCAGAAATGTTAAAGGAAATTAGGGACACAAACAAACTGGGCAACACAATAATAATGGGTTATTTCAATTACCCCGATATTGACTGGGTAAATGTAACATCGGGGAACGCTAGGGAGGTAAAATTCCTTGATCAAATCAAGGACAGCTTTATGGGCAGCTGGTACAGGAGTCGACGAGAGAAGGAAAAATTCTAGACCTAGTCCTTAGTGGAGCACATCATCTGGTGCGGGAGGTAATGGTGCTGGGGTCGCTTGATAGCACTGATCATAATATGATCGGATTTGATATTAGCTTTGAAGTAAGTATACATAGGAAATCAAATACGTTAGCGTTTAACTTTAAAAAAGGAGACTATGATAAAATGAGAAGAACGGTGAAAAAAAAAACTTAGAGCAGCTGCAAGGGTCAAAAATTTACATCAGGCGTGGATGATGTGCAAAAACACCATCCTGGAAGCCCAGGCCAAATATATTTCATGTATTAAAAAAGGAGGACGGAAGACCAAACGACAGCCGGCATGGTTAAAAAGTGAGGTGAAGTAAGCTATTAGAGCTAAAAGAAAATCCTTCATAAAATGGAAGAAGGAATCGACTGAAAATAATAAGAAACAGCATAAGGAATGTCAAGTCAAATGCAAAGCGCTGATAAGGAAGGCTAAGAGGGACTTAAAAAAAAAAAAAAGATTGCGTTGGAGGCAAAAACACATAGTAAATTTTTTTTTTAGGTATATTAAAAGCAAGAAGCCGGCAAAAAAAATCGGTTGGACCACTAGATGACCGAGGAGTAAAAGAGGCGATCAGGGAAGACAAAGCCATAGCGGAGAGATTAAATGAATTCTTTGCTTCGGTCTTCACTGAGGAAGATTTGGGTGGGATACCGGTGCCAGAAATGGTATTCGAAGCTGACGAGTCGGAGAAACGTAATGAATTCTCTGTAAACCTGGAGGATGTAATGTGGCAGTTCTACAAATTGAAGAGTAGCAAATCTCCTGGACCGGATGGTACTCATCCCAGAGTACTGATAGAACTGAAAAATGAGCTTGCGGAGCTATTGTTAGTAATATGTAATGTATCCTTAAAATCGAGCGTGGTACCAGAAAATTGGAGGGTGGCAAATGTAATGCCGATTTTTTAAAAAGGTTCCAGAGGAGATCCGGAAAATTATAGACCGGTGAGTCTGACGTCACTGCCGGGCAAAATGGTACAAACTATTATTAAGAACAAAATTACACAGCATATTCAAAGGCATGGATTAATGTGACAAAGTCAACTTGGATTTAGTGAAGGGAAATCTTGCCTCACCAATCTACTACATTTCTTTGAAGGGGTGAACAAACATGTGGATAAAGGTGAGCTGGTTGATATCGTGTATCTGGATTTTCAGAAGGCAGTTGACAAAGTACCTCATGAAAGACTACAAGGGAAATAGAAGAGTTATGGGATAGGAGGTAGTGTTCTATTGTGGATAAAAACTGGTTAAAAGATAGAAAACAGAGAGTAGGGTTAAATGGTCAGTATTCTCAATGGAAAAGGGTAGTTAGTGGGGTTCCCCAGGGGTCTGTGCTGGGACCGCTGCTTTTTAACATATATATAAATAACCTAGAGATGGGAGCAACTAGTGAGATAATTAAATTTGCTGACGACACAAAGTTATTCAAAGTCGTTAAATCACGGGAGGATTGTGAAAAATTACAAGAGGACCTTACGAGACTGGGTGTCTAAATGGCAGATGACGTTTAATGTGAGCAAGTGCAAAGTGATGCATGTGGAAAAGAGGAACCCGAATTATAGCTACGTCATGCAAGGTTCCACATTAGGAGTCACAAACCAAGAAAGGGATCTAGGTGTCGTCGTTGATGATACGTTGAAACCTTCTGCAGCTAAGAAAGCAAATAGAATGTTAGGTATTAATTAGAATTGGAAAACAAAAATGAGGATGTTATAATGCCTTTGTATTGCTCCATGGTGCGACCGCACCTTGAATATTGTGTTCAATTCTGGTCTCTGCATCTCAAAAAAGATATAGTGGAATTAGAATAGGTGCAGAGAAGGGCAACAAAATTGATAACGGGGATGGGATGAATTCCCTATGAGGAAAGGCTAAAGTGGCTAGGGTTCTTCAGCTTGGAGAAAAGGCGGCTGAGGGGAGATATGATAGAGGTCTATAAAATAATGAGTGGAGTTGAATGGATAGATGTGAAGCATCTGTTTACACTTTCCAAAAATACTAGGACTAGGGGGCATGCGATGAAGCTACAATGTAGTAAATTTAAAACGAATCGGAGAAAAGTTTTCTTCACTCAACGTGTAATTAAACTCTGGAATTCGTTGCCAGAGAATGTGGTAAAGGCGGTTAGCTTAGCGGAGTTTAAAAAAGGTTTGGACGGCTTCTTAAAGGAAAAGTTCATAGACCATTATTAAATGGACTTGGGAAAAATCCACTATTTTTGGGATAAGCAGTATAAAATGTTTTGTACTTTTTTGGGATCTTGCCAGGTATTTGTGACCTGGATTGCCAGGTATTTGTGACCTGGATTAGCCACTGTTGGAAACAGGATGCTGGGCTTGATGGACCTTTGGTCTTTCCCAGTATGGCAACACTTATGTACTTTTGTACTTATGAATGTACACTTTTGCTATGAAGTATGGGAAAATAGCACTCTGGTATTCAGATATATGTAATGAGACCTCCTTTTCATCTATAGATCTGAATTCAAAGCCCAAATCTAATGATAAACAATAAACACAAGGCTCAGATGTTATAAAAAAAATAGTGGAAAAGTGACATCCCAGGAAAGCAATAGGGCATCTTTGGGGGCACTGCAGTGGCCTTTATAAAATGCTCCCAGGTACACATCTCACCACTGCTCCCTTACCTTGTCTGCTGAGCCCCCCAAAACACATTACCCCCAACTCTACACCACTACCATAGCCCTTACAGGTAAAGGGAGCACCGATATGTGGGTGCAGTGGGTTTCTGGTGTGTTTTGGAGGGCTCACAGTTTCCTCCACAAGGGTAACAAGTAGGGGGAGGTAGAAGCCAGGGTCCACCTGTCTAGTGCACTGCACCACTATTAGACTACTCCAGGGACCCGCATGCTATTGTAACAGACCTGAGTAGAACATCTGGGACTGGCAAGTAATATTTCTAATCACATTTTTGGGGGGTGGGAGGGGGATAGTGACCACTGGGGGAGTAAGGGGAGGTGATACCTGATTCCCACCAGTGGTCATCTAGTCATTTGGGGCACCTCTTGTGTGGAGTAGAGGAGTAGCCTAGTGGTTAGTGCAGCAGACTTTGGTCCTGGGGAAGTGGGTTCAATTCCCACTGCAGCTATTCGTTATAAAAACAGGTCTAGCTCAAAACATCTAAGTTTTAGTCTTGGATATTTTTGTTTTGCTCAGTTATGGCCGAAAGATGTCTAAGTCATAGGAATGCCCAAGTCCTGCCTTGAACATGACCCTGGCACGCCCCCTTGAGAATTAGACATCCTTCTCACGGACTTCAGAGAAAAACGTCTAAAAAGAGGTTTTGAAAATACTGATATGGACAATTTTGTGAGATTAACATCCAAATGCAGACATGTCACTTTTTGGATGTTTTTCTCTTTTGAAAATGAGCCTGATAGTGTATCTAAATTTTCAGAATGCTTTTTTCACGAAGTTCCTCAGGACAGATTCCTGAGAAAATGAAATAAAAAAGTAATGGGATAGGAGGCAATGAGGGGCATAATTGAACACGAACGCCCATCTCCATGGGCGTCTATCTCCGAGAACGGGTATGTGAAGGGGCGGGACAAACCGTATTTTCGAAACAACCAAAATCCAAGGCATTGGGTTGTGGAAGGGGCCAGGATTCATAGTGCACTGGTCCCCCTCACATGACAGGACACCAACCGGGCACCCTAGGGGGCACTTGTAACAATTAAAAAAAAAAAGCAAACTACCTCTGAAGTCCATAGCTCCCTTCCCTTGGGTGCTGAGCCCCACAAATCCCCCCCCCCCCCCAAAACCCACTCCCCACAACTCTACACCATTACCATAGCACTTATGGCTGAAGGCGGGCACCTAGATGTGGTACAATGGGCTTTTGGGGGCAATTTAGGGGGCTCCCATTTACCACCACAAGTGTAACAGGTAGGGGGGAGATGGGCCTGGGTCCACCTGCCTGAAGTCTACTGCACCCACTAACAACTGCTCCAGGGACCTGCATACTGCTGTCATGGAGCTGGGTATGACATTTGAGGCTGGCATACAGGCTAGAAAAAAAAAGTTTTTAACGTTGTTTTTTCTGGGTGGGAGGGGGTTAGTGACCACTGGGGGAGTCAGGGGTGGTCATCCCCGATTCCTTCCGGTGGTCATCTGGTCATTTAGGGCACTTTTTTTGGGACTTGTTCGTGAAAAAAAAAAGGGTCCAAAAAATTGGCCCAAATTCTCGCTAAAAACGCCTTTCTTTTTTTGATTATCGGCCAAGGACGCCCATCTCTACTCGGCGAAACCGCAGCAGGCAGATCACCTCCCGTCGGCCTTCCTTCCCTGCCTGTGTCCCGCCCTCTTGTGACGTAACGTCGGTGAGGGCGGGACACAGGCAGGGAAGGAAGGCCGACGGGAGGTGATCTGCCTGCTGCGGTTTCGGCGCTGTAAGTTCAATGGAGAAGAGAGGGCCCGGCCCGGGTGGAGGGGGGGCCGGCGGTGACATCGGGGGGGGGGGGGTGGCGGCGACCTCGGAGGGGGAGTGGTAGCAACCTCGGCGGTTCCCTCCCTCCCCTTCCATGTGGTGCACTCCTCAGCGCAGTTTCCCTCACTGATCCATCATCACGTCTTGACGCGGGGGCGGGACAGAGACGGAAGTCTCTACTGCGCATTTGCAGGTGAGTCGGTCACTTGCCATTTATTTTGATTATCATTTCCCTCTTTAAGGAAGGGTCTTCATGCTGAAAATCAGCTTATGCATAATTTTCCATCAGTATCACAGGTGAAATATAAACAGGTACATAAGTTATTATTCTCTTATCAGTCAGCTACGATATGGAATTCCTTGCCAAATGAACTATTTGAGATTCAGGAAGAAGTTGAAAGCACTTCAATTTGCCCAATATCTGAACAGTTAAATTGTAAGTTAAATCTTTTTCTGTAATTTCCCAGTTTTAATGAACTGGTTGTTTTTGTTGCTATCCACAATGAACCTGATAGGTAATTGCAGAATATAAGTGTAATGTAATGTAATAATGTAATGGATTATCTCTCTCCTCAGGAGGAAGCCCTCCTTCCTCTTATGGCTCCTTCAACAATGGCTCCTCTGAATAGACCAAGCCCACATCAGAAAAGGAAGAAGAAGCAGAGATAGGCTCATCTGCCCATTCTGGAGGTCTAAACGAGATCTCTTATTTGCTGGAGGGGCAGTGGAGCAAGAAACTGAAGCACCTTGCAGCAACTCGGACTGTTCCCACTTCAATAAATAGGACTGGTATAAGAGCAATATAAACTCCGGAGAAAACAAAGATCCTGATGCAGCGGAATGTTCTGTCGGGCCCTGAGGCTGTAAAAAGGCGGTTGTGCTCACTGTGTGATCATACAGAGGCTACTCCTCACTGCCAGTCAGCCCCAACAAAATGGCTCCCATTCCCATGCTCACCTACATAGAACTGCACCCTAGCCCTGCTGGAGAGCCTGAAGACCCCAGCATATTCAGATGCTGTGCCAAATCTAAAGATGTGATATCGTCAACTGTTTCCTCCATATCCCATGAGATTCCCAGTTTGCACGCACTGCAACACCCTGATGCCGGCCGGCGCGTCCCACAGCAGGAGCACTGTTTAACTGCCTCCGTGGGAGTCGCCATTCACCCCGACTATCACAAGCTCAGCACAACATGTCCCAAGCAGCAAGTCAGGATCCCTCCCCCTGCCCCCAATAAACTTGCATCCCTCCAAGCAGTTTTGAGTCAAACTTAAGTCGGACTTGCCAATGGCAGCTGCTCCCCTGAAGTTCACAGTCTCCACAAGTCTTACCACAAATGGAACTGATACTCTGTCGCAAGCTCTTTCATTCTTCTTTTTTTTTTTAGGTTATTGTGCTGGAAAAGGAGAGCTCCACAGGAAAACAGGGGAGAGGTGAAGGGTGGTAAGAAGTAAATTTGCAGGGCATCAGAGATAGGGATCTGAAGACCTCTAGATATGACTCTGCAGACTCACCACCCACAAAGCTCAACTGGATACCAGTTGTCCAACTGGACAAGAAGCAAAGAACTCAGGACCAGAGGCTGAAAAGCGTGTCCATCCACTTGCTAGAGATAGAAAATACTGAAGAGCTGGACTAGATGCCAAGAGAGATGTCTCGGCTCAGTTTTCAGTTCTTTACCGCCTCCTGCTGGTTGATGGACACAACTATTCCACAGTTGTGTCCATCAACCAGCAGGTGGAGATAAAGAACTGAAAACTGAGTAGACATCTCCCTTGGCATACAGGTTCTGGAATAGTGGGAAGCTATTTAATGGAAAACTTAGTTTAATCTTTGTTTAATTCCAAAGAATGGTTCACAGCCTATGGCTATCATGGATATACAATCTTTGAAGTTAATATTTCTTCTGCAGAAAACCTGACTGGCAAGGGGTACTCCAGGACTGGACTTGGGAAACACTGCATTAGATAAATCGAATTGCACATTAACTGCTGTATGTCCTCTGCACAGCAGGGGGCCTCCCTTCAGCTAGCAGGGCACCCAAATTTGTCTCCATGCTCTAATTCTTGTGGAAACTGATAAACTTGCTTTGGTATTTTTAAGAATAGGAGTTTAAATGATATAACCAATGTCTACCGGAAAACTTCCCTGCCACAATTTAGAATTAAACCACTCCTTTAAAATATCTAAGATGATCTTGGGAACTAATTTTATCAAATTTGGAGGACAAAGCATCTAAAGTACAATAAGATGAATTATATCTGTAAAATACATTTCTTAGATCATTATCCTAAATCGCTGCAAACTCAGACCACAGGAATTTCCTTATTGTGAGGAGCCATATTATAGCTATATTCTTGTATTCTTTGTTTCCTAATCTGACTATGAATACCATCTATCTTTCACTTAAAAATAAATCGGATAGCATTTCGGCTGTAGGAGTATTATCATTCCCATTCTGGAGAAAGGTGAGCCAGCTGGTGTTGTGTATCTAAGTTTTCAAAAAGCTACTGACAAACTCTCTCATGAGAAACTCCTGAGAAAATGAAAAAGCCATGGGATAGGAGGAAATGTTCTGTTCTGGATAGGGAACTGGTTAAAATCAAAACACAGAGGGTAGGATCAAATGGCCATGCCTCTCAATGGAGAAGGGTGAATAGTGGAGTGCCCCAGGGACCAGTGCTATTTAACATATTTCTAAATGATCTGGAAATGGGAATGATGAGTGAAGTGATTCAATTTGAGGATGACACAAAACTATTCAAAGTTGTTAAATCACATGCAGACTGTCAAATGTTGCAGGAGGACCTAAAGAAATTGGAAGACTGGGCATCTAAATGGCAGATGAAATTTAATGTGGACAAATACAAAATGATGCACATTGGGAAGAATAATCCAAATTATAGTTACTTGATGTTAGCCTCCACATTAAGAGTCACCACCCAAGAAAAACATTTAGGTGTCATTGTTGACAATACTTTGAAATCTTCTGCTCAGTGTGCCACCGCAGCCAAAAAAAGAAAACAGAATGCTAGGAATTATTAAGAAAGGGATGGAAAATAAGACAAAGAACATTATAATGCCTCTGTATCACTCTATAGTATACCTTACCTTGAGTACTGTGTGTAATTATGGTCTCTGTATCTCAGATATAGCAGGATTAGAAGTTGTTCAAAGAAGGGCGAACAAAATGATTAAAGGGATGGAACTACTCTCTTATGAGGAAAGGCTTAAGAGGTTAGGGCTGAAGTGGGACATGATAGAGGTTTACAAAATCCTGAGTGGAGTAAAGTGAGTGGACCTGAATCAATTGTTTACTATTTCAAGAAGTACAAAGACGAGGGATCACTCCAAGAAGTTACATGGTAAAACAAATAGGATGAAATATTTTCTCACTCAATAGTTAAGCTCTGGAACCCAATGCCAGAGGATGCGGTAAGAGCAGTTAGCATGTCTGGGTTTATAAAAAGGTTTGGACAAGTTCCTGGAGTAAAAGTCCATAATCTGCTATTAAGGCAGACACAGTGAAAGCCACTATTTCCTCCTGAGGGCGGTAGCATGGAATCTTGCTCTCTTTGGTATTCTACCCGGTACTTGTGACCTGGCCTGGCTAGTGCCTAAGAGGCATCACGTGGCTAGCCAACCAGTTGGGGGGAGGGGGCACCTTGAGCATCTGTGCATATTCAAGGCCAGTTGGCTTCTGACCCTTCCAAAACAGGAAGTTCAGAGCAGATGGGAGCCTGAGAGTGCACAGATGCTCAAGGACCCACTCCAGTCAGCAGAATTGTCTCTTAGGAAGATGACAGACTTGCTGCCCCAGGGGAATGAGTTAAGGGGAAAAATACCTTGTAGCTAGAGAAGGAGAGATATGCTTTAGAGGGGAAGGGGAATACTAGACACCATGGACAGAAGAGGAAAGAAAGAAGGGAATGAGAGAGATGCTGAAGAGGGGAATAGGAAGGGAAATCAAGAAGCTGAAGGGGGCAGGGGAGGGGGAATGCTAGACACCATAGTCAAGGGGGGAAAGGGGATTGAAGGGGAGAGAGATGAATTCCATGGGGGGGGGGGAGAGAACACAAAGATACTGGAAACCATGGGATGGGGGGTTGAGAGGAAGGAAAGGCAGAGATGCTAGAGATCTTGTGTGTGTGGGGGGGGGGGGGAGGTTGAAGGAGAGAAATGTTGGACACCATGGGGGGACTATAAAATGGTAGGGAAGGTTGGGGGCAGGGCTGGGGCACCCCAAATAAAAAAATGTTCCTCTGTCCCTGCCTGCAGCAGACAAGGTATTTGGGAGCCTCCTGTTCTATTGAAGCAAGCAAGCCTCACCAGAAGAGCCCATGAGGGACCCTGAATAAGCTGCCAGCATACTGCTGGGATTATCCCATTTTTAAGCAATCTATTCTAAATAATCCTTGCCCAATGACAACAAAACAGAGCTGCCAGGTTGCCCAGTTGCAACCAGAAAGCTGTATGGGGGTGGGGTTAGCAGGAATCCTGTAGTTATAGACCTAGGTCTTGCGGGATTTCTGCAGGTGTATGCAAGTCAAGCCTGGCCTCCCCTTCAGCCCTGAGTGGTGTCCCCGAATGTACCTCAGTACATCCTGGTGGTCTAGTGGCCTCTTAAGGGAAGGAGAGAGCCCCACTCTTTCCTGCCTGCTACCACTGATCTTCTCGCTACCCGTTTCTTTAAAATAGCTGAGACTTCACGGTGACTGTGCGGCGGAGGTGCAATGCGATGCACCCCCCACCCGGGGGTGGGGGTGATTACGTGCAGCAGGGACGGGTTAGATTCCCGGTGGGGACGGTTTCGGTCACTGTGCAACTCTCTAGTTCCAACAGGGAGATTTGGGGCCAGTTCTGGATTTGTAACAACCTCATCCTGATGCATTATAGGACCTGCAGCACGGATTTCAATGGGTAGAGTCAGAAACTACAAATACTATACTGCACTGGAGATCCAAATTCAAAATCGGCACTTTCCCAAAACTTTCCCATGGAACTGGGAACTAGGCAGCACTGACAAAACAAAAAAAAAAACCTCACAATCGGAGAGCTCACACATAAGCAGTTATCTACTCAGCGTAGTGTTACGTGCTATGAAGAAGCAATAACTCTACTGCCTTCTAAGACATTTCTTTTCCACACTATTTTTAAACAAAGACATAACATTTTCCTCTGCACAGCCCTTTTACTGCTCAGTGACAACAGAGGGGCTTATGCAGCGAGTCCATCCTTGAATGCAGGAAATCCTGGCATTCAGTGCCCTGGTATTTTAAGTCAAGCTGCCACAACTCTGCATTGGTTTCCCAAGACTGGTTGAGTTCATGTAAGCATTAATTTATTTCGAAAAGCTGAACTAGCTCTTGCAGAAGATTCTTTAGGAAGCCAACTCAATAGTGTGCAGCAGGAAACCTGTACAGCACACCTCTCAATGCTGCTGCCAGAGTTGCAGTGGGCTCCCTGGCTAGCCAAAGGAGGGAGTGGAGAGGTGATGTAAGATCCCTGGAAAAACTTGACAAGTCATTTCTAGCACTCTTTTAGGTTGTCTGAGACCACAAAGAAGGAATTTCAATCATGTCTACAAATACATAATACTCTCTTTTCAACCCTGGTTAAGAATGCTCACTTTCTTCTCCATATTAAGTTGAGTGACTCCAATTTTAATTTCAGGTGCTAGTTTAACACTTAGCAGGCTATTATCAGACCCATCACAACTCAACTCCACCCTCTGACATCTTAGCTGGAAGCTACATATTATAAGCCTGTGCTATTCTCTACCCTCCAGGATGCTTCAGTTCATCCCAATTTCTAAAACTGCATTGCTAAGTAAGCAAGTCTGCATTACACACAATAGAAGTGCTAGAACTTCAGGGCGTGATACAAAGCTACAGGGAGGCAGAGTCAAAAGCAACATCAGGAAATATATTTTTTTTTACTGAAAAGGCTAGTGGATGTCTGGACTATGCTCCCAAAAGAGGTAGTGGAAGCCAAAATGGTGCTGGAATTCAAAAGGGAGTGGAATATACACACAGTGGATCTCTAAAAAGCAAAAGGATATAAAGTGGAGGAGTGGCCTAGAAATTAGAGTGGTGGACTTTGGTCCTGGGGAACTGGGTTCGATTCCCACTGCAGACACAGGCAGCTCCTTGTGACTCTGGGCAAGTCACTTAGCCCTCCATTGCCCCAGGTACGAATAAGTACCTAAGCCGCATTGAGCCTGCCATGAGTGGGAAAGCACGGGGTACAAATAAAAAAAAAAAACAAATACAGAGCACTTCAGCTCAGAACACCTATGTAAAGACTTTTGCACTTCAAAGAAATCATGGAGAAGTAACCTTCACTGCAGGGCAGGTGCAAGTCCAACAACACAGGCATGGGGAGAGGAGGTACCCTGAACTGCGGGACAGGTACAAACCCAACAACATACGCATGGGGAAAGTAACCTGCACTACTCAGTAGATACAACCCCAACAACCTTGCTGGGCGGACTTGATGGTCCAGACTTGCGTTTCTCTGCCATCATTTACTACCTTACTATACTATGGGACTCAATAAGTTCCACAGATTACTTTCAAAACAATGGTGCTTTTAAACCTTTACCCGGGGAGGTAGAAAGTATACAGTCTTTAAACCGTAGTTCCAAGTTCAACAAAGAGGTACGATCTCCTTGCACACAAGCAAAAAATGCAGCTCGAAGTTTACCTAAAACAGTTTCCAGCTTGCATTTTAAAGTTAGAGCTCAGAGAAGATCTTCCTTTCTCCCTTTTTTAAGGGTGGAGGCGTACATGAAAAAAAACAGCGAGAGAGCTTGCTGTGGTTCAGAAAACAACAACAGTGGCCACAGCACAGATATGGCTAGTCTTGTGCTAATTTCCTGGCAAGGACCTTCCCCCCCCCCCCCTTTAGTTCCCAATGCTCAGCGCTAACAGCACACATAAAATTTGCATGCCATTAGTACTGAGCACTGGGAAGTTCTTTTGCCACCCTGTAATGGAGTGTAGTGGAGAAGTGGCCTAGTGGTTAGAGCACCGGTCTTGCAATCCAGAGGTGGCTGGTTCAAATACCGCTGCTGCTCCTTGTGAGCTTGGGCAAGTCACTTAACCCTCCATTGCCTCAGGTACAAACAGATTGTGAGCCCTCCTGGGACAGAGAAATATCCAGAGTACCTGAATGTAACTCGCCTTGAGCTACTACTGAAAAAGGTAAGAGCAAAATCTAAATAAACAATAATAATAATAATGGCGGAATTTTCTGACACTGCTTTGTACAGCAACAGCGTTTTGAGTATCTGGGCATAAGTGCTTTGAAAATACACCTCCATGGCTTGTCATATGTAACTTTGTGTTCAAAAGCAAAACGTGGGAAAGGTGAGGTTTAAACATATAATTTAGGTCCTGTTTTTATTTTTTTTAATCTGCATCAGATCCCCTAATGAAGAGGTGGGCAAAAGGGTCTGTCAAATATCTGAGTTTTGCACATCTGCTTCATGTGGAGGGGCATAATCGAACGGGCGCCCAAGTTTTCCTGAGGACGTCCTCGCAGGACATCCCCGCGAAGGGGCTGGGAAACCCATGTTATCGAAACAAGATGGGCGGCCATCTTTTGTTTCGATAATACGGTCAGGGGCGCCCAAATCTCAACATTTAGGTCGACCTTAGAGATGGTCGTCCCCGGTTTTTGGAGATAATGGAAACCGAGGATGCCCATCTCAGAAACGACCAAATGCAAGCCCTTTGGTCGTGGGAGGAGCCAGCATTCGTAGTGCACTGGTCCCACTGACATGCCACGACACCAACCGGGCACCCTAGGGGGCACTGCAGTGGACTTCAGAAATTGCTGCTAAGTGCATAGCTCCCTTACCTTGTGTGCTTAGCCCCCCAACCCCCCCCCCCCCAAACCCACAACTGTACATCACTACCATAGCCCTAATGGGTGAAGGGGGCACCTACATGTGAGTACAGTGGGTTTCTGGTGGGTTTTGAAGGGCTCACATTTACCACCACAAGTGTAACAGGTGGGGGGGGGGGGGGGGGCCTCGGTCCGCCTGCCTGAAGTGCACTGCACTCACTAAAACTGCTGCATACTGCTGTCAGGGAGCTGGGTATGACATTTGAGGCTGGCAAAAAATATTTTTAAGGTTTTTTTTTAGGGTGGGAGGGGGTTAATGACCACTGGGGGAGTAAGGGGAGATCATCCCTGATTCCCTCCGGTGGTCATCTGGTCAGTTCGAGCACCTTTTTGAGGCTTGGTCGCAAGAAAAAATGGACCAAGTAAAGTCGGCCAAGTGCTCGTCAGGGATGCCCTTCTTTTATCCATTATCGGCCGAGGACCCCCATGTGTTAAGCATGCCCCAGTCCCGCCTTCGCTATGCTTCCGACACGTCCCCGTGAACTTTGGTCGTCCCCGCGACGGAAAGCAGTTGAGGACACCCAAAATCGGCTTTCTATTATGCCGATTTGAACGACCCTGGGAGAAGAACGCCCATCTCCCGATTTGTGTCAAAAGATGGGCGCCCTTCTCTTTCGAAAATAAGCCTGCAGGTGACCCATACAAAAAAGGAAAACACAGATGGCTGTCTCTAATGCCCTCTCCAGTACAGTTTCACAGAGTGTGTCCACAGGTAGTTTTCTGCACCATGCAATCAACCTCGTTGCCAAATCATGGCAAACTAAAATCAATTAAGGTTTAAGGCTACTTCGCGCACAGCTAAATTTAAACCATTACTGTGTTCTATATATATTACCCGTTACAGGAGTAAACTGAATACATGTTTCTCAACAAACCAGAAGTAGTAGTAGTACATCTAGAGAGACATTTCAATTCACCAACTCTAAAATTCATCTGTTCTGATGGTATACAGTTATTTTCCTAGAAATACTGTGAGCATCCAGAGAAAGAATTCTCCACATCCCTACTGAGCCCATCAGGAATCCACACTCATTTCTAAGATGGCAGGAGGTCAGGAGGCAGCCAGATAAATGGTATACTACAGCAAACCCCAAAGCCTCAGAACAAATCATTTATTTACCAGTTATATGTCTCTCTTTGAAGGTAGACATTGCTACATTTTTGCAGTGCACACCCTTTAAGGGAGCATTATGTTTGCATTAACACCCCAGCTTGCAAAGTATGATGTGTTTAAAAATGAAAATATGTAGACAAGCTGAACTCGCAAGTGGAAAGGTAAAGATGAATCATACTGGTTTACAAGAAAATGACATGAAAGCTTGAAGAGAAAAATTCAAACATTAGAAAATTTTCCTTTATTCAAAAGGTAATAAGACTTAGCACCAGGTTACACCAACAGAAGGATAAGGCTTGAAATGACCAAACCTACATATATCATACAATGAATCTTTTGCTATTGTGGATCTCTCTATTGTGGGAGACTGACATGATACTGCATGTAGCAAAGCAAGCATAAGAAACACATTCAAATATATCATTAACATCCCAAGAGGGCTTATCTTACTGCCAATACAAAGCACCTATTCTTTGCACAAATGATGAAAAGCAAAAAAAAATTCCCCAGCAACAATGATGAACTGCTGGCCCCTAAAACTGTTCTGCACAACAGGCTTTATATTCTGCAGGTCGGGCTCCCAAACGCCTGCATGAAGGGATGCATTCACCACTGGGAGAGTAAGTACCATGGAAGGCAAGACCCTGGGGCTTCTACTGTTCTCAGGCCAATCAATAATCCATTATGAGACACCGACACAGCCACTCTAACATGAAGACATGGATAAAGAGAACCAGTATCGGAGCTGCCACAAAGAGAAAAGAAATCAATCACCAGATTCAAACTAGAAGAGCTGTATGCCAGACACAGAATAGAACCAGCATGAACCCACTACTTCAGTGCAGTACACAGGCCGAACAGTTCATTCTCCCTCTTTTCTCCATTCATAAAACACAACTAGAATTTTTTTTCCACCATTATTATTTTTAAACTTCCCTCCCATATGAAGCAGCAACTGATGCACACTCAGAATACAGGACAGTACCACGTTTACAAGGCTGACCTCCTACTGCCTTCTTTTCTCCCCAGAAGTAGAGATGGCAGGCATGTAGTGTGGGGTCGACCATAAACATATGCTCCCGGTCTCTGCAGTGTTCCTCTTCCTTCCCATCTTCTGTACTTCCCAATTAGGAAAAATAAAATATACACCATACAGGAAGTGCATTCAAGGGAACAGGAAGCACCTGTTTACCAAGTCTACATCCTGCTGACCTGCCACTATACTGCTGATGGTACTGTGGTACCCCAAGAAAAGTAATGTGACCCTGATAGACAAAAGGAAGAGAAGAAACAGGGAATGAAAGAGAGAAATCTGAAAAAGAAAGCTGAGGACATGAATCTGGGGGAGAAAAAAATAAACAGAAATACGATGGCAGGTAAGTACAGTAAGGTCCAACTAGTCTGTCCCAATTTCTTTTTTTTTTATTTTTTTTATTCATAAATTTCCAAATTTCTTACAAGCATATCACTTGTTACAGAAAAACAGCATAATACAAACCTTAAAGAAAATAAACAAAGGAAAAGTTATACATGCTTCCTTAGACCTCAAATTGAGGGGAGAGTTACAGTTTAGTGGAGTTTTATACAGGTATATTAGCACAAAAAAAAAAAAAAAAAGTGCGGTTTAAGTGTGTAATTCGTCACATATCATTTAACTAATTCTACTTTAAGCTGTTTCATATCCAGAAAGGATTTTAGCTGTTCTGAGTCATAAAATACATACTTTATCCCACTATACCTGACCAGACATTTGCAAGGGTACACTAACAAAATGAACCACCCAATTTGAGAACATCCTGTTTCAATGCTAGGAATAATTTTCTAGGTTCTTGGGTTACTTTAGTAACATCTGGAAATATCCATATTTTTGTTCCATAAAAAGGAACCTTTAAAAATTTGAAGTATAACTTTAATATTGCATTGAGGTCTTGTTCGAATACCAACGAAACCAAAAGGGTGGCTCTTTGCGGAACTATTTCAATAGATTGTTCTAGAATTTCAGACAAATTGTTAAAGTCTATACCATCCAAACCTTCTTTTTTTTCCTTCTTTTCCACCTGAACTTGTCGGAAGATAATAAATTTTATTTATAGGAGGAATAAGTTCTTGAGGCATTTTCAAATTTTCTTGTAGATATTTTTTAAATAACTCAATAGGCGTCTTATCAGGAATTTTGGGAAAGTTCAAAACACGGAGGTTTAGTCTTTTATTGAAATTCTCAATCTGTTCAATTTTTCTATGTATTGCCAAATTATCTTTTATCACCGTCATTTTAAAGTCTTGCAATTGATCCATATCTTTTTTAAAATCTTTTACTTGAATCGTCAGGTCTTCTTTAACCGTTTCTAAATTTTTTGCCATGTCCTAAATTTTCAAAGACAAAGTATTTACCTTTTCTGAAGCATTTTGAAGCGTAGAGTCCATTTTACTCAGCTTTAGCCAGATCTTCTCTAGATTAACCTCCGGAGTTGTTATGGGTCCTTTAAATCCAAGGACCTCTCTCTCCTGGCTACTTTCCTGTGGCATGGGTCCTCCGTCTGCTGGCTCCTTGTTCCCCATATTGGGCTCTTGGATGCCTGCTCCCCTCACCACATCTATAGCCGGACACGGAGGACATTTAGAATCGGGAGGCGGGGATAAAGATGTTTCTAGGCCTATCAGGAGCTCCGCTCCACCGGTTGCCCCTGCTGCAGGCGACCCCGTCTCTTCTCTCTGTGACGGGCGCGTCAGGAAGCGGACCATGCTGCCCCGAAGTGGAGAAGAAGAAGCTGCGGGCGGCGGTGGGAGCCTCACGGCTCCTTTTCGTTTTGTATGCGGCATTTTGAAATGAAGGAATCTCTTCACCCTTGAGCAGCAAGGAGCGGTTTCGCCGAACGCGCTCACACTTCCGCCATCTTAGGTAACGCCCCCCTCCCTAGTCTGTCCCAATTTCCATCCTGTTGCAAAACCTTTGAAGCCTGGCTTTCCTCTCACTTTTTCTTATACCACACATACTTACATTCCTTGTTTGTCTCAACCACCTCCGTTGAAAAACCATTCCATGTATCCCAGATCCTATCTGTGAAGAAACACGAGAAATAAGAGAAGAGAAGGAGCGTACAAGCCAAGAGAGATGAAGAGGACCACTGCAGAGGAGGGGGGGAGAGAGAAGAGCCTGTGCACATGTGATGAGGTTACTATGGAGATTATAGTTCTTTCAGCACTTTCTCTTTGGCTGGGCAGTGTCTGTACGCTCAGGCTTCCTCCTTTTGACGTCAGGCGCTCTCAACTCTTAGGAGAGAGCTGGCTACTGGTTTGGGGCCTCAGCTACTTTTTCTATAAGTAATGCTGGTGTGTTTCTCTTATTATTTTTTGGCTCGCTGCCTGCCTAATCTGTAGTACTGAACCTGACCATTCTCCTGAACACTGCCTGCCTGTCCTGTAAGCCTGAATCTGACCATTCTCCTGAACGCTGCCTGCATGACCTGTAAGCCTGAACCTGACCACTACCCGCCTGACCTCTAAATCTGAACCTGACCACTCTCCTGAACGCCGCCTGTAGCCTAGACCTCACCTTGCTTATTATTTGCTGATTGCCTGAACCTGTAGCTTGGACCAGACCCTGCTGACCACTTGCCACCTGGACCCGACCTTGCTGACTACTTGCTACCTGCCTGAACCTGTAACCTGGACCTGACCGTACCTTTTGCCAGCCATCTGCCTGAACCTGTAAGTCTAAGCCTGCCCCAGCTTCTGCTAGTTTCCTGCCTGTACCTGTTAACCTGGACCTGACTCTCCTTTCTGCCTAGCTAGTCCTGTTCCTGCCCAGAATCTCCTAAGTCCTGTTGGCTGCCAGAACTCAGGGGCTCAACAGCTGGGGAACAGCAGTCATCGCAGGTGAAGCTCTGGGCTTCCTGACCGCTACTCCAGGAACAGAATCCACTGGCTTCTGCCCCGATACCCCTGCTCTTCGAACAGCACAAGGGCTCACAACCGGTGGCCGTCATCGGGACCAGCATGACCGACCATGACAGTCTGTGTTTCTATGTTCCTGTACCTGCTATGCAAATATACTTGTGATTAAAATTCTATTCCCTTGCTGGTTTCACAGTGTTCAACAGAAACATTGAAAAATGTAGGCAGATAAAGACCATATGCCCTATCCAGTCTGCCCATCCATGCCATCTACTCCCCCTATCATCCCTTAGAGATCCTATGTACTTGTCCCAAGCTCACTTGAATTCAGATACTGCTTTCATCTCCATCACTTCCACCGGAAGGCCGTTCCACAAATTCACCATCCTTTCCGTGAAGTATTTCCTCAGGTTACTTCTGAATCTATCACCTTTCACCTTCATCCTATGGCCCCCTCATTCCAGAGCTTCCTTTCAATTGAAAGAGACTCACCCTTCTGTGCATTTATGCTGCATGGGTATTTAAAACATGTCTCTCCTCTCCCACCTTTCTTCTGTAGTAAACATATTGAGATCTTTAATTCTATCCCCATACACTTTATGACAAAGATCACTGACCACTTTAGTAGCCACCCTCTGGACTAACTCCATCCTGATTATATCTTTTTGTAGATGTGGTCTCCAGAACTGTACACAATATTCTAAATGAGGTCTCATCAGAGCCTTATATAGGGGCATCATCGCCTCATTTTTCCTACTTGCCATTCCTCTCCCTACACAACCAAGCGTCTTTCTAGCTTTTGCTGTCGCCTTTTCTACCTGTTTGGCCACCTTAACATCATCACATACCATCACACCCTCCTCTTTCATGCACAAACGTTCTTCGCCCCCTAAACTGTACTTTTCCCTTGGGTTCTTGCAGCTCAAATGCATGACCCTGCATTTCTTCGTATTAAATCTTAGCTGCCAACTTCCAGACCATTCCTCTAGCTTTACTAAGTCCTTCCTCATGTTATCCACACTATTGCACATTTTGATATCATCTACAATGGCGCTCTCAAAATGCAGCAACCACTACCTTCAGCTGTCAGAATCAGCCTGAAGCCTGCAGCCATAAATGAGCCCCATTCATTGAACCTTAGGAGCTGACTGAGCCACACAGATGGGAGATGC
Source organism: Microcaecilia unicolor (assembly GCF_901765095.1). Lineage (NCBI taxonomy): Eukaryota > Metazoa > Chordata > Amphibia > Gymnophiona > Siphonopidae > Microcaecilia > Microcaecilia unicolor. The sequence goes on from NC_044031.1 coordinate 419,912,578, forward strand.
CATCCACCATCTGATGGAGACAGAATATACTGAGCATTCTACAGCAGTGCAGAGACTTAAGAGGGTAAATCACATGGATCTACTTTCTATTTCTGTCTCCATCCACTGGTGGATAAGCACAACTACCCATTCGTCTGGACCGCTGTGGCAAGGATGCAAAGGAAGTGCAGCTTACATTCAATGGCTTCTTGTAACCAAGGACAAACATTACAAATCACGCGGCCTTGGGGCAGCTAAATGGAAATCTATGGTATTTGGCACACTCCTTAACAGTTTACTTTCAAAATACCATACTTCTTATATTGTTAAACAGCATAGATTGGCTCAGGGACAAACTTCATCATGATCATTGATTTTTGACAAGAGAGCTCAAAGCATGTCCTGTCAGAATAGAAATACCAGTGTACAAGATACCGGTATATGGGTAGAAGAAAAATATGTGCCCTACTTACACTAAGATCTTAAACAAAAATGAAGTACCATATTACCATCAGCAAAAAGGAAAAACTGCAGAACACAGAGTGGGCTCCACAAACAACATCTGACACCAACTATGGCATTCATGGTTTGACATCCACCTGTTACACACTCATATTACTATGTCAAAGGCACTGGAAAGACCTATCCAGTATTGGCTCGGGCCCTCTCCATAAACAAAGTACCATACCTGTTGATGGGCTGGCAGGGATGCCCAATCCCCGCTAGCCAATGAGATCCACTGCCTCAGTGTTGCCTCAACAGCCAGCAACCTCTTTTCCAGCTGCTGAAACCGGAACTCCTTGCACATGCTCAATTCGTGCATTAACTGAGCATAAGCAAGAAATACCAGCATGGGCAGCTGGATAGAAGGCCACCCACTTCCTCAGCATTGGGTTAACAAATCTCATCAGGTGGCAGGGATTGGGCATCCCCACCAGCAACGGTAAAATTATTAATGGGGCAGGCAGAGAAAGAAATAAGAGGGAAAAAGCACTGCCCACCAGTCTACCCCCCAAATTGAAACCTGGCTATGCCCCTGACTACATAGATTCTACCACTACCCTGCTCTGCAAATAAATGTTTGTGCTTTTCCATCTGCATATATTTGTTTACCATACTTTCTACTTTTGCGAAATGGGGATACGCAGGGGTGGACCAAGGCAATCTGCTGACTGAGACAGGGATGAGATGGCGCCCCAGCCTCTCCGGCATTGCGCACCCCCTTCCCCCGAGTCCAACATCTTTCCACACTCTCTCTGCCAACACCCTCCTTCACTGTGGTCTGGCATCTCCCCTCCCTTTCCTTCCTCAACCTCTCTCCCCAAGACTACCTTCTTTTTTTGTTGTTTTTAAAAGGCGGCAGCAGCAGCAGCAATCCCCATGCACTGCTGCCTTGCAGTCAACATCTACTCTGTACTGTAGCCCGCCTCTGAAGAAACAGGAAGTTATGTCAGAGAGGCGGCTCACAGTACAGCAGAGATGCCGGTGCTGGCAGCAGGGCAGCGTATGGGGATTGATGCCAATGACAACTTTTGAAAAACAAAAAAAGAAGGTGGGCTGGGGAAGGGAGTTGAGGAAGGAAGGAAGAGGGGAAAGATGCCACTCCATTAAGAGTAATGCCTGAGGCCTCTGCCTCAGTTGGCCTAATGGTAGGGCCACCATGGGGATGTGCCTTAAAATCAAGGGTTATTTTTCCACTTTTGCAAAAGGGGGGGGGGGGGGAGGTGCATCTTAGAATCAATGGTGTCTCAGAATAAAGGAAATAAGATAATAAAATTTCATTTCTTTCTACAAAATCACCAACAAAATCCATCCTTCCTCTCTGAATAGCCTACCAAACTCATTATGGGAAAATTAGGTTCTTACCTTGGTAATTTTCTTTCCTTTAGTCATAGCAGATGAAGCCATTACGTATGGGTTATGTCCATCAACCAGCAGGGGAGATAGAGAGCACTCAAACTTTCACAGTGCCCTCTTGGCCAGCTAGCTCCACTGCCTCTTCAGTATTTGAAGCTTCCAAAGCAGTATGGCAAACCGCAATGGGAATCACAAGAGCTTTCCTCACAGCGAACGATGGCCCATCACAAGGGCATGAACTCATAAAGGAGGGAATGCACATCCTCCTGGAGGGAATAAACTCATCCTCCTTATTGTATAAGTGGAGGGGAACACACGCGCCTCCTGGAGGGAATCACACATCCTCCCAACACACTGGAGGGAATGAACTCATCCTCCTATTTATAGAACTGGAGGGGAACACACGCGCCTCCTGGAGAGAATCAACACATTCTCCAAAAAAAAACATGCTGGAGGGAATGAACACATCCTCCTAAATTTAAACTGAACATGAATCCTGAAGATTGTTTTCCAACTTTCTCCCAAGGAAGGAACTTCAGGAAATTAGAACAGAACCTGAAAAACAGATTCACAGCATACAGACAATCATACAGGGAGGGCTCATGGCTTCATCTGCTATGACTAAAGGAAAGAAAATTACCAAGGTAAGAACCTAATTTTCCCTTCCTTGTCATCAAGCAGATGAAGCCATTACGTATGGGATGTAACAAAGCAATCCCTAGATAGAGTGGGAACAAGCCACACCACGCGCTAGCACTTGTGCACCAAAACGCGCATCCCTCCTGGCAGCCACATCCAGCCTGTAATGTCGGGCAAAGGAGAGCTTAGAAGCCCATGTTGCTGCACTGCATATCTCTTGAAGAGAGAGTGCTCCAGTTTCAGCCCAAGAGGAAGAAATCGCTCTAGTAGAATGTGCCTTAAAGGCTACAGGTGGAACCCTGCCGGCCAGCAAATAAGCTGAAAAGATAGTTTCTTTGAGCCAGCGGGCAATAGTGGCCTTAGACGCTGGAGACCCTCTGCGAGAACCGGATAGCAAAACAAACAGATGATCAGAAGTCCTGAAAGAGTTAGTAACTCGCAGATACTGCAGCAGAGTCCTGCGCACATCCAAAAGGTGCAGCTGCCCAAAAGATTCTGGAAACTCTTCCTCTGAAAAAGAGGGCAAGAAAATAGGCTGGTTTAAGTGAAAGCCTGAAACCACCTTAGGCATAAAGGAAGGCACGGTCCGAACCGTGACTCCGGACTCTGAAAATTGCAGAAATGGGTCTCTACAGGACAGCGCCTGGAGCTCTGACACCCGTCTCGCCGAGGTAATGGCCACCAGAAAAACGGCCTTCAGTGTCAAGTCTTTCTCCGATGCTCGCCGAAGCGGCTCAAAAGGAGATGCCTGCAGGGTTTTCAAAACTAGCCCCAGGTTCCAAGCTGGATAGGGTGCTCGCACTGGAGGTCAGAGCCGAAGCACCCCTCTAAGAAACCGTGCCACATCTGGGTGAGCAGCCAAAGACACGCCTTCCACCTTACCACGAAGGGAGGCCAACGCTGCCACCTGCACCCGCAGGGAATTATAGGCCAAGCCTTTTTGTACACCTTCCTGCAAAAAGTCCAGAATCGGCGAGACAGGAGCCCGCATTGGAACAATGGCTCTGGAAGCACACCAAGACTCAAACAGGCACCAAATCCTGGCATAAGCCACGGAAGTGGACCGCTTGCGGGCTTGCAAGAGAGTGGAAATAACTTTATTGGAATAACCTTTATCCCTCAATTGCGCCCTCTCAATAGCCATGCCGTAAGACCAAAGCGGCTGGCGTCCTCCATGGCTACCAGTCCCTGAGTCAACAGGTTCGGTACCAGAGGTAACGGCAGAGGAGCCTCCAGGAGCATCTGTCGGAGGTCTGCATACCAAGGTCTCCTTGGCCAATCCGGGGCAATGAGGACCACTTCTCCTGGGAGCAGCCGAATCTGCAAGAGCAGGCGCCCTATCAAGGGCCATGGGGGAAACACATAAAGTAGACCCGGAGGCCAGGGTTGAGCCAAGGCATCCAACCCCGCCGAGAGAGGATCTCTCCGTCTGCTGAAGAAGCACGGGACTTTGGTATTGGTACTTGTCGCCATTAGATCCATCACGGGCTTGCCCCATTTGGCACAGATCTGCAGGAATACTTCGTCTGCCAGATTCCATTCTGCTGGATCGATCTGATGCCTGCTCAGATAATCGGCCTGCACATTGATCTGACCTGCAATATGAGCTGCCGACAGACACTGAAGATGCAGCTCGGCCCAGTGGCAAATCAGTTCGGCCTGCGCGACTAGTGCTCTGCACCGTGTTCCGCCTTGTCGATTTATATAGGCCACCGTTGTCGTGTTGTCCGACATCACTCTGACAGCCAATCCTTCCAGGGTCACTTGAAAGGCCAGAAGCGCCTGAAACACCGCTTTCAACTCTAGGCGGTTGATGGACCACTCCGACTCCTCGGGTGTCCATAGACCCTGGGCATACTTCCCCTTGCAGTGTGCGCCCCAGCCCTTCAGGCTGGCATCTGTTACCACTAGGCACCAAACGGGGAGCGTCAGCGGCATTCCTCGCCGCAGCATGCTGTCCGAGAGCCACCACTCCATGCTGAGACGGGCCGCAGGGAGCCAAGTAAGTCTGCATTGATAATCCTGAGAAATAGGAGACCATCTCCAGAGTAGGGAATACTGTAGAGGTCTCAGGTGCGCTCTCGCCCAGGGTACCACTTCCATCGTGGCTGTCATCGATCCCAGCAGCTGGACAATGTCCCAAGCTCGCGGGCGGGGCATCCTCAGGAGCAGACGGACCTGATTCTGAAGCTTGCACCGCCTTGGCTCGGGTAGGAACACATAGCCCGAGACTGTGTCGAACCTGGCCCCCCAAAACTCTAGAGATTGTGAAGGGGACAGGTGACTTTTGGCCATATTGACGACCCAGCCTAGAGATTGCAGTACTGAGACCACTCTGGCTGTAGCTTGTAAGCTCTCTGTTGCAGAGTCTGCTCTGATGAGCCAGTCGTCTAGGTACGGGTGAACCCTGATACCTTCTCGCCTGAGAAAAGCAGCTACTACCACCATTACCTTCGAAAAGGTTCGGGGAGCTGTGGCGAGGCCAAAAGCCAAGGCCCTGAACTGGAAATGTTTTCCCAACACCGCAAACCTCAGAAACTTCTGGTGCGGGGGCCAAATCGGTATGTGCAAGTAAGCTTCTTTCAGGTCTAGAGACGTGAGAAACTCTCCTGGCTGAACCGCCGCAATGACGGAGCGCAGGGATTCCATGTGGAAATGCCGCACTCTCAGGGACTTGTTCACTTCTTTTAAGTCCAGAATAGGGCGAAAGGACCCACCTTTTCGCAGCACCACAAAGTAGATGGAGTATCGGCCGCAGCCTTGCTCGGCGGGAGGCACCGGGGTCACTGCCCCTAACTGAATCAGACCTTGTAAAGTCTCCTCCACCGCCGCCCGTTTGACGGCAGAACCGCATCGGGACTCCACAAACACGTCTCTTACTGGGGCGTTGAATTCTATTCTGTATCCATCTCTGATCAGGTCCAGAACCCACTGATCTGAAGAAATCTTGGCCCACTCCTCGACAAAGAGGGAAAGCCGTCCTCCGATGACAGGCATCGAGGAGAGGGCCGACGCACCATCATTGAGAGGGTCCCCCCTGAACTCCTGGTCTTGAGCCACCGGCTGCGGAACGCTTGTCCGAGCGAAAGGAGTTCCTCTGCTGACCACGGGCACGTGAAGTGAACCCAGCAGAACGCCCCGGGCGGTACCTTCTAGCTTCACGGAAGCGAGGTCTGTACGAGGAGTGGACCGCCTGGCCCTTAGAGGAAGGCCTCTGCCTATCTTCGGGCAAGCGCTGGGGTTTTGGATCACCCAGGCCTTTCACAATTTTCTCTAACTCCTCACCAAATAGGAGAAGTCCTTGAAAAGGCAACTTCACCAACCTTTGCTTAGAGGCCATGTCCGCTGCCCAATGTCGTAGCCACAGACGACGGTGAGCCGCCACTGCTACTGCCATTTGTTTAGCCGAAGCTCTGACAAGGTCATAAAGGGCATCAGCCAGAAAGGACAAGGCCACCTCCATCCGCGGAGCCACATCCAAGAAGGGCTCCGCTCCATCTCCGGGCTGAGCCACTGCCTGTTGCAGCCAAGCTAGGCAGGCTCTCACAGCATAACAGCTGCATGCAGACGCCCGAACAGTGAGACCTGCAATTTCAAAGGACCGTTTCAACGCTATTTCCAGCCTACGGTCTTGAACATCCTTCAGGGCAACACCTCCTTCAACAGGGAGGGTAGTTCTCTTTGTCACCGCAGTGACTAGGGCATCCACTGTAGGCATTTGAAAACGAGCCATATGTCCCTCACGCAGAGGGTATAACTGCCCCATAGCCCTGGAAACTCTCAAAGGTCCCTCGGGGTCAGCCCACTGAGCCGAAACAAGCTCTAGGATGGAGTCATGCAAAGGGAAGGTCCGAGCAGCTTTCTTGGTACTAGCCATCCTGGGATTACCCGAGGAGGCCATGCCACTGTCAGGATCTTCAATCGAGAGGGCCTGCAGGGTATCTGAAATAAGCGCTGGCAGCTCATCACGGTGGAAAATCCTCACCGCGGAGGGATCATCCAGATCCTGTGGAAAATCCGCACCTGACTCTGGTTCCTCAGACCGTCTGTCAGAGTTCTCCGAATCCTCACACCCCGACCACGGGGGGGGGGGGGGGGGGGGGGGGGGGGGGGGGAAAGGTGCACCACAATCTGAAGGGGAATTAACCCTTCTGCGCTTATCTTTAGGCCAAGCATCCGGGAAATAAGCCTCACTGGGCAGTCCCAGGCCAGAATCCATTGGGAGGGGGCAATCAGAGGAGCCTCAGGCGACCCTTGAGGAAGGGCTCTTTTCATCATGTATGCTTTATGCAGCAAAAGCACAAAATCCGCGGAGAAAATCTCACCCTGGGCACCCAAATCCTGTCCGGTGCTAGCCACTCCTGAAATAACCTCATCTCGAGGTGCCCCACCCGGTTCAGGTCTCTCCGTGTCCACGGAGGCCGCGCCATGCGGTGTAAGCAAAATGGCGCCCGCTGCCAGCTCAGAGCGGGAAGAAACATCGCTCGCCATGCTCGGGCCGGCTCCTACGCCAATACAGCACGATTTACAGAGCCCTGCTGCTGATTTGCGCTTGCCACAAGTGGAACAGCGCTTTACATTGTCCGCAGCCATCGACGAAAAACGGCGGTAAAATCCAAAATGGCGGTTCGCGCCAAAATCGCCCCGATCGCGGGCCCACCCCGGAGGAGTTGGAAAACACTCTTACCTCAAAGGATCTAGTGTACAACTACGATCCTGCTGAAAATCAGGTCAAAAACCTCTGTTCCAGCGTCTCTGCGTTTAAAAACGCGACGCGACTTTTTTTTTTTTTTTTAAGCTGTGAGGAAAGCAGAGGTATTGAAGACTCCGGAGGCTCAGATGAGTGGGAAAGGCAGGGAAAGGGTGAACCTATATGCCTGCATCCACTGTTGGTGGGTAAGGACAGGGAAAGCAAGGCAATATGTCCACATCCACAGAGGTATGGGTAAGGCAGGGAAAGGGCTAACCTATGTGCCTTTAAAGTGAAGCTGCTATAGCCTCCAACACCCCGGTTAACAACTGGCAAGCCAGGAACCACCTCCCGGCAGATTTTTCTGGAACTCGAACAAGCTGCAGCCACCCTGCTAAGGGAGATAGAGAATACTGAAGAGGCAGTGGAGCTAGCTGGCCAAGAGGGCACTGTGAAAGTTTGAGTGCTCTCTATCTCCCCTGCTGGTTGATGGACATAACCCATACGTAATGGCTTCATCTGCTTGATGACAAGGAATCATTCTTTCATCACTTCTTGTTTAAACTACTGCAACCTGCTCCTTGCAGTGTCCCACAATCATCTATCTCCACTAGTTTATTAAGAATTTGACTTCCTCCAAAGTCATCATGACTCCGTAACAGTGACTGCACTGCCCCCTTTCTGCTTCCACAAACATAATTCAAGTTTCTGCTACCCACCTACAAATGCATTACATCAGCTTTCCTATTTCCCCGTACATGAACTCCATTCATAGCCTTTTCAGCTTGGTGAGGTTTATAAAGACACAGAGGGGTGGTGTTTAGGATGGGCTAGAGAGAGCTTTAATGGAAACTCCAGCAATTTGGAACATAAAGACAATGCCGAGCAGACTTTTAAGATCTGTGTCCCGCAAATGACAAGACAGATTCGGATAGGCTGGAGTGGGCTTTGACGGCAACTCCAGTAGTTGGAACATAAGGACAGAGCCAGGCGGACTTCTACGGTCTATGTCCCAGAAACATCAAAGAAAGACCATGATCAATTATGTAATATCACGTTCATTACTGACTTAATCTTGAATTGATAATGAATGTGACTGTTTGGCAGACTGGATGGACCATTCAGGTCTTTATCTGCCGTCATTTTCCCCACACTTTCCACCTTGCACTACTATAAGCACAGAACAGACTTCCAAAATTGATGCTCCCATTCACCCTCTCGTCGTATTCAAATCGTTTAAAAACACACCTTTTTTAGGATGTTAAATCTCAACTCCAGCACATTCTGTGGCTGGAATAAGCTGTTACAAAATCAATAAAACGCAAGTTAAAAAAAAAAATCTTAAATACGGGCTCTTCCTGATCATAGTCTTGTTGATTTGTATCTTCCTTTTGGTAACTTGTGTTCAGAATCCACTGCTTTGTCTGTGAGTCTTGACCAGACTGTAAGTTCCGCAGCAGTGAAGACTTCCTTTGTCTACGTATTCAACATTGCGTGTATCTAGTGGTGCTAGTAGTAACCTTGTTGGGGGAGAAGACAAAATAGAACTTAGCTGATGAGATAGAAATTAATTTAAGGGAGCAGCGAGATAGAGAACGATCTGAAGAAGAGGATGGGGAAAGACAGAAGAACTGGAACAGAATACAGAGAGACCAAGTAGAGAGCAAAACAGTGGAAAAGGAGGTGAGTTGAAGATGAACTGGAAGGAGTAGAAGGAACAGGGGAAGAAAAAAAAAACCTAAAAAGAAGAATGCTTGTGGAGATAAAAGTGGGACAATGTGATGTAGGACTTAAAAAAGTATGTGCAGATGAAGTGGTACATCTACACATGTATATCACATACAACACAGCCAAATCGTCTTGTGCATGGCTATACTGCAAAGCAGGACAACTATGCACCCTGCTCTTGCACAAGACTCAGGACATTATCCTACTAAATAGGAATGCCCTCTAAGAAGCAGAATACCTAGCCATCCCGTTCTCATTGTACTTTTGAGATCCTACTCCAGAGATTGCCATATATGGGAATTTCTCATCCAACCTGAATAAATGAAGTAAAATCCAACTTGTGGGGCAAAAGTATGTGTTATTACAAGCCAAAGCTTCATAAGCCTCTAGCCTTGTCCCAAAGCGTGTCATTTCTGCCCTAGTGCCAAAGTCCCAAATGTTCAAAGAAGGAAGTTCCATTCCAGAACTTCCAAAATCCCCAAGGATTTTCCAAGGTCAGTACTGGGCATGAGTCAGAGATTTACCTGCTCTGGTTAGAAGTCAATAATTCACGAGGAAAAAGCAAGGACATGTTTCCTTTTATGTGACCTTCTAATCCCAAAACTTACAAGAGTGTAGAATCCAAAATCGGTACTCAAATACGGTTTAAAATGACTAAATAGTAGTTTTAGTAGAATGGCTCTATGGCCTCTGCTTTCATCTCCTTGTCACTCTGAGAACCTGTACAGAGCAATGCAGAGCAGCATAAATCTCTCTCCATTTGCAGTCTAAACAGCTTGCCAACATTACGCATGCATGTGTCTCCAGAGGGCTTCCCCCACTCCTGCAAGGAAAGCTCCATGCCACTTGTCTAAAGAGTTTCCTAAAAGCTTCCTACACTACCAAGGAGAAGGGGAAGAAACTGCATTTCTTCTAAGGGCCAGATAAATGCCTTTCCTGCGTGGACATTTTTAAAGAGTTTACTGGTGTTTCAGCAGTGGAATAATTTAGAGTCGAAAGGAAATACTGAAGTCAATATTATTAATGCATAAGGCAGTCTATGTCCCTTTTTCGCTTGAAGCACAGAAGAGCAATAGTTAAAGCTGACCTCACAGAAGGAAAGCGACAGACGAATACACAATGTCATTATTGATCAGCCCCAGAAGGGCCAAAAACTACACAAGTGCAGATGCTATTACATTACTTTAGGATCATTATGAAATATATTCTGAGGTCAAAAGCAGTTCCTTTAACATGCACCAAAAAGAAATCGCTAACAATTTTGTACACATATATTATTGTAGAAACTGTCTGAGGGAAAAAGGAAAATGTCTGGAGAATACCCACTTTATTTATTCCCTCGCCTTTTGCTTCAGCATACTCATAAACTGCAGCAACTTTTCTCATTTCCCAGAATCTGCAGCAGACATACATATACTGTGCCCAAACATAGCCTTAGAAAGGGCATGAACTTTTTTTCCCTAGCTGCAAACACACTATCTACTAACTACCTACTGTAGGTTTTTTAATATATCTTTTTCTCTTATGGTGAACTCAGAAGTAAGCTAAACATCTCTTCCTACTCTACCCCACCCCCAACCAAAAAAATATTTTATACAAACCATCATCCACATTTTTGTCTTCTAGTTCAACTGCGCTCTTCGATCTGCACACTGAACTTGCTATTCCGCACCTCTCCAGCCCCATTTCTACTCCCTGCTGTCCAGCGAGTAGACATTTAAAATCTGTGCAAACACGAGAGACCATATTTAAATAAAGGATCCTCCATGAAGTATTCAGCCAACCCCAAGTGACAACAGAAAAAAAAAATTACTGGTTCACTCTGCAAGTACAGAAGAAGCACACCGAGCATTCATAAAATCTACAAATTCCAGGGGATCTTTGCAGTATTGCATCTTAACACCAGAGGCTCTGGACATTTCCATGTTGTTTCTGTGGCATTTGCCTTCAAAGCTGTAAGTGACAGCTATTGTAAACCAATCAGGAAATTCCATTCCAATCAGGTTTACAATACCCACTGAAAATTAAGTGAAGCAACCCTGTACTGTAAACAAGATGTGAAAGAGGACCCTACACATGGATGTGCCTATATGTATAGGAACACAAAACACACACAAATGGAGGTCCTTTTACTTTAAATGCTCTTTCTTCTTAATCAAGAGGAAAAACATCTTTACTGGGTTCTGAATCGGTTTAAAAATGAAATTTATTCATATCTAATCATTTCCTTTTCTTGAATCCTGCTAGATCAGTCGTGAACAACAGGCTGTGTGCCCCTACCAGCAGATGGAGCTATAGAAACTGAATTCTTCCATTGATATCACCAGTTTAAGGGCTGGTGCCGTCTGAAAACCTTCAGTATGCCAATGCCAAAACAGCTCAATAGGACTCAAAAATTTAAACCCATTACCGAATCACTGCAGATCGTGTTAACAAAACCCAGTACTTAAACCATTAACAACAGAAGGTGCAAAGGAAGATAGTGAACAGAGTTGGCATGGGTAGGCATAGGAGAAGTGGAAAGACAGTGGTCCAAACTGAAAACTGCTATACATACGGTAATAGATCTTTATATAAAGAAAGTAAACAAAAGGAACAGGATGCTAGATGATTCTCCAAACAAATGGCTGAAAACCTAATGGCAGAGAGGCTAAGAATGCAACAAGTGAATCATGGAAAAGATTACCGGATTAAACTCAAAGAAGTGAAGAGAGAAATACAGATAGCCAAAGCACAGAGACAAGAAAAATGGCTAAAGATGTAAAGAAGGGTGACAAGACCTTTTTCAGATATACTGGGGAAAGAAGAAAAGCAAAAAATAGAACTGTAAGACTGAAATATGCTGAGAACAGCTATGTGGAGAATGATGAGGATAAAGCGAACATGTTAAACAAATACTTCTCTTTGGTTTTCATGGAGGAAAACCCTGGAGAAGGACCGCAGTCAGCTGCCAAGGGTATATCTGGGAATTGAATGGATATTGCACTGTTCATGGAAGAAACTATTTATAAACAACCTGAAAATCTGAAACTGAACAAAACTATGGAGCTGGATGGGATATCCCAGAATACTGAGGGAGCTCAAGAGAAATCCTTGTGGGACCTCTTAAAAAGATTTACTTCATAGATCTTTAGAGATGGGAGAGGTTCCGCGGGATTGGAGATGAGTGGATGTGATCCCTCTTCATAAAAGTGGAGACAGGGAAGAAGCGGAAAACTACAAGCTGGTAAGCCTCACATCAGTGGTAGGAAATATAATGGAGCTGCTGCTGAAGGAAAAGATAAGTTAACTTTCTAGAATCCAACAGGTTGCAGGATGCAAGGCAGCATGGACAACCAAAGAACTGGATAAAGGATATGCAATAGATTATTATTATTATTAGCATTTATATAGTGCTACCAGACGCACGCAGCGCTGAACACCTGACACAGAGAGACAGTCCCTGCTCAATAGAGCTTACAATCTCACAGAAGACTCATGAATAAGCTGAGAGGGATGAATTTATGACCCAAAGTGATGAACTGGATTGGAAACTAGTTGACCGACAAACGGTGGTAGCAAATGGAATTCGCTCAGAGAAAACAAAGGTGAGTAGTAGAGTCTCAGGGATCAGTACTGGGGCCAATTCTGTTTAATATATTTGTAAAAGACAATGCTGAGGGGTTAGAAGGAAAAGTTTGCCTTTTTGCAGATTACACAAAAATCACCAACAGAGTGAACACCCCGGAGGGAGTAGGAACCATGAGAAAAGATCTCCAAAAATCAGAAGAATGGTCTAAGGTCTGGCAGTTAAAATTTAATGTGAAGACCTGCAAAGTGATGCACATGGAGTGCAAAAATCCAAAGGAGACATATGAGATAAGAGGTGAGAGACTGATAAACAGAGCTCAGGAGAGGGACCTTGAGGTCATGGTACCTGAGGGATAAGAACATAAGAATAGCCATACTGGATCAGACCAGTAGTCCATCTAGCCCAGTATCTCAAGGTGGCAAACCAATGTGACAATGCAGTGGCCATGGCCAGAAGCATGCTAGGCTGCATACAGAAAGGAGGTGTTGATGCCCCTGTACAAGTCACTGGTGAAGCCCCACCTGGAGTATTGCTTAGAAGCTGTATCTTGCTTATCATGTAAAAAGACGAAGTGATTAAAAAAAAAAAAAAAAAAAGCAACAAAAATGGTATGGGGTTTGCACCACAAGATGTATGAGAAGAGACTTGATTACCTGAAGATGTATACTCATTCAAACATTTGAAATGTATTAATATACAAACAAATCTTTTCCACAGATGTGAAGGGAACAGAACTAGAGGAAATGAACTGAGGCTACAGTGAGGCCGACTCAGGAATAACATCAGGAAGTACATTTTCATGGAGAGGGTGGTAGATACCTGGAATGACCTCCTGCAGGAGGTGGTGCATGAAAACGGTAATGGAATTCAAAAATGTGTGGGATAAACACAAAGGAATCCTCTATGGAGATGTTAATGTTATATTCCCTCAACACCTAAAAATAGGTTTGGAGTGGATTACAATTTAAAATAAAAACAGTCTACAAAACTGGGAGTACACAATATAATAGTTGAATTAATATAAAGAAAAACATAGCATCAACAATTAATTAGAAAGCACATATTTTCTAAACAGATTCATCTTTATAACTTTGTGAAAAGATAAGCAATGTAACTTAGATTTCACCAGAAATGGCAGAGAATTCCAAATTTGAGAGGCTTGATATGAGAACAGAGCTGAAAAATATTTCTTGGAACGTGAGCACCTATAAGAAGGGAATGATAAATTCAGATTATTTTGAGTTCCTCAACTGGACGTCAATATATTCAACACGGGATACATACAGCTAGGAGTCACTCCTTGTAGTATCTTATGAACAAAACACTGAAGCTTAAAAAGGACTCTTGCCTCCATTGGCAACCAGTGGAGTTTTTCATAAGATGGAGATACTCTATCAAATTTGCGTAAGCCACAGATAAGACAAAATTGCAGTGTTTTGGATGGTTCTTTCAGTAAATACTTCGAACAACCCAAGTATATAATATTACAACAGTCAAGCTTTGACAGAATTAGTGCTTGTACTAATACTTGGAAAGATTACAAAGTAAAATATTTCCGAATACGTATTACATTACTCAGACAAACTTAACCAAACAAATTGGAGGTGCTTAGATGGCAACTCCAGTAATTGGGAAATAAAGTCACTGCCAGGCAGACTTCTACAGTTAAATCAAGAGAAATCAAGATCAAGTAGCATATGCAATATCGCATCATACCATATCCTATGAGTTTATCTTGTTAGGCAGACTGGAGATAGACCATACAAGTTTTTATTTGCTGTCTTCTACTACATTACTAGGAGGGGTATTTTCAAAAGGATGTCCAAGGCAAAACATCCCAAATGGATGCCTATCTCACATGTATTTTCAAACAGGATATAGCCTGTTCAAAAATAAATGAGATGGACGTCCATGAGCTGGAAATGTCCAGCAATAACATCCATTTTACAAACTGAAATGTCCAAATTTTGTATAGGAGAAAACAAGGGACGTGGACATCAGTACAGCAGTATTCTTAGAAAATGGCCACACAGACGTCTATGTAGTGGACTATAAACCAAGGGACCAAGGTTCAAATCCTACTTTAACTCTCTGTTTTTGTAATTGTGAGCCCTCCAGGAACAGCAACATACCTACTGTACTTGAATGTACACCACTTCAATAGCCCTCAGTCTTGCAGGTGGCTTATATATGTAGGTACAGTAGGTATTTTTCTGTTCCTGGAGGACTCACAATTTAAAAAACAAAAAACAGTTAAAGTGGGATTTGAGCCTGGGTCCCTTGGTTTACAGTCCACTGCACTAACCACTAGGCTATTCCTCAGAACTGCTTCCTGGTTTTGTTAAGAATGCCCATAATACCTGACGCTATCATTGGTATCCCCTTCCAGTTTCACTTTCAGAGGAGAGGGAGGAAGACAGCAACCACTGGGGGACTAAAGTGTGGTTCCTTAATACCTCCAGTGGACAGCTGCTCAATCAGAGCACTTGCCCGTAACCTGGACGCTCCTGAAACAGGTGTGAATAAGGACTTCCTTCTTTTTAGACATAAATGCTTCTTCCCCTTCGGTAATCGCTGTTGGATGTCCAGATTTCAGGCCCTCCCTAGTCCTGTCCTAAAGATGGCCCCTTGCTATTTGGAAATCCCTCTTCTGTCTTTGCAAAATTGGGATTTGGACATTCCAAGCATATGGACATCCATTTCAGCCTTGAGGCATCCATAAGATTCACAAATGAGCACCTATGTTACTAAGTAAATGTAAACCCCAAAGACATTTCCCAAAGCCAGTCTTCTAAAGTGAGCCCTCCACTAGGTTAGCAGGACTCAAGGAAAGGAAATTAATAGGTGTGAATAAATTTCACCTTCCATTTCATCCTGCTAAACCAGACTAGACCAATGCCATACTGGGCCAGAGAAGACAACAACCCCTGAATCACAGCTCTGCCAAAGACCACGTCACCCCTGGCCAAAACATTAATCTTGTAATGCATCACAAAGGAATGCAACATGACCAAGTTGCTGCCAAGGAGGTTGCCTATCCTCATCTGGAATGCACGTGCAGCCCAAATGGAACAGCTTTCCAAAGAATGTATGCCACCTTAATCCACCATGCTGTAGAAAACTTAGATGCAACCACCTCTATTGGACTTCCAAAAGCAGTCTCTAACATCTAGGTACTGCAACTGAACCCTGTAGACATCAAACTTATGGAGTTTCCACACAGTCTCCAAATCTCCCCATCCAAAAAAGCTGGGAGCAACATCATCTGACTGGTCTTGGCAAACAATGGAACCATCCAAAGGGAAGCAGTCTTTTCCTTAAAGGCCAAAATAACAGGGCTGTGGAGTCGGTACACCCAAACCTTCAACTACAACTCTTATATTTTTCTACTGTCCAACTCCAACTGATATTTTTTTTTGTTCTGAATCTAAAGTACTTGTAAATATAAAACTTATATTTACCCATACTTTAGATCCAGGAAAAAGATATTAATTTACTATATATTATAATGCTTGCTTTTTCTTTTTTTTTTAATTTTGAAGCTGGAGTTAGTCTGTACATTTTTATGGACTTCAACTCCACAGTCCTACAAATTAGGATGTCTAAAGGACAGAGTTTGCAACTCAGATACTTGCCTGGCCCAACAAATAGCAACAAGAAAAACCACCTTTATAGTGAAGAGAAGTCCTTCAAGTATGCGCAATTCAAGGGCTTGAATGGCGGTCTCACCAGGGCGCTGAAAACTAGGCCACATCTGGGCCCTCCTCAAAAAAGGGTGGGCCACATAGCCCCTGCACATGGAGGCTTGTACCCACACTGCCAAGGAGGCAAATGCCTATCATGGCCATCCTTCAATGCAGAGCCTCAACTGGGATAATGGTCTTCTTGGTCACAGCAGTGACTGGAAACACAACAATTTGTCTAGCTTCTCATGCAGAAGCGAACAGAACCAGCCCAAGACCTTCATGCCTCCTGTGCCTCCTACTAGGCCAAGATCAGTTGGACTGGAGCCCAATGAAGTAGAAAAGCCTTAGGTGACTTCCAAATACCTTCTAGGATGGGATCCCCAAAGGAGTCTACCTGAGCCGATGCTGCAGTGCCTAAGGCAGACATCACCTAATCAATCAGGTGACATGGCTCCTCTTTCCTGAACAAGCAAACCACCAGCCTGCAATCTGGATAGGGCCATGCTTTGCTTTTGGCCAAAAGTGCAAGTGCATTTTCGTCTGAAACCAAAAGTCCCTGCCTCCATGAATACTCTATGCTGCCCTCCCTGGGCATACCTTCGAAGCCCTGATGGTACAGTGGCCTCTTCCAGAAGTCGTGGCAGCCATTCTGACTGAGAAGCCACTGGGGGCAGGAGCAACTGGGGATCACTCCTGCCCCGAAAAGGCCACTAGACCACCAGGGTTTCAAAAGTAGGCATAGGGAGGGCCTACAGGTGGGAGAGCAGAGTTTGTGGTCAGGGGAGCGGCCCAGGAGGACTGACTTTATGCAGGTGGGAAGAGGGGAAACTGAGATGACAATTTCGGTTCTGGCTAAAACCAAGCAGTGAATTTCAGCCATGGATTCCAGTGAAAGGTCCACCATACTCAGGGAGACCTCCCTCCCCATGAACCCTCAATTTCTTACTGATCCAGCTCTACCTTTTCCCGAGGTAAGGTATGCAGGAACAGGGTTCTGTCACCATTCAAATTCACATTCTGCCACTGGGGTTGCTTAGAACTATAGACCAGGGCCCTGAATCATGTGGTTCACCTTTTACCAGAGAAATGGCCACCCTGGCACAGCCTGTTGGACGCAGTCTGAAATGGCCTGGATCAAGAGTGGTCCCAAGACCTGAACACTGCAGTCTCATTTGGGTAGGAACAGAGTCCCTCCACCCCTCACCCCCACCATGTGGTCCAAATGGTCGTCAATCAACAGTGTACTTTAGTGGGCCAGCTGCAAAATGTCCATCATTCCTGCCAAAATCAGGAGATCTGTGCCAGCAACTTCAGGCTAGGGGTGGGGGGGGGGGAGAAGGCATGGTACTGTGGTGATCCCTCTCCAGGTGGTACTATTGAGCCACCAGCTCCTGCAGGTCCTATACCTCCTCTCACCCAGCATCTCCAACATGGGATAAAACTGCACCCTCCCCCCTAAACTGGGCCATGACCTTCTACTCACCCTACCCAAGGAAGACTCCATGTATGCTGCCTCAAACCTCAAGCTGCACAAATCCCATTGGCTGCAGTCTGCAGAGTTAAGTTATCTGCCTTTTTTTTCCAACTACCTAACTTATTTTCCCAGCCACAAATTGAGAGAATAAAACCTGTGACAATCTCTCTCCTTTTTCCAAATTGTATCTCTGCAGGGGTGTGCTGGGCAGGGGAAGTGGGAAAAGATAGAACCTCACCTCCTGCTGGCAGGGGCCCCTCAGGGACCTCTGTCAGCAAGCCTCGCCTGGCAAGAGCCTGTGGGATAAAGCTTGGGGCTATGGAGGGTGAGACCCTCTGAGCTAAACTGAGGTAAGAACTGTGGAACAAACCCCAAGAGCTACACAAGCCATAGGACTGCACCCCAGGGAGTTGTGTCTACCCAAGGAAAACCTGCTGCACCAGTCCACCCTGCATCACTTGCTGGAGATAGAGAGACACTACAGAATTCCACGCTGCACTTGCTCTTATACTGATGACGTCAGCTGAAGAGTTCAGTTTCTCTACTTCCATCTTCTAGTAGGGGCACACAACTCATTCTAAATACTAATGCTAAAAGCAAAGTGGATTGCATTGTAGAGCAATAAAGTTATTGAGATAAAAACGTTAACAATAGTTGTTCATGTAGTTATGGTACTTTTACTTTTTACTCAAGTAGAGAGGTGTGGTAGCCGTGTTAGTCCACTCTTAAAGGTTATCAATAGAAATCAAACAAAATAAAACATGGAAAAGAAAATAAGATGATACCTTTTTTATTGGACATAACTTAATACATTTCTTGATTAGCTTTCGAAGGTTGCCCTTCTTCCTCAGATCGGAAATAAGCAAATGTGTTAGCAGACAGTATATATAAGAGAAACATCAAAGTAATGCTTTGATGTTTCTCTTATATATACTATCTGCCACCACATTTGCTTATTTCCGATCTGACGAAGAAGGGCAACCTTCAAAAGCTAATCAAGAAATGTATTAAGTTATGTCCAATAAAAAAGGTATCATCTTATTTTCTTTTCCATGTTTTATTTTGTTTGATTTCTATTGATAACTTTTTACTCAAAAAGTATTATATTAGACAAATCCTGAGTGGTGTAGAACGGGGAAAAGTGAATCGACTGTTCACGCTTTCAAAAAGTACAAAGACCAGGGGACACTCAATGAAATTACATGGTAATACTTTTAAAACAAATAGGCGGAAATATTTTTTCACTAAAATAGTTAATCTCTGGAATTCATTGCCAGCGGATGTGGTAATAGCAGTTAGCGTATCTGGATTTTAAAAAGTTTTGAACAACTTCCTGGAGAAAAATTCCATATTCTGTTATTGAGATACTTGCCCCGGGATTGGTAGTATGGAACATTGCTACTAATTAAGTTTGTGCCAGGTACTTGTGACCTGGATTGGTCACTGTTGGAAGCTGGCTACTGGGCTAGATAGACCATCGGTCTGACCCACTATGGCTATTCTTATGTTACTAGACTAGACTAATAGGATAAAAGGAAACATTTGTTTTTAAAAAATATATTTTACATCACAAAGACATTACAGTGAAGAAATTCAGCACTCTGTAAAACAGAAGCCAGTACTGCTCACACAACAGTACAAATCAAGATACAGCCAATACATTACATACTACTAATACACAGTAACACAGTAAATGACGGTAGATAAAGACCCACACAGTTCATCCAGTCTTGTTAGGCAGACTGGATGGACCGTATAGATCTTTAACTGTTATTTATTGTGTTACTGTGTATTTTTAGTCACATATTCCTGATGCTGGCAATCAAGGGTGGCAAATAGACTCAGTGCTGGGAGTAACCAAAACAAGCATATTATCCCAATTCTTGGACAAAGTCTACATAAATATGCTTGCTGAATGTTCAATGTGGAGCTCCTCAAACCCACCTCTTGGGTTCGGATTTTAGATTATTCACCTTTCAAAACATCAACTCGAGTTACAGTCTGTCACAAAAAAGACATTTCCCCAACCCCTAAGTTTTTGTACCTCAGACAATAAAAGAGTGAAGTGACTGGCAGAAGTTCACAGGGAACATCAGTGCCAGAAGGAATTCAATCTTCCTTTTCCCTGGGTCCTAGCCCACTGCTCTAACTACTTAGGCCACTTGTTCAATTTTGGGAGCAAAGTTGAAAAAAAAATATCTTGCCCAGATTATATCTTGACAGTGTAGACAGAGTGTGACATAAGACTTTCCAGTTACAGTTTGGGGTGGAAGGATGTTTTTTTTTTCTGACGTTATTAAAAATTAAACCAATCACTTTGGTTTGATAGCAAGACTCCATGAATTATCAAGTAATTTACTTAAGGGGCTGCAAAACAAAATCCTGCTCTATTCCTCCCCTCTGTTCTGTTCCAAGGGTAATGATTTCACAGCTGAAAACTGAGCCTAGCCAATGATCAGTAACCTGCAATCTGCTTATAGAAAGGCACGTTTCTTTAACCTAGGTTTTGTCTGGCAAATATAGTATATCTGGAAAGCCATAAAGCAAACTAAGCAGTGGCAATGATATTGTTTAAAAAGCAAAAATGCATGTAGACTGCAATTAGTCCTTCTCCATCTCTGCATCCTCTAGCACAGTTTTCTGTAAGATGTTTATTTGAAAAAAAAATGTTAATAGTGTATCAACAGCTCAGAAAAACCTGAAAGCGCTGCACCAACATCCACAGATAATTATGTGCAGTGAGCCATAAAAACATTCTGTTAAACATTACCTTCTGAAGAGGCACTATTTAGCACAGTAAGTCAACACATTTGAGAATAGATCAGGCCTAAAAAAACATTATCAGATTTTCTTGAGATTTATTTATACTTTAAATTCTTCTGACAGGACTCAGATTTCATTTTTGAGTTGCAGTGGTAGCCAATAAAAGTTTTCTCCTAAATATAGGCAGGTAGGGGGGAGGAAGAAAAACTCTGGAAAAGAAAACTGGTCCCTAGTTTCTGGTTTAGTATAACGAGGGAGGACTAGATTAATTATGATGGAGTTAGGCCTTGATACACTGTTAAATCAATCCATAAAATTTTAAATGTTGCTAAATGAAATGCTCCTTATTCTATGGCAAAATGACTGCTCTCCAGTAGCATCAATGCCAAAATTTCAATATGGGATCTAAAAATAATTAACATCTCACCCAACAACTTATTCAACTAACTTATTCAACGAGACTTATAAAAAGAATCCTTCATAAAAGACTTGCCATCAAATCTATATTAGAACTAATCAACAATGAATTCCTTAATTTGGATACTTTAATCATATTGTTATTATTCAACACTATACTTTATCCTACATCTTACATATCTGATATTATTTCTTTACTTCTAATTTTCTTGATATCTTATGTACCTTAATTGTAATAATACTCTGTTCTTCTCATTCCGTTAATGGTGATTGCCATTGCGGCATAATGTAAGCCACATTGAGCCTGCAAAGAGGTGGGAAAATGTGGGATACAAATGCAGCAAATAAATAAATAAATAAACACCTCAGCAGTGAAACTCGATGGTTACCACTAATCCCATCAAGAGTTAAGCACTATCATCTTCAATGGTCTTTTAAATACAATTTTATCTCTTTTATTCAAAAAGAGCTTAGCAAAAGGGGGTACATCCTTGATAAAGCAAAACTGTGAAACATGATTCATGTCGGATGAATTAATTGTGAGCCAACAAAGAAGTACAATATTAATGTTAAAGAAAAATTAAGAATCTTGTTGAACAAAAGAGCCACACTGAGCCCGCAAATAGGTGGGAAAATGTGGGATACAAATGCAACAAAATTAAATAAAATAAAAATCCATCCAGTAAAGATGATGGTGCTTAATTCTTGATGGGATAAGTGATAACCATCAAGTAGCACTGCTGAAGTCTTGGATGAAAAGTTAAAGTTATATTTAGATCCTGAGTTAAATGGCATGCACCACAAAACCTAACATCCCCAGAGTCCAGGGCATACATTATTAGGAGATGCAATGAGGGAAATTGCCTTAGGTCCGTATCTGACTCTTATGTCATAATCCAATCCTGATTTTACTCTGCTGCACACATAGACTTATAGTTCTGAGAAGCTCCATGGGACAATCGGAACCAGAAATCCATACATGTGATGATAGGGTAACCCAAGACTAAATTAGGGTGGTCCTTTTCATATGAAGAGAGCAACCCTATGCAGAAGGCCCCAAGCATACCTGAAGGTAAAGGAGGTATTGGGGCACCCTCCCCAATTTCTACCCCTTTAACAATGGCCTTAATTTTCTTTTTTTTTTAGCATGGAGTCATGGGTTCTATATTTCCAGATAATCTGGCCAGGTATGCCCAGGGATTTTGCAGACTAAAGATGTTCAAGCATTGTTTTTGGACTAATTTTCCAGAACCCCATACAAAAGGCAAGTATTTTCAGCTAACCAGGCACAGTTATCAACACATCCTATGGTCCTAATGTGACCTAGCTAACATGAACGAGTCACGCATGTCTCTATGGACTGCCTGAAAGTGTATTATTATTATTTCATTTGTTCCCCGCGCTTTCCCACATAATCAGTGAAATGCGTTAAATTAACTCGTCCTGTCTTTTTTTCTTACATACCTGTGATGCATTGCAACACGAAGAAGCCATAAAACTGCGTAGCGCAACACCTTCCACTCTGAAAAGAGTGCGCCTTCTAGGCTGGAAGCACAGCGTCCTTCAATCCTCCATCAGCTATTCCTTTAAAAAACACAAAAAAAATAGCACAGGCAATATAAAAGCTGTGTTTTACCAATAACCCTCTCCACCCCATCTCCTGTCTCAACAATGATAATCTTTGAGCAGGGACTGTCTTTCTTCTATGTTTGTGCAGAGCTATAGAAATGCTAAATAGTAGTAGTAGTACTTTTTCAAGTGTAGCACCAGTTCTGTTTGATATACTGGGCAGAGATAGTTTGAGTCCTTAAAGTACAAAAAAAAAAGTCTTAAAGCAAGAGTTGCCCAGTTCCAAAACACAATCTGGCCGACTTCTGTAATTACAAAGTTTCTAGACACAGCAAGCCCGTGAAAGGCCAAAATGAACCTGAAAAAAAAAACTGTTTGAACTGTAAAACCAGTTCGGTTTATTCTATTGGGTGGGGTTGGGCTGTTTTTAAGATGGCACAATGATCAAGCTGCAAAACTTCAGAATAAAAAGAATTAAAACTGTCATGAACATACATGATCTATGATACCCAAAATGCACCTAAGCTCCTGTACAGGCTTTTAGCCTCCTCTTGCAAAGGGTAGATCATAGATAGGTGGCTTTTTTTTGTCGCACGACTTCCACCTCGCCAGTACCTTTACCCTCCCCCCCCCCCCCCCCCCAAGAACTATGCTAACGGCGCTGCCGCTGCTGTACCAGGGCTCCGCGAGAGCGCGCATGACCCATGGCAAGGGATTCGGGTCGGATGGCCGGCGCTGCAGATCCATGTATCGGAACCCAGACGGAATCTTCAAGTGCCGTCCCCCGACGATAATGTGCTCACTCGCCACCTCACCCTCGGCTGTGTTGGCCACAGAATCAAATGGACCAAGGCTACGGTATCCGAGGAGACTAGATTAAAAACAAGGCTGTGAAAACATGTGCGGGGCTCATGGTTGGTGTCTGCAAACTGCAGATGAAAACGCTGGATTTCCATTTTCCACGTATGCATGTGTGGCTTTATTACTGTATCTAAGAATCAGCATTCCCCCTCCCCCCCCCCCCAAAAAAAAAAACAATGCACAAGATTTACAAGAAAAGTCATGTTTACCTCTCATCCTACCTTCTCCTTATTACACTGTGCACAACTTCCGCGATGCTCTCACATCGGAGGGAGGGGGGATGATATACCCAGCCTTGGATTGCTGTTACCTGAGCTTTCTTCTCCTCCTCCCCCCTCCCCCGCACATACAAAATCCCCCGTCTCTCCCTCTGCCTCTCTGATTTGCTTAGTGCGAGCGATCTGAACAGATGTGCAATGCATTGCTAGGAAACAGATAAGCGTTTGAAAGCCTGTGCACGACACGGTGCAATACATACAAGCTTGTTTATTTCAAAGGCCTCAGACACTGCACTTCTATTAGAAAAAAAAAACATGCAACCGTGCAAGGAAAAAAAAAAAAGTTGTGCCCGTTATGCTCGTCTGTAATCATAGCTGGATAAATATTGGACACTGAGGCACCGTGCACGGTTTTGCTTCTGCAACACTGTAAATCGAGAACGAGGAAAGGAGTGCAGATGACACAGATCTACCGGGAGCGCTTGTTCTAGCTCTGCCTCTCTTGTTCCCTACTTAACACCTGCTCCAGAAGAATATGCTATGGTGGGGGCAAGTGAGCTCCCAGAGCCCTCTGAAACCCAGGGCGCGGGAAGCCAGCCACAGAAGCACGTGGTGGCAAGAGAAAAGCTGCTCCCAATTTCAGTGCTTCACACACCGAGATTTGGTGTTTCTCAGTCACCCTACCGACTGTCATGGGATCTAAAACCTCACCTACAAGATTCACTGTGCTGCTTTCAACACCACAGCAAACCCCACTAGGTAACCACTGATGTGGGAGAGCCAGCACTCGAAATGTTTAAAGGCACATGCTTTACTTGGGGCCTTCTTTGTGTGAAGTGACAACAACAATCTCCTCTTCCAAGTGGAGGGGGGGCGGAGGAGTATCCTGGAAGATTTAACTGACACCTTAAAAGCATCAACACTGACCAGTTTCTATAATATTTCAGCTTGACTGCCTCCTCTTCTGGTGTAATTCTCTCCCAGTTCTCTTTTTTAGAAGGAAAGTTGCTCACCCATTTTTTTTTCTGCTGTGCTGGCTACATAAACCCCAAATCTTGGTGTGTGTGCAACAGTGAAACTGGCAGTTTTTCTCTTGACACATGTTTCTGCAGCCCCCCCCCCCCCCTTTAAAAAGAGAGGCAACAGAACTAGAACTTGCAGTGCCTGTAGGTCCTGCAGTAATTCTTGGCCTTATCAATGCAATGTCAGTATATGGGGGAAGGGGGTCTTATAAAAATATTAAGGGCAGTTGCATCAAGATTAACTTAGCGCTACAAAAGATGGCAGGGGCTCTGCAAGAAAAGTTTTCAAGGTGTTTAAGACGGAGTGAAAAATGGGGAAAAGAGGATTTAATGTTTTTCATTGTTTTAACTTCCAATTGGATTTTACAAAATCTATTATTTCCCCTTAGTTGCTGTTTGCCTGACGCTGTTCATGCCAAACTTCCTATCTTTAGAATCTGACCTAGGCAAGGGCCAATGTAGAAAGCTGAACATTATTTATTTATTTAGATTTTGTTCACACCTTTTTCAGTAGTAGCTCAAGGTGAGTTACATTCAGGTACTCTGGACATTTCTCAGTCCCAGGAGGGCTCACAATCTAAGTTTGTACCTGAGGCAATGGAGGGTTAAGTGACTTGCCCAAGATCACAAGGAGCAGCAGCAGGATTTGAACCGGTCACCTCTCGATTGCAAGACCGGTGCTCTAACCACTAGGCCACTCCTCCACACACTACAGCTCCAAAGTAGCCCTCATGTTCTAGGAACAATGCCTTCAGTTGGCCTTTTCACCAATAGTCCAGTGCATATGCCAAAAGCTTCATAGACAAGGTATTCACACGCAAAAAGTTCCCAACGAACACAACTCTGTTAATTTTCTCGTTAACTGCACACATCTGTGCTATAGACCCAATGTTATTGGTTATTAGTTCTGCACCCCCCCCCCCCCCCACAAAAAAAAAAAAGTTAATGTGGTAAGTAAACTGTGCAAATGGGCTGTGTGCAAAAAAGTAATGTGCAGAAGAACATCATTCCAGCAGCGAAGAGAAACCACAAAACGTGGAGGAACACTCAATCCCTACTAAGAGCAGTCCATTGAGGAAGGGAGTAGGGTAGGCTGGCTGTTTCAAAAAACCAAGGGAGATCTATATACGATTACAGGACTCTACTAAGGAACATCAAGTGACTCGACATAGCTGATGTTTCGGCGCCCATGCGCCTTCCTCAGGAGTCTTGTGATTGTTCCAAGGTCTGAATATAAAGCAAAGGCAGTAGTTTCTTAGTTCTAGTATAAAAGACAAGAACTTTATTTAGACTGCTGCGGTAGTCTGTTGGAAGTATAATTTTCATCCATTTGGACTGTGACTTTTGCTTTGAGTTCTTGTCTTTTATACTAGAACTAAGAAACCACTGCCTTTGATTTATTCTCACACCTTGGAAACATCACAAGACTCCTGAGGAAGGCGCATGGGTGCCGAAACACAGCAACTATGTTGAGTCACTTGATGTTCCTTAATAAAGTCCTATAATCATATCTAGATCTCCCTTATTTTTTTTTTTTTTTAAAGAGCCAGCCTACCTTACTCCCTTCCTCGCTGAACATCATTCCAGCACATGCACAAGTGTGGATACAATTTTTTGCTAAACCAAATATTTGTTAACAGTCCAGCACTTTACTCTTTCTTCCACCACACCTCCCTCGCTGCAGCTTTCACCCATCCTCTTAAAAAAACAAAAAAAGCCAGAATGAAAGTTACAGGATCTGTGTGCTTTTCAGAAAAAGAAGGAACAGGCATGAAATCATCATGAATGCTAAACATAGAACCTTTTGCTCCTCCTTAGATCTTGTATTGGAGCCCAAGTGTTAGAAACTCTTACACTCAGCCTTCTGGTCTTTGTGCATGTTTCTGCATCTGTGCTAAATAGCTAATATCTTCATTACCATAGGATTTAAAGGAGCTGTACGCTGATGTTAAGAGCGCACAATTAACTCGTACGTAAAAATTGTTTTAAAATAGGGCGTCCACACCAGTGCACAAAATTGTACACAAAAGCCAAGCTAAGCTGTGCCTGAAACCTAATACACTGTATTCCAACAGCCTCTCAGCAAGCAAGCTCTGTTGCAGAATATGCAGCAGTGACTAACACACTGCACATTCCAGGTAAATAAATAAATAAACATGTCAAAGAAAATATCTGAGTGCAAATTAAGCATGTATTTCATTATTGATGGTATTCTCTTACCGATTTGTAACATTCCTGGGATTTGCCCAGTTGTTGTTTTTTTTTATTATGTAAGCCACACTAAACTTTGAAGATATGTGTGGGATATGAATGTCATGTAATCATAACAACAAAACATAAAATCTACAACTTCTGTGTATCTCTAAATAACTTTTCAGTACGGAAGAAGAAGAAAAAGGTGTGCTCATTTGAAAGATCAAGACCTGGTGGGAAATCCTTCCATGGGTCAAGAACCAATGGAAAGCCAGAGGCCTGAACTGAAGTCTGTGAGTATGTGTGCCCAGTTGCAGCAACCACCTCCTCTGCACCTACAAGTGATAGTGGAGAAAGAGAGACTACACGGATAATTCCATTGGGCACACACCTTGCTGTGAATACTTGTGTTTTATAGGCCAATGATGAAAACAAAAAGTGAAATGTCAGTACCAATGTAACTAGTACATGAATCACAGTCAGGATTCCGCCCCTTCCATAGTACGGAAACTGTACTAGTCACTCTTCTAGCTAAATTCAAACATGAAATTGCCATAGGTAAAAGTATATTCCTCCTCCAATTCAACATGTCGAGCGCAGTCGACAAGATAAACCACAGTATACGTTTGGGTTTACTTGAACACCTCAGGATTGGAGGTAATATACTTAATTGGATCAAGGGTTTCTTAACCGCCAGAACATACCAAGTTAAATGAAAAACAAAACATTTCATCACCGTGGAATGCACATTGCGGAGTACCTCACGGTTCCCCATTATCACCATACTCTTCAATATAATGATGTCCCCTTTGGCCAAATTCTTATCCAGTCAAAGACTTCACTCGTTCATTTATGCAGACGATGTTACAATTTATATCCCCTTCAGACATGACCTTTATGAAATCTCCAATGAAATCACGCGTTGTCTGAACATCATGGATTCTTGGGGCTAACTCATTTCAACTAAAACTAAACACCGAAAAAACATATTGTCTTATCCTCTCATCCCCATACAATAATTATAAACCCACAACCTTAAGCACTCCTGTTTATTCTTTCCTATTTCTGATAACCTCAAAATCTTAAGTGTTATTATTGATAGCCATCTTACACTTGAGAGCCAAGTTAACTCCATTATAAAGAAGCTGTTTCATTCTATGTGAAAACTTAAATGTATAAGACCTTACTTCCCAAGGGAAATTTTCCGTAACTTAATACAATCAATGGTTCTGAGCCATGCAGATTACTGCAATGGATTGTATGCGGGATGTAAAGCACAGCTTATGAAGAAACTCCAGACAGCCCAAAACACAGCTGCCAGGCTGATATTCGATAAACCACGATTCGATAGCACTAAACCTCTCCGATTAAAATTACACTGGCTCCCAATCAAGGATCGCATTACCTTCAAAATCTGCTCTTTGGTTCACAAGATTGTCTACGGTGATCCCCCAGGATATATAATTGACTTGACAGATCTTCCGACCAGAAACAGAACCAGAGCATCACGTACCTATTTGAACCTCCACTATCCAAGCTGCATTGGACTCAGATACAAATCAACATATGCATCAAATTTTTCTTACTTAAATACATAAATGTGGAATGCACTACCAAAGAGTGTGAAAACGATTCACGACTATCAAAACTTCAGGCGATCATTAAAGACCTATCTGTTTTGCAAGGCCTATCCTACTGGCCCTACTTAAATGCCTCAACTCTGCAATGCATCAATACCTTACATTGCATTGGGCATTAAATATTTCTTTATTTCCTTGTCCCTTTTTGTACCTGTTTACTCTAACCTTACCTGACCCTTATTTTAAACTGTATTTGTTTAACATCTACCAGACTTGGCGATCGCCTTTACGGTATAATGTAAGCCACATTGAGCCTGCTAATGGGTGGGAAAATGTGGGATACAAATGTTACAAATAAATAAACTATAGCTATAAGACTTTTGACCAGCTATTAAAATTCCTAAACCTGTAACACAACATACTGCAGGGCTGTGCCATCCCTTAGGAGGTATCCTGTAGAGATGTGCAGTCATTAGCTTGCCTAAAAATAAATTGTGTGTGCCCAAAATAGTGTACATTAACCTAAGAACTGAAGAGCAAAAAATCAACCTCAGTACATTAAACAAGTTTTAAAGCATTTTGAGTAACTGGCTTCTCACTAGAGGGTCAGAGTAGCCCCCACAGGGCGTACACAAACTAAATTTATAGGGTTGACTGGTGTTTCAAGTAAAGGGTGAGGCACAAAAAGTAAGCCCCTAGAGTTTTCTGCCATTTTCTCAGCAACTGCTTTCAATTTCAATGAGAAATTTTATGTATTTATTTAGTCATCATACTAACATATTACTATTAAACATTTAATTATCTTAAGCTATGTTGATGTTAATGACATTTTAGCCCTATTACCTAGCTTTAAAACATAGTAAAATAATGTCATTCAAAGGATTCAATTAACAATGTGTCAGAATTTCGCTGTCATTGTGAATGCTTAAAGTGTCCACCCCTAGCTTTAGAACAGGCCTTCAGTCACTTTGGGAAGTTCTTAACAACCTTGTCAATCGGTTCCTGTGGCAGGCTGTCCCAGATCATGTACAGCGCTTCCTTGAGTTTGATGATTGTTTTCGGCTTTGGATGGAGCTTGTGATACGCCTCCAACATTGTTCCCCAGATAAAAGTGTGATATTATTAACACTACTACTACTACTTATCATTTCTATAGCACTACTAGACATACGCAGCACTGTACACTTGATTAACCTGGTATCTCCTTTTTTTTTTCTTTTCCAAATCATGGTAGTTTTACAGTGCAAACATTTTTGAACGTGCAAAAATTGTTGGGTGGTCATGCTAAAAAGTCTGTAACTTTATAGTGTTTAAAGATAATCTCATTCCACTTGGCACATAAATGTACATAGTAACAACAACTGTAAAACAACAACAACAACATAAAACTGTAAAATTAGAGGGTGGCCAATGGGATGCCGATTTTTAAAAAGGGTTCTAGGGTTGATTCAGGAAATTATAGACTGGCAAGCCTGACTTCAGTGCCGGGCAAAATAGTGGAAACTATTATAAAGAATAAAATTATAGAACACAGACAAACATGGAGTGGAGGAGTAGCCAACTGGTTAGTGCAGTGGACTTTAATCCTGGGGAACCGAGTTTGATTCCCACTGCAGCTCCTTGTGACTCTGGGCAAGTCACTTAACCCTCCATTGCCCCTGGTACAAAATAAGTTCCTGAATATATGTAAACCGCTTTGAATGTAGTTGCAAAAACCTCAGAAAGGCAGTATATCAAGTCCCACTTCCCTTTCCCTTAATGGGACAAAATCAGCATGGGTTTAGCCGAGGGAAATCTTGCCTCACCAATTTGCTTAATTTCTTTAAAGGCGTGAATAAACATGTGGATAAAAGTGAGCTGGTTGATGTAGTGCATCTAGATGTTCAGAAAGCTTTTGATAAAGTTCCTCAAAAGAGACTCCTGAGAAATTAAAGAGTCATGGGATAGGAGGCAAGGTTCTGGTGTGGATTAGGAATTGGTTATAGGACAGAAATCAGAGGATAGGGTTAAATGGTCACTTCTCTCAATGGAGGAGAGTGAACAGTAGAGTGCTGCAGGGATCTGTACTGGGACCGGTACTATTCAACAACTTTATAAATTATATGGAAATAGGAACAACGAGTGAGGTGCTCAAATTTGCAGAAGGTACAAAACTATTCAAAGTTGTTAAAACATGTGCTATGTGCTGTAAGACCTTAGGAAATTGGAAGAATGGGCGTCCAAATGGCAGATGAAATATAAGGTGGACAAATGCAAGGTGATGCACATTGGAAAAAATAATCTGAATCACAGTTACCTGATGCTAGGGTCCTCCTTGGGGGTCAGCGCTCAAGAAAAAGATCTGGGTGTTGTTGTAGATAATACGCTGAAATCGTCTGCTCAGTGTGTGGCAGCGGCCAAAAAAGCAAACAGGATGCTAGGAATTATTAGGAAGTGGATGGTGAAGAAGATCGAAAATATTATAATGCCTTTGTATCACTCCATGGTGAATTTGCACCTTGAGTATTGCGTTCAGTTCTGGTCACTGTATCTCAAAAACGATATAGCAGAATTAGAAAAGGTTCAAAGAAGAGCGACTAAAATGATAAAGGGGATGGAACTCCTCTCGTATGAGGAAAGAATAAAGAGGTTAGGGCTCTTCAGCTTGGAAAAGAGACGGAAGAGGGGAGATAAGATTGAGGTCTGCAAATTCTGAGTGGTGTAGAACGAGTCGCAGTAAATCAATTTTTTACTCGTTCCAAAAGTACAAAGACTAGGGGACACTCAAGGAAGTTACATGGAAATACTTTTAAAACAAATAGGAGGAAATATTCACTCAACGAATAGCTAAGTTCTGGAACTCTTTGCCGGAGGAGGTGGTAACAGCGGTTAGCGTATCTGGGTTTAAAAAAGGTTTGGACAAATTCCTGGAGGAAAAGTCCATATAGTCTGCTATTCAGGCAGACATTGGAAGCAACTGCTTGCCCTGGGATTTGTAGTATGGAGTGTTGCCACGATTTCGGTTTCTGCCAGGTACTTGTGACCTGGCTTGGCCACTGTTTGGGCTAGATGGACCATTGGTCTGACCCAGTATGTCTACTCTTACAGTATGTTCTTATATTCCCTTGGCTGACCCAGGTTGACTCTGTCCCATTAAACAATGTTTGTCTATATGTTCCGTAATTTTATTCTTTGTAATAGTTTCCACTATTTTACCCAGCACTGATGTCAGGCTTACTGGTCTGTAATTTCCCTGATCACCCCTGGAAACCTTTTTAAAAATTAGCATTACGTTCGCCACCCTACAAACTTCAGGACCTACAGACAATTTTAATGACAGGTTACAGATCACTAACAGCAGATCAACAATGTCATATTTGAGTTCTTTCAGTACCCTGGGGTGTATACCATCTGGTCCAGGTGATTAATCCCGTTAACTTGTCGATTTGGCTTAGTACTCTTCCAGGTTCACCGGGATTTCTTTCAGTTCCTCTGCATCATCACCAATTTCTGGTACAGGTAGATCTCTTACATCTTCTTCTGTAAAGACCGAAGCAAAGAAATCAGTCTCTCCGCTATGGCCTTGAATGCCCCTTTTGCTCCTCGACAACCTAATGGTCCCACAGATTCCCTCACAGGCTTTCTGCTTCTGATGTACCTGAAAATTTGTTACTATGAGTTTTTGCCTCTGTGGCAAGTTTCTCTTCATATTCTCTTTTAGCCTTCTTTATCAATGCTTTACATCTAGCTTGGCAGTGCTTATCTTGCTTCTTATTTTCTTCATTTGAATCCTTTTTCCACTCTTTGAAGGATGTTCTTTTGGCTCTAATAGCCTCTTTCATTTTACCTTTTAACCATGCTGGCTGTCGTTTGCTCTTCTTTCCACCTTTGTTAATATGTGGACTGCATCTGGTCTGGGCTTCCACAGTGGTATTTTTAAACAATGTCCATGCCTAATTTAAAGTCTTAACCTTTATGGCTGATCCTTTTAGCTTCTTTTTAACCATTTTCCCCCATTTCATCATAGTCACCCTTTCGAAAATTAAGTGCTGCTACAGTAGACTTCCTTCGTGACTTCAAATATCAGCTCAAATTTGATCATGCTATGATCACTTTTTCCCAGCAGACCCACCATTTTATCTTATACTATGCACTGCATTCCACTAAGGACTAGATCTAAAATAGCTCCCTGTGAGGGGGTTTATAGAACACTGCCCCTCACCCTTAAGAATAGTCCCTCAGATAGCCTAAACCACCTGAACACCACTAGTCCAGCCCCAGGAGTGAGTGAGCCAGGAAGGGTGGATTCGAAACCAGGAAATATAAAGGATAGGGCCAGACTGAGGTTAGGGAGGCTCCAGGGACGGAAGAGTTGAAGCCAAAGCATATGTCGCTGCAGCATCTATGTAATGATCATGACCTGGCTGAGGTAAGCCACTTTTGCTTCTTAATTGAGACAAGCCTTGCTTTGAGGTCTGGCAGGAACCAGACCCTTTAACTCAGAGAAGAACCGAGAACTTACAGGCTGTGTTTGGGGCCTACCAGCCAGATCCCGCTTAAGACTGTGTTACTGAACCACACAGGTTTTTCCATCTTATGTTCCTGGGCCTCTGACGTAACAGGCTTCAGGATTCTGTTAAATAAACATGTTTTGTTTATATCCCCTTTGTCCGGCTATGTTATTCAGCGGCCCACCCACAACCCTCACTCGGGGTATCATACTCCCTCCCACCCTCTTTTCGGTTTTTGGATCAGTAGCTCCAAGAAGCAGTCATTTATTACATCTATTACTACTACTATAAATCATTTCTATAGCGCTACCAGTCGTACGCAGCGCTTTACAAGTGAACATGAAGAAAAGACAGTCCCTGCTCAAAAGAGCTTACAATCTAAATCAGGACAGACAGACAGGACCAATAAGGATAAGGGTAAGACAGACAGAAGGACACATAGGGAAGGGACTATTGAAGAGAGGAGCACAAGATAAAGTTTACGAGTAAGTGACAAGTTAGGAGTCAAAAGCAGCATGAAACAGGTAGGCCTTAAGCCGGAATTTGAAGGCGGCCAGGGATGGAGCTAGTCTTAACAGCTCAGGAAGCCCATTCCAGGCATAAGGTGCGGTGAGACAAAAGAGGAACGGAGTCTGGAGTTAGCGATGGAGGAGATGGGTACAATTAGGAGAGATTTGCCTAGTGAACGGAGTTCCTGGGAGGGAGTGTTGGGAGAGATGAGGGTGGAGAGGTAGTGAGGGGCTGCAGAGTGAATGCACTTATAATCAAAAAGAAGAGCTTGAATTTTATACGGAAACGGATAGGGAGCCAGTGAAGTGACTTCAGGAGAGGGCTGATATGTGCATAACGACTTTGGCGAAATATTAGTCGTGCAGCAGAAGAGGAGAGAGGTGGCTGAGTGGAAGACCTGTGAGAAGCAAGTTGCAGTAATCTAAGTGAGAGGTGATGAGAGTGTGGATGAGGGTTCTGGTAGCGTGTTCAGAAAGGAAAGGGCGAATTTTGGCGATATTATAAAGGAAGAAACGACAAGTTTTAGCAATCTGTTGAATACGTGCAGAGAAGGAGAGGGAGGAGTCAAAGATGACCCCCAGGGTTACGGGCACATGAGACAGGAAGAATGAGCGTGTTGTCGACAGAAATAGAGAATGGGGGAAGGGGAGAGGTTTGTTTAGGTGGGAAGATAAGGAGCTCAGTTTTGGACATATTGAGCTTCAGGCGGCGGTGAAACATCCAGGTAGCAATGTCAGAGAGGCAGGCAGATACCTTGGACTGGATTTCTGCCGAGATTTCTGTAGTGGAAAGGTAGACCTGGGAGTCACCAGCGTAAAGGTGATAATGAAAACATTGGGAAGCGATCAGAGCACCAAGGGAGGAAGTATATATGGAGAAAAGGAGAGGTCCTAGGACGGATCCTTGAGGTACACCCACTGACAACAGGATAGAGGAAGAGGAGGATCCACCAGAGAATACACTAAAAGAACGCTGTGAGAGATAGGAAGAAAACCATGAGAGAGCAGAATTCTGAAATCCAAGTGAGGACAGCGTGTCAAGAAATAGGCTGTTCCCTGATATAACATTTATACAGTCAATACTGGGGTAATTGAAATCATCCATTATTATACTGTTTCTGTTTGTTCTGTCCTGGCAGACAGTAGTACAGGCCTACCAGTATACTCTTTCACACATGTAATTTCTATCCATAAGGATTCCACGCTGCTATCTGTTTAATATAAAATGTTTATTTTGTTTGACCTAATTCCCTCTTTAACATATAGCGCAACCCTCACCCCCTCCAATATGATCCACTCTTATCATTGCAATATAATTTGTACCCTGATAAAACAGTGTCCCACTCACTGACCTCCTTCCACCAGGTCTATGCGATGGCTATTATATCTACCTCTTCATTTAGTGTTATATACTCTCTCCCATCTTATTTTTTAGGTTTCTAGCATTTGTAAATAGACACTTCAAACTGTGTTTTTTTTCCTTGCATCTACAAGCTGCTTAGAAGTTGGTGGGGATAATTTGCACTAGAGGGTGTGTTGCACAGGGTGGAATTCCAGCACAGGATGGTCATGCTCCCTTCTATGGTTCCTAGGTGGAGATCTTCATCCTATCAACAAAGCTGACACTTCCTGTAAAAGACTGTAGCTTCACCTTTAGCTCACCAGCTAAGTTAAGCACCTCCAATGTATTCCTGCCCTGAATAAAGCACCACAAATCCTTCAAGCCTTCTGACCTACACAGGGGTATACCCCTAGGCGACAATATGACTAGGAGAGTTTACTTGCTTTCCAAGAGTGCAAGTGTCAAAACAGTAGGCAAATTATTTAAAAGCATGCCCCAGGACTGGGAAGTGGGGGATGCAACTCCCGCTTCAGATCTGGGTCCCGAGATGTCCTCCTTCCTTCTTCCCACAGAGACGGAGCTCTGGTTACCTCTTCCCTTCATGCCACTGTGCTCCTCTCTACCTGACTCTGTAGGGAAGCCTTCTCCTTACAGATCTCATTAGATCGTCTCCACTTTCTTCCTTTGTTTCAGCTTGTAGCTGGGTCAAACTTGCTCAGCTTGTGGGTGGACTGCAAGCTCCAGCTAGTGGTTGGGTAGGTCACAGCAGATGCAGCACAGAAGTACTTCACCTCCTAAACTCTACCACTCCCTTGGGTTTTTTCAGCCCAAATGCATGACTTTTTTTTTTAAGCATTAAAAGTTAGCTGACAAATTCTAAAGCATTCTACAAGGTTCACTCTCATGTTATCCACACCATCAGGGGTGTCTACTCTACTGCAGATTTTGGTATCATCCACAAAGAGGCAAACCTTATTAGACAATCTTTCCACAATATCGCTTACAAAAATGTTTAAAAGAGACAGACCAAGCACAACTTCCTGCAGCACACCACTGGTAAATGCCCCTTTCTTAAGAGTGAGCTCCATTTATAACTATTCTTTGTTGCCCTCGGGCCGGTGCAAAAAGGCTACCTTTGAGGCATATTTTCAAAGCACTTAGCCTTCCAAAGTTCCATAGGTTTCTATGGAACTTTGGAAGGCTAAGTGCTTTGAAAATATGCCTCATGGGCAGTTAATGAGCAGTCTATATGCTCATTACCAACTACAGAATGCATAAAGGATTTCAGCACTGAAGTTAACTCACATGGTAGACATTAACGTACAGCATATTAAAATGTATGGTATGGAGGTTATCAGTCCGCAGCAATGCAGAGAAGTTTTTCAGCTGTGAGTTCATGCAGGAAATATACTGCAGGTCTAAGGCGGCATAGAAAGGTTAGTTGAGGGGATTATAAGGCTCCCTCAACCACCCCAACCCCCTGCCTCCAATAACTTTCTGCATAGGCCCTTCGTCTCTAATGTCGCTGCACCCTCTCCTTTCCCATGACCCAACCCCTTCCTCCCTGCCCCAACATTAAATATAAAATCCCTGGGCCCCAATGCTCCAATATCCAGCACTGAAATCAACTGCGCAAATCCCGTAGCCCAAAAACAGCACAGAAACTTAGCTCTCCGATGCTGAAAGCAAATGGCATTCAAATTTTATGCGTGCTAGTAAACCGAAAGCAAAAGGGAGGGATGTGCCTGGCGAATGCGCAGTAAAGTTTTGAGGTACCAAGTGCAGCTCTTGTGCGCATGTCCAGCGCTATTCTTCTACGCCTTTAAATATAAGCTTTTCAAAAATTGTTTGCACTTATATTTTTGAAAGGCTCATATTTAAGTGCAGAAAAACAGGCGCCAATGTGTGCTTTCACTTTCACGTGGACTCGCATGCACTTCTTTCTCACTATCAGCACTTAGGTGCTGCACAGGCTTCCCTCCACTTCTAAAACACAACACCAGCAATTTAATGCCAGAAATTCAGAAGAAATGTTCTCCTCAAAACATTCAATGCCACCTCCAAGCTTTCAGCGTTAAGGCCAGCATTTTTTTCTGCACTGTTGTTTAAGGATTGGGTGGGAACACCGAGTAACCTCATCAACATCTATTTCAATATATTTAAATACAATGTGTGGCCATCTTTGGCATGTATGCCGATACCTGTGCTAGAACCCTCTGAATATTCTGCACACAGGAACATGCTTGCTACTGTAACTCTAATTGCCTTTAATGCCAGCGTTAGGTTTCGGCCCCAAGATATCTAGCAGCATCCATCCTACCCCCCCTGGCCCCCAGACCATCCCCACCTCATACCTTGAAAAGGAAGGAGCGACGTCCACTTGCTTTGTGCCACTATCTTGAAAAATGGCACCTGACCCCACACAGTGCATCCTGGAATCAGTCTGCCAAATAAGGGATACACCTTGAGGTCAGGCACAGTCATTTTTGCTTCTTATTGCTGACCACAGAACAAGCTTTCAGCATTCCAACCCCCCTCTCCCCCACACACACAGCTTTGCTGAAATCTTAGTATACCAATTCTAGCATTCTCCCTCAATCCAACTCTATGGTCACCCAGTCAAAGAAACCAATCACATTTGTGTGACAAGACCCGACTCCAGTAAAATTAAGGGAAGCGAAGCACCACATGTATATAGCTTTTAGAGAAATAGAATTGCTGACTAATTACTAACATGAGCCAGAACTGTCTTGCCAAGGGACTGGCTTAACAACAAAAAAAAATCACTCCTTTCAGGTTCTCAATGGACACAAGAGTACTGCACACAAAGTTCCCAAGACAAAGGGAACATGTATGAGGGAACCTGCACATGGGAAGATTCATTTCACCCAGTGTACCTGAATGTAACTCACCTTGAGCTACTACGAAAGCAGATTCTATATGTGAAGAATACAGAATCTACTGTGATGTATAAATCTTACACCAGGCTTGAGGCTAGCACCAATAGCCTCCATACATAGTCTAAATGGGTTAAGGCCCAGCCCAGACAGGTTTCTAGTAGCTGGGGAGCCTTGTTAGAAATTAAGCCTTCAAATACAAACATATTTATGCCCTCAAAGAAAAAAGTTCTGGAGAACTAGCCCAGAGCAAGGGACGGCAACCTCGGTCCTCAACGACTGCAACCCTGTCAGGTTTTCAGGATTGTCGCAATGATTATGCATGAGATTTATATGCATGCACTGCCTCCATTGTATGAAAATAGATCTCAGGCATATTCATTGGGGAAATCCTGACAACCTGACTCGGTTGTGGCCCTTGAGGACCAAGGGTGCCCACCCCTGGCATAGAGCTTTAGTATTCACTCCCAGTCCTCAAAGGTCACCAACAGGTCAAGTTTTCAGGATATCCCTAATGAATATGCATGTGAGAGACTTGCATGTCTACCACTACCACTATGAAAACCTCTCTCATGCATATTTATTACTTCCCCTCGTGAGAAACTCTCTTTAATTAGTTACATTAATCAATCACGCTACCCAGTAACTTATCATGCACTTTTTCAACGTCTAACACTGTTTTTATTTATAAATACAAACTTAGGCTCATTTTTATTAAGCTTACATTATCCTATCCTCTCACCTTCACTCATACTCCACTCAAATTCCACTCATACCTGCTACCCCACATCATAGAGATTGTGTGAACACCAAAGGCAGAAAAATAAAGCTGCTCTTAAAGATTAAAAAGTTAATGCGACATGCATCTTCAACATGTATCCTATATAGTGTATGAAGGAAGAGTCAATTGTAAGCCCTCTTATTCGGTCATTTTTCACCACTTACGACCTCTGGAATGCTACAATTGCTCCAAATACTTCCTTCTAATGTCCTCTAGAGAGCTGCCGTTACTCCCACAACTCCTTCATAGTTTTTATCTCCGCTGAACTGTACAATCCTTTTTTTCTCTGCATCTTTTTTTCACCAAAATGTCCACCAATTGCACCGTGCAACTTATGTCGTTACAATCGGAAAGAAACGACATAAATAAAAACAGATGTTGAAAAAGTGCATAAGTTACTGGGTAGAGTGATGCACATTTATTAGGAATACACTGAAAACATGATCTCTAGGCATCCCTTGAGGATTGTGCATGAATAGCACTGGCCTAGTGAATAGTGTTGACAAGCACAGAAGAACAAAAGACCCTCGCACAGGTCAATACAAGCAGGCAAACATAGCAAAGGTGCAAGCTGCTTTGGAAGTAGGCGCTCAGTTTATTTATAAATCAGAGACTAGGACAATACTGAGAAGTTATATATTTACACTTCACAGGGACTCATGAAGCAGGCCTCTGTGGCAGAAACACGATTTGTGTCGAGTCTATTATATACTTTGAATAAAGCTTCTGATGTGAACTCTTTGAGTCCGTTGGACGTTTTGTTCTGCATCATCTTTGGTGTCACCTTCGCTGTGTTTGCCTGCTAGTGGATAGTGTAACAGGTTAAGAACCAGGAAAATCAGGGTTCAAATTCTGCTTCTCCCACTAACATGCATTGTGACCTTGGACAAGACACTTCACCCTTCAGTGCCTCAAGTACAATTTAGAATGTAAGCAGAAAAATGGCTTCCACAGCAGGGAATTAACCACTGTACTTCATTGTAGCTTGTCTTAGGCTCAGAACAGCAAATAATTAAATCTCAAAGGGCAACAGCAGTCAAAACCCTCTTCCTGGTTCCTTCTGCCACTGCCATATACATGCACAACAGCAATCTCAGTGTGTTTTTTTCTAGCAAAAAAGGCGCTGGTACTCAAATGCTAGGCTACCCTTCAGAAGTGGGGTGATCACTGAGAGACCCACCCCACAATAGCCAGGCCCCCTGCAACCAGTCACAGAATCTATGACAAGACAGAATTGGTGTGTAGCTCTATCATTAAAACTTGTGGTCCATGGGTCAAAGTTTAGCAGACAATGGAAAAGGTGCCAGTACTCAGTACCCCAGTGGCGTAGGAAGGGTGGGGCAGTGGGGGCGGTCTGCCCTGGGTGCACGCTGCTGGAGGGTGCAGAGAGCAACCGCGCGCCTGTCGGCTCCGCTGGTTCCCTGCTCCCTCTGCCCCGGAACAGGTTACTTCCTGTTCTGGGGCAAAGGGAGCAGGGAGCCAGCGGAGCCGAGAGGCGCAGCTGCTCTCTGCACCCTCCAATGGCCAAGAATGCACCCGGGGAGGGGGGTGTTATTGCGCCGGGGGGGGGGGGGGGCTTGATGCGCTGGAAGGGGGGGTGTCATTGCGCTGGGGGGGGGTATCATGCTGCACCCTGGGGGGTACAGACGCCACTGCACCCGGGGGGGGGGGTGCGCAGCGGCAATCCACCCCGGGTGGCAGCCGACCTTGCTACACCACTGCAGTACCCCCAAGTACTCCCTCAAAAAAAGCCCTGAGCAATCTACAATGTACAGAACAGAGCTGCCGTAAACAAACATATGCTATTTAAACCACTCAGAATTCACAACTCTGCACACAAGTTGCCTGAAGTCAATTTTAAAACACTTAAATCCAAGGTCTTATTTTGTTTTAGAGAGAGAGAGACAGCTGCACTATTAGCCAGGCCTGAAAACAGCTCTATAGGGTTCCCACACCCCTAACACCACCTCTACAAACTTCATAGATTTTTTTTTTCTAACAAATCTCTGTTCCATAAAGCACCACCTTAACCTTTGAGAAAAATCACAAAGAAGTCCCAAGCACACACACACATATCCGGATTTGAGTGTGTATTCAGAGCAAAGACTGTGACAAATCCGGAGGAAAGTTTTACAGAAGCACTTACAGCCTCCACAGGCAAAGGAAGGGTTAGACCTCATCTGTTCTATACATACTGGGTTCCACGGCACATGTTGTTAAACGAAACAGGGTGTTAACAAAACCGGCCCAATGGCAGTGCAAAGGACCCAGTTCCAGTTCCAAATCCAGCTTTTATCTCTTGGACTGACCATGGCTAGGAAGGATGCAAAAGAGAAAAAGGATTTTGGGGCAACACCCATGGATCAACCATAAAGGGAAAGTGAAATGGGACTTGATATACAGCCTTTCTGAGGTTTTTGCAACTACATTCAAAGCGGTTTTGTCTGGGCATGCGGTTTACATATATTCAGGTACTTATTTTGTACCAGGGGCAATGGAGGGTTAAGTGACTTGCCCAGAGTCACAAGGAGCTGCAGTGGGAATCAAACTCAGTTCCCCAGGATCAAAGTCCACTACACTAACCACTAGGCTACTCCTCGCACTCATGTACCAGACTCAGATGTGCACCATGGCTGGGAGAGGAAAGGAAGATAAAACACAGCAAGGCCCCAGAAAACTGTAGATTAACATATATGGACTTATCCCAACCCTGAACAGACCACGCATATTTTCAATGCACTTAGCCTTCCAAAGTTCCATAGGTTTCTATGGAACTTTGGAAGGCTAAGTGCTTTGAAAATATGCCTCCGGGCTGCAAAAACAAACAAAAAAAATACAGGAGGTTAACCTCCTACCACCCTGTCTCTATTCTCTTTTCCACCAAACCCTCCCCCTTGTTAGGTACTAATCAGGCCTTTTTTTACTGCTTCATTCTAAGGCACCTTCAGAAACCAAGGGGCTGATGGGCCCACAATGCAGCAGCAATGCATAAAATTAGTGAAGCAATGTTCAAATCACATTTAAAATTTTAAATGTGAGAGGGGGGAGGAATGTGCTCAGCAACATGCACAGAAAGGTTTTTGCAGTAAGCACAGTTCTTTTGCGCATGCCCAGACAAAACCGGAAGTGTCAGCACACATCAGCAGTTATGCTTCAGCGCCTAATATAAGCCTCACGATACCACTAACACATGGAATTTTTGCTAGGTTCATATTCAGGCACAGAAGAACAACTGTGGATGTATGCTTTTACTTTCACTTTTGCACACATGCACACATTTGTTCCTTCCCTTCTGTCTTTAAATTTGCAGAAGCCTTCTTCTGCTTATAAAAGATGACAAAACCAGTAGTTCAATTTGAAAAATTGAGCAGAGATCCTCTCCTCAAAACCTTCTACGCAGCCTTCGTCATTATAGGCCATCGTTTCCTTCCATGCACTGTGGTGCTTCCATCTGTGCACTGCAAAGGAATGCTTACTGACCTCATTAAAATCCATTTAAATATATTTCAATATAATTTGCGGCCATCTAAACATGCACGTTAACACCTGCACTCGGCCCTCTCAGCATTCGGCATACAATAACGTAGATGCACACCTAGTATTCACGCATATTTACACTTGTGATAGTTTTGAGCATCGTCCCCCAAGTTTGTAGAACAGGCAAAAAGCCTTATTTGACTTCAAAACACTGATCATTAAACAATTTAAAAACAGCTGCCAGGTGCAAATGTTTCAGCATCAGCCTAGCAGAGGACAGGATGGAGCAACACTCTCAAACTATGGCTTCGGTATGCCTCTGCAGATCAGACACAGAGATTCCAAGTTACCCAGGAGATCTTTGGCCAGTCTTGGTTTTGAACTTACATCTCAAAACAGTGTGGGATTTGGAGTGCCTGATTCTGCCCACTGAAATCAGTACTACAAGTCCCACAATGCACTTCCAGAAATGGGGTGGCCAGAAATCCAGGACTGTCCCACAATCGGACTGGGTATCTTGGCATCTCTGCAGACAGCTATTTATAGTCTGTGAGGACATAGCTCATGATCAAGCAGAATTGATAATGGAGAATTTGCTTTTCTTCAGTCATTCCTGCATTAAAATGAAAACAAAACAAAAATAACCAGACAGAACACAGAAGCCCATAAGATCTGCCCAGTCCCCACTTCCCTAGCACAACGCCTAGAGTCTCTCCCTTCTCCACAACACAGAAACTTGTTTTTTTACAACCAAATCAAAACACTGGAAAATGAAAGAGGGTAGCCTCTCTGGTGCCACTGCTTTACATTTTCATTCTATTTGTGACTGACTAGATTCTGTTGCCTTCTTTTCAACCCCAGATAGTTACAGCTTCCATACAGCAGGGACTTAAATGCTAGCTGTGTTTGAACAGCCCACAGCACCTGGAAAATCTTATGGAGACAGAGGAGGAGGCCTTATGTTTAGAGAAAAACAAAGACAGGCAGTTATTCCATGTTTTTCAAGGCACTCTGTTTTTTTTTCGTGAGCCTTTCCTTTTCCTTGTGACCAAAATATATATATTGCATGAAGCCTTTTTCAACTACAAGATTAGAAAACACAATATGATAAAATTAGACTTAACACATTTTAATACACATTGTAACATTCAAAATAAAAAGTTAATGCGAGACAATAATTTAAAAGGTACTGAATATTCAATCTCTTTGCAAGTCCCCTCCCTTTGTAAGGCTGCATGCTTCTATAATAGTTTATCATCATCATTATTATTATTTAAGAGAGAGAAATGTGGCCTTATCTGAGAATGCTTGGAGAGATAAGGGTCTGCCATTCCATTTCAAGATGTGTCTAATGTCCTTCCATGCTATTATGGTGTTAGTTATTTATTATATTTCTGCTATATGATTGTTCAAATATGTATAAATCTGATACTGTATCATGAAAGTCCTATTACTAGGTTTAAATCTGACATTTCCAAGTTTACCTCATTGACTATATTTCTTCTCATTTTACTATAGTTATGCTGTTAACAAAATAGTAAGCTTTATGTTAAACAGTACCTGCTGTACACCACCTTCAGTGAATCTCTTCATAAACAGAAGTGGTTAATAAATCCCAAACAATCAATCAGCAGCAGCCCACACTGGGAACAACTGAAGTAAATTACACCTGGGCAAGGACAAAACCACACGTGCTAGCATAACAGCAATGCATGATAGCTTCTCCACCTAAATATTTTAGGCTCTGGGTAGTCCGGCGGGACTAAAAGGGTGGGGTGTAAACAAAAAATTATATTTAACACTTCAGCAATTTCTCATTACACCTCCATCTTACATATACATGAAGGGCTTGTGGTTTCATTGTGGCCATAAAAAAGAGCAAAGGGAATACAGTACCATCCAACTACAGGCAAAAACGCCAACGTAATGAAGTGCTCACAATTTTACACACTGTTTT
The DNA here is from genome assembly GCF_901765095.1 of Microcaecilia unicolor. Taxonomy (NCBI): domain Eukaryota; kingdom Metazoa; phylum Chordata; class Amphibia; order Gymnophiona; family Siphonopidae; genus Microcaecilia; species Microcaecilia unicolor. The sequence continues at coordinate 419,956,278 of NC_044031.1, forward strand.
AGTGCTCAATATTTTGCTGCCGGAACATCTATGCAAATAAACCCTTGTAGCAAAATGGCGTGTAATTTTTCCCAGAACCAATTATTATGGCAACTGGGGCACTGCTGCAGGAGAGGCAACAGTGCAGCACCCTTCCACTCTCCAAACAGCAGTGACAGAAGCACCCTAAAAATACAGCACCCAGAACAATGCCCCATATACCCTACCCTAGTTTCACCTTGAGTTTTTTTATATAATCTTTTGCCAAAAACTTAACTTACTTATTGCAAAATCAGGTTTGCAAAGTTCTTTGTGCACATTTGAACTCACAATTTATTGATTAGGATTTATTTACCGCCTTTTTGAAGGAATTCACTCAAAGCGGTGTACAGCAAGAATAAGTCAAACATAAGCAATAGATAACTACAGAAGTAAAAATACTCAAACAATAATACAAAGTATGGCATAGTATGCAACATAACAATGACACTGTGGTAAGGGTAGCTTCACTTTGCACAAATCTGAATAAAATAGAATCAATGTGCACTGGTGGCTAAGAAAACAAATAGAATGTTAGGTGGTATTATGAAAGGACTGGAAAACAAAAATGAGGATGTCATAATGCCTCTGTATTGCTCCATGATGCAACTGCACCTCGAATACTGTGTGCAATTCTGGTCACTGCATCTCAAAAAAGATATAGTGGAATCAAAAAAGGTACAGAGAAGGGCAGCAAAAATGATAAAGGGGATGGGACGACTTCTCTCTGAGGAAAAGCTAAACTGGCTAGGGCTCTTCAGCTTGGAGAAAAGATGGCTTAGGGGAGATATGATAGATGTCTATAAAATAATGAGTGGAGTGGAACGGGTAGACGTGAATCGCTTGTTTATTCTTTCAAAAAATACTAGGACTAGAGGGCACGCAATGAAGCTACAAAGTAGTACATTTAAAACAAATTGCAGAAAATATTTCTTCACTCAATGTGTAATTAAACTCTGGAATTGCCAGAGAATGTGGTAAAAGCAGTTAGCTTAGCGGGGTTTTAAAAGGTTTGGATAACTTCCTAAAAGAGAAGTCCATAAGCCCATTACTAAGATGGACTTGGGGAAAATCCATTGCTTATTTCTAGGATAAGCAGCATAAATTGTATTGTACTGTTTTGGGATCTTGCCAGGTACTTGTAACCTGGATTGGCCACTGTTTGAAACAGGGTGCTGGGCTTAATGGTCCTTTGGTCTGTCCCAGTATGGCAATGCTTATGCTTATGTTCTAACACAATACACAATAAAACATTTTAATACACAGAATAGGGTATAAGCTGGTGCAAACCCTTTGCAGTCAGACCAGTGTAGAGTGCATTACAATAATCCAGTCTTGATGTTCATCATTGCATGCACAAATGAGATAAGGTTTGCCTTCTCAATGTAAGGAGGCAGGCAGCATAGTTGTTGCAAGTGATAGAAGCTGCTCTTGAAGAATGCTTGGATTTTGGGGATCAGAGTAAGTGTTGAATCGAGCTGTATTCCAAGGTTCCTGACTTGTGATGAGGGGGAGTTCATATTTCCCAAAAGAGATTTTGATGTCAGTTATGTCCCCGCTTGTGTTAGGGACCCATAGAAGCTCAGTTTTACTTGGGTTCAGACAAAGTTTGTTGTTTTTTATTGTTTTTACCCCATTCTTGAATGGACGTTAGACATAGTCAGTTTATTCAGGGCTGTGGGTAAGTCAGTTTCAATGGGTATGAGTAGCTGCACGTCATCCACACAGATGTAGAACTGCATCTCCATTGACTGAATCAGCTTGGCCAGTGGCTTGAGGTAGATATTGAAAAGAATAGGTGACAGTATCAATCCTTGTGGTATCCCACAGGTCAGTGCCCATGGTGGCGATGAGGTGCTGTCTAACACTATGGACTGCTGCCTGTCTGATAGACAGGATCTGAACCAGGCAAGTATTGTTCTTCTGACCTGTTTCTGCCAGTTGTGCTAGCATAATATTATGATCCAGTGTCAAAAGCTGCTGAGAAATCTAGCAGTACTAACATAGAGGCAAATCCCCTGTCTCGGTTTCTGTGAAGATCATCTAGGAGGGATATGACTGTTTGTTTTCCACAACCAGGTCTGAATCCAGATTGATATAGATCTAGCCAGTTTCTCCCTTCTAGACAATCAGTGAGTTGATCATAGACTGTTTGTTCTATAAGTTTCCCTAAAAACAACGTACGATTTGACATCTTTCCGGAAGCTACTAAAGACTAACCTGTTCAAAGAAACTTACAAAAAGAACCCTTCATAAAAGACAACATTAAAACTCTACCAGTTCAAGCCAATATTGAACTTTTAATTTGAATACTTTAACCACATTGTTATTATTTATTTATCTACTTCTAATTTACTTGATACTCTATGTACCTTAATTGTATTAATACTCTGTACTTCTCATTCCGTTAATGGCGATCGCCATTGCGGCATAGTCTAAGCCACATTGAGCCTGCAAAGAGGTGGGAAAATGTGGGATACAAATGCACCAAATAAATAAATAAAAATGGGATTTTGGTTACTGGCCGGTAACTTTCAAGCTTGTCCTGGACAGGGTTGTTTTTTGGGGTTTTTTTTTTTTTTTAGCAAAGGACACACCATGCCCTTTTTAATGCTGTTAGTAGTTGCCCATTAGAAAGAGAGGAGTTAACTATTTTTGTGGCACCTTCTTTTAAGCCCCTGCTTTCCTGCTGCACTATTTTTGATAGACAGGGATCTCGGGGAGCAGGTAGTTTGTTTGAAGGTTTTTTAGGATTTTGTTAAGGCCCTCCTCTGTTATTGGGTTAAAAGAGTCACATATGTCTGTGTCCGGACAATTAAGCCACTTTGCATAATTTTATTTATTTATTGGGATTTATTAACTGCCTTTACGAAAAGATTCACCCAAGACAGTACAGGCTCTTTTTACATTAAAGTTGCATGAAATGTTACAAGCATTTGGAAAGCAAATGCTAGCATTTTACATGCTAAAAGAGCAAATAGTGTTAATTACTCCATTTAATATACACTCCTTGCTCTTTCAGCATGGAAACTGGCCTTTGCACAATTCAGTACATTTTAGTATATCAGTCTTATAGAGTTTTCCTTCCTCAACTCAGTCAGTCACTGTCCGGACTCATTGAAATGGCTTTTCTTATTCCTTTCTCAGTAAGCTGCAACATCTCTGCTTCAAAATGCCATTTTAAGGCAGCACAAATGAGGGTACTTTTCCTTAGGTCAGTGGAAACTGACAGGCAAAATTCAGTCACTGTAAGTTAAAGTAGCAGACAGCACTGCCAGTGACAGTGAGACAAGGTTAACCCTTCCATTCTGAAAAGTTCCAAGGGCCCTTTGAAATTTCATGAAGCAGACAAGTCTATTTAACATTCTCAGAATACCGTATAATGGATCTCAGATTTAAAAACAAAACGGACAAAAATGCATTTACTTATATCTATACAGGGCTTTTTTTTTTTTTTTTGCAGGGAGTACTCAAGCGTACTGAGTACCGGCATCTTTTCCAGTGCTTGATAAAATTGATCCATGGTTCCCCAGTATTAATGAAAGAGCCCAGGTTCTGCACACCCCATGCTGCCTTTTCATAGATTCTGGGACCAGTTGCAAGGTGCCTTGCTATTGTGGGGGTGGGGTGGTCTCTTAGTGATCACCCCACCCCTGAAGGATGGCCTTGCATTTGAGTACTGGCACCTTTTTGCAAGAAAAATGCACATCTACATATCTATAGCTAAATAGATATAAATACATACACACACACACACACCAGCATAACCAGAACATTGGGTGGGGGAGGCTACGATGACTGAGTGGGCACCGGGTATCCCACCCCCCTCCTCTACTATCCTCTTCCCCCCCCCCCCATGAAAATTACCTTAACTGATGGGGATACAGCTGTAGAAATCTAGCAAAGTCCCCCATACTCTAATGTGCTAAGTGTTATCGCTGATGCCAGCACCGCAAGCATGCTCCATTCCACACATGAACTGAGCATGAGTAGAATGTAACATGTTTGCAGTGCCTGTACAGTTGCACTTTATTGGAGTGGGGGCCAGTTCCAGATTTCTCTGATGGGGCTTAGGGATTCTCACCAGCTACAGAATGGTAGCCAGCTGCTAGTTGGACCCGAGGCAAAACTGGCTGTGCCCAGGCCAGCCCACACCAACCCATGGCTACACCCCTGACACACACACACATATATATGCATATGCATACACATACTCCTGCAAGTTACCCACAAAAAAAAAAAAAAAAAACTTTTGCAGAAGTTCCAGTCCTTGCCCCCCACCCAGTGTCTGTTATGCCCATTTTCACTGGTGCCACTGTCTCCCTCTGGTGAACCCATGAGTCTGAGTTGATGGAGCTGTTCCAGCCACTTGCTCCATATGCTGTAGCCCATGCAGGTTGATCTTCCATCTCCAGACTGCCCACCTTACCCCACTGTACTGGCCTACATATATTAGCTGCAAAGGTCTTAAATACAAATCAATCTACGCATCCAGTTTCTCCTACATAAGCACGCAATTATGGAATGCATTACCAAAAGCCTTGAAAACGACGTACAACTACCTAAACTTCCGGAAATCACTAAAGACTAACCTGTTCCAAAAGGCATACCCTACCGACCCAACTTAAATGCCTGAACTCTGCTACATAACAAAACAAGTACGTAATGGACATTACTCAACTCTTCCGTTGTACGACTCCCTAATGTGACAGTGCTACATGAACTCTATCCTATCACAACATTACCTTATATTTGTTCACCAGAGACTTCAAAGCCTCTCCGGTACTATGTAAGCCACACTGAGCCTGCAAATACGTGGGAAAATGTGGGATACAAATGTAACAAATAGATGTAGGAGCATACTAGACATAATCGCACCATTACAAATAAGAACTTCACGAAGACACATCTCAATTCCATGGTTTAATGAAAAAAAAAAAAAATTAAAAACACAAGTAAGGAGACTAGAATGAGCATGGAAAAAAATGAAAGACGAACACACACTCAACGCATGGAAACAAATGCAAAGAAGATATAAATATAAAATAAGACAAACCAAAAGCTCATACTACAAATCCAAAATAGGACCAGATTATAAAGACACACACAAACTATACCAACTCGTGCACAAACTAATTGACACCTCTCCGGTTACCTCAACACAGACACCCCATCAGCAGATGACTTGGCAATTTACTTCAATGAGAAAATTATAAACCTACGATCCATGCACTTAACACCACCGACCATGAAAAATTCATTAATTGTTTGGACTCAACCACCGATGAATACCCAGCTGACCGAATCTGGACAAACTTCGACCTACTGACCAACGAAACCGTCACCCAAGCGATCAAAAGATTCACCAAATCCCATTGCAAACTGGATGTATGTCCCAACAACCTAATAAAAACCGCCCCTCAACGCTTCATAACAGACCTCACTTCTTATTTAAATTTCATGCTACAACATGGACTCTTCCCTAAGGATAAAGGAAATATATTACTTACCCCAATACCCAAAGATCTAAAGAAAAAAATCAAATGATATTACCAATTACCGCCCGGTAGCATCCATTCCTCTGGTAATTAAACTAATGGAAAGTATGGTAACCAAACAACTTACCAACTACTTAACCAAATTTTCAATACTACATGAAACTACATGAATCACAATCAGGATTTCGATCCAACCACAACACTGAAACAGTATTAATCACTCTCCTAACCAAATAACTTACCAACTACTTAACCAAATTTTCAATACTACATGAACTACATGAATCACAATCAGGATTTCGATCCAACCACAACACTGAAACAGTATTAATCACTCTCCTAACCAAATTTAAACAAATTGCAACTGGCAACAGTGTTCTCCTTTTAAAATTCGACATGTACAGCGCGTTCGACATGGTTAGCCATAAAATATTATTGAACATCCTAGAATACTTCGGGATTGGAGGACAAGTATTGATATGGATTAATGACTTCCTAACTGCAAGAACATACCAAGTGACATCAAATTCGAATACATCATCACCATGGAAACCTAAATGTGGAGTTCCCCAGGGATCGCCACTATCACCAACACTTTTCAATCTATTGATGACACCACTGGCCAAATCACTATCCAACCAAGGCCTCAATCCATACATCTATGCAGACGATGTCACGATCTACATCTCATTCAAACATGATCTAACAGAAATCACTAATGAAATCAAGCATAGCCTCCAAATAATGAATTCATGGGCGGATGCATTCCAACTAAAGCTCAATGCAGAAAAAACACAATGCCTTATCCTCTCATCACAATATAACACGAACAAACAAACTACTATTAACACCCCAGACTATACCCTTCCTGTCTCGGATAGCCTGAAACTTCTGGGTGTTACAATTGACCGAAATCTCATATTAGAAAGCCACGTGAAAAATATAATAAAGAAAATGTTCCATACAATGTGGAAACTCAAAAGAGTTAAACCTTTCTTCCCAAGGGAAATAATCCGCAACCTGGTACAATCAATGGTGTTAAGCCACTTGGATTATTGTAATGCCATTTATGCCGGATGCAAGGAACACATCATTAAGAAACTCCAAACTTCCCAAAACACTGCAGCCAGACTCATATTTGGAAAAGCGAAATACGAAAGCACCAAACCCCTAAGAGAAAAAACTACACTGGTTTCCACTGAAAGAACGAATTGCGTTCAAAATCTGTACCCTGGTTCATAAAATCATTCATGGTGAGGTCCCGACATATATGTATGGCATCATAGACTTATCAACCAGGAACAGAAAACGATCAGCATGAACATTCCTGAACCTCCACTACCCCAGTTGCAAAGGGCTTAAATATAATTCAATATATGCATCTAGTTTCTCCTACACCAGCATGCAACTGTGGAATGCACTACCAAAGGCCTTAAAAACAATGCACAACCTAACAGCCTTCCGGAAGTTACTAAAGACTAACCTGCTCAAGAAGACAGACCATAATGAGCCATCATTAATGACCTAACATCAAAACTCTATCTGAACCAGATAAAATTGAATTCTATACACCTGGCTGCTTCAATCAACCTATCACCAATGAACATTAACGCATTACCCCTTTATCTCTTATGCCTGAAATAAACTGTTTAGCCAACTTACTTTATAATTTACTGCAACATTTTATAAACTTTAATGTAATACTACTTTGTATTTCTCATTCCGGAAATGGCGATTGCCATCACGGCATAATGTAAGCCACACAGAGCCTGCAAAAAGGTGGAAAAATGTGGGATACAAATGCAACAAACAAACAAATAAATAAATATAATATAATTAACAGGATGTTTCATTTCTCCAACAGCTCATCCTGCCCAGTACACTGGAACAATCAATATATTATAAGGCCCTGACATATTTTCTAACTAAAGCAGTGTCCTTGGCATGTTAACCCATTTGAAGACATAGAAACAAAGGCTAATAAATAGAGCATAAAGAACCCCATAATAAAGTATCAGCTTAAAATCTTTAGTTGTTTCTATTGTTAACCTTTATTATTCTTCCCTTAATAGTAAAGCAGCTCCTCCCCCCCCCCCCCCCCCCCCCCCAGCACTGAAGAAGGCCTCTTGACCCTATTGAATATTTTAGTGCCACACCTAAGCGTCGGCAGTCAATTAGGCCAATGAGCCGTGTTGTGATTTCACTGTTGCTAGGTTCTTGGGGTATTAAATGTGAGCAGTTGCTTCTGCTTGCCTTGCAAGCCTCTAACTCTATTCTGGCTCCAGCTGAAAAGTGGGTTAAACTTAAACACACTTGCATAGAAAGAAAAAAAAAATGAAACCCTCCTCCACCAATTTACAATGAGCTGTGGGGTTTTGCTTAATGTGCAGGGAGGAACGGAAAAAACTGGTAGTGTCCCCTTACATTTCCTTATAAGGTATCTGCACACTTTAACCGCCAAATCATCTCAGTGATTAGAAGTAAAGGCACCCAAAATGCACAGCACAATCTTTATTTCACTAAACACCATATGAGCTGGCTTTCCAGCATTCTTTTTTAGATGGGGGACTTCAGTCCTCCCTATGAGCTCTCCATTCTCCTTTGTTCATTGTTAAACAAAACCAGGTCCATAAAAGTTGTGTTAATTGATTAGTCTCCGCCTAATTATTGCTCTTGTGAAAACCCCAAAGGGAGGAATGCAGCTGCCGCGCGGACTTCACAACCGTCCGAGCCACCGTGTCCCCCACCCCCCTCTCCTCTCGACCGTGGGCAATCAGAGGCATTTTCCCCCCCAATGATTAAAAAATTGGAGCTGGCCACATTTCAAGCTTCTTATCCTTTTCATAAGTTTTATATGCACATATAGAGACAAACAGTGTTTTGAGGTTAGCCAGGGTTAACATAGTAACATAGTAGATGACGGCAGAAAAAGACCTGCACGCAAAAAAAAAAAAAAACATACTGGATCAGACCAATGGTCTTTGTAGCCCAGTATCCTGTTTCCAACAGTGGCCAATCCAGGTCACAAGTACCTGGCAGAAAACCCAAATAGTAGCAACATTCCATGCTACTGCAACGAAACTTTTTTTTTGTCCAGTGAGTGAACAGTTATGCTTTGTTTTTGTAAAATTATGGTGCTAGAGCACAATTCCCTGAAGCTGCAGCCGAGAGCAGTAAAAGTCTCGGAGAGAGAGAGAAAGAATCTTCCTTGCTTTCCCTTCAGTGGCGGGCTCCCTCCCGCTCCTCCCCCTTCCCTGGGTTCCCGCTCGCCACTTCCTTTCCACGAAGTGCTCAAAGGCCGGCAAATATTACATATTGGTAATTAATCCGTCCGTACCCTCCGATTCCAAAAATGTTTTCTTTCCCCCCACCCCTAGCGCCCTTTCTTAAATGTTTTTGTCTTTAAATACTAGCTTATTGCCGTGATGGAAGGAAACAAGTCAGAACAAATGTATCTGCAGCATTAGGCACAGAAGAACAAGCCGGAAATGGCCCGATCATATGCCAAATGCCACTCTCCCCTCCACCCTCCTGTTCAATCGCTAAACATTTATCATTTACGCGGTATCAACAAACGTGCATCGAATCTGCCTAGGTTATTTTGTTTGTTTTTTTCTTGGAAGAGAAGACAGGAAGTACCTACTGCGTTTTTTGTTGTTGTTGTTTTTTTTGCCTTCTAACCTTTGCTCCCTTCTCCACCCCTTAAGTAAGCAGTGCAAAGCTGAGTTCAGTGTGAGTTGTCTGTAATTAGCAAAACCTAGATTCAGCTCCAGCGTCCCTCACAAACTCCCGCCAGCAGTGAAAACAAAATTGTTACCTGTAATTGACCAAATACATACAGAGAAATTCAAATCAGCAACGTGCTGCATATGTTGAAGGAAAAAACGATTGCCCTCTCTTTTTCAGGAAGTGATCAGTACCCTCCAGGACTCCAAATGGATACAGAAAAGTACAAGGTGGAGGAGGGAAAACGAAAATCTCTCCAAGTGCAATATGTCATAACTGGTCGTCGTTTGCCTAAAGCATAGCAATCTAAAAATTCACGGCTCAGCATGGTGGCTATTCACCGCCCAGCCATTGTGTAAGACTGCCAAATTAGCATGGCAATAGACTGTATTAACTACCCTACAACGTGCTAGGTCCTTCGGGGTTTCTATGCTATTTGGATTTTGGTGGCTTGGAAGACAGCAAATATTTCTGTTTAAGAGATGGTTTTCTTAACTGTACAAATCCAGAAACATCTACTAAAGGTGTGTGCAGTGTAAACATTTGCAGTCTATATAGTTTTTTCTGTGCGGTTTTGTAAGCATTTTTCTTTCATTTTAAGTTTTGCTTAATTTTTGTTTTGGGGTAGGTACATTCTTCTCAAAGAGTGCATACTCTGCAAATAATACAGTGCACACTATTCATTAAGGGGTCCTTTTACTAAGCTGCAGTAAAAAAATGGCCTATGGTAATGTGGGTGCGCGCTGGGCCATTTTTTTTTTAATGGACTGGAAATGGACATGCACTGAAATTAAAACTACTTTGTGCCTATTTATGGCCTGAGCCCTTACTGCCACCCATGACCTAGCGGTAAGGGCTCACTGCATGCACTACCCGCGTACAGGGGGAAAGGGACTGGGCATAGACGGGTCGGTAGCCCAACTGTTGGGGAGGCTAAAGGGGGCGGAGCTTACCTCCATACGCTCCATGGCAGCGACGTCAATGAAGAAAAAGAGTACAGGCTCGCCGCCAGCTTCTCCCTTCTCTCTGCACACAGTGTCCCGTGATGCATTTCCTGTTTCCGCGAGAGCAGAGAGAAGGGAGAAGCTGGCGGCGAGCCTGTAGTCTTTTTCTTCATTGACGTCGCTGCCACGGAAATAAAAGATAAAAATCCGCGGGGCGGGAGGGTGGGCCCCACAACCAAGCGGAAGTCGACGATCTGGCTGGGGAGGCTTAGCCTCCCCAAGCCTCTTATATGGGGCGCCTATGGGACTGGGACTTGATATACTGTCCTTTCTGTGTTTTTTCAACTACATTCAAAGGTTTACATGGTATATACAGATACTTGTTGTATGCAAGGCAATGGAGGGTGATAAGTGACTTACCCAGAGTCACAAGGAGCTGTAGTGGATCAAAGTCCCCTGCACTAACCACTAGGCTACTCCACTCTTTACAACTCAGGCAAAAGTTTCCAGCCAAAAACAGCCTACTTTAATATAATATTAATAAGACCAATATTAATATATTAAATATTATAATAATCATATCTATAAATATTAATAAAGTAACCACAGTCATTAAACGGACCCCCCCCCCCCACCCCACCCCCCCACACCACAAATTATTCCAACGAATAATTGAAGTTTCTCCATGATCATCAAGTGGTTGTTGTGAAACTTGTTACAGATGGATTAGCATGGACCATTATCCCATGACTTTTTTAATTTTTCTCCCCTTGTTTTGTGATGATATCAAGGAAAGGAGACAGGTGTGTGTGTGTGACTACATGATTAAGAAATTGGTAAGGCTTGTGTTTGGTGGCAAGTGTCATGGCTGGAATGTTATTTTTTTTTTATTTTGGCTTGCCTCCTCTCTTACCTGTCTTACTTAGTATAATTTTATTTAATTTTCTATGTCACCTTTTTCTCAGGTTATAAGGTGGTTCTCATGCTTCCTACCTTGGGGCCCGTTTTGTGTTATGAAACCATGAGATATCAGGGCTCATACTGTGAGAATGGCCCACACCAGAAGGAATGGTGATGTACCAGTACCTTAAATGCCACTGCTTAGTTTTTGGACAAGTATTCCTTTTTAAATTCTGGAACAGTCCTCGACTATACCACCTCCAACCAGGAGGCCATTCCACGCCCTCCACACCCTTCTGTAAAATAATACTTCCTTAGGTTACTCCTAATCCTATTCCCTCTAACTTTGTCATATGCCCCCCTCATTCCAGAGCTCTCCTTCATTTGAAAAAGACTCTCTTCCTGTACATAAATGCCATCTGAGATATTTAAACGTTTCTTCATGTCTCCTCTCTCCTCCTCTTCAAGCGTATACATACATGTTGAGGTTCATAAGCCTGTCACCTATAATGTTCTGCATTCAAGACGCTTACTAATTCGTAGCCGCCCCTGGACCGACTCCATCCTGTTCTATACCTTTCCATAGATGCGGTCTCCAGAAACTGCACTCAGTACTCCAAATGGGGCCTCACTAGAGATTATACAACGGCACTATCACCTCCTTTTTTCATGCTGGTCATGCCTCTCCTTTATGCACCCCAGATCCTTCTGGCTTTGGCCGTCGCTTTTTCTACCTGTTTGACAGCTTTAAGGTCATCAGACACAATCACCCCTACGTCCCGCTCTTCTTCGCACACTGACGCACTCACCCCTATACTGTACCGTTCCCTGGATTTTGCAACCAAGTGCATGACCCTGCATTTTTTGGGATTAACCTTAGTTGCCAAATATTGGTCATTCCTCTAGCTCGCTAGGTTCCTCCTCATGTCATTCACACCTCCCAGGGGTTCCACCCTGTTGCAGAGTTTAGTATCATCCCACAAAGAGGCAAACCTTACCAGACAGCCCCTTTCTGCAATATCGCTCACAAAGACGTTAAAAAGAGCCAGCCCTAGGACCGATCCCTGCGGTACTCCACTGACGACATCCTTTTCTTCAGAGCAAGCTCCATTTACCACTACCGTCTGGGGCTCATTTTCAAAGCACTTAGCCTTCCAAAGTTCCATAGAAACCTATGGAACTTAGAGAGGCATATTTTTAAGCATGTAGCCTTCCAATCTCCTACCATTCAACCAATTTTTAACCCAATCAGTTACTCTAGGCCCCGTACTGAGGGCACTCAATTTATTTATCAGTCACCTGTACGGAACCGCATCAAAGGCTTTGCTGAAATCCAAGTATACCAGATCAAGCGCCCCTCCCACATCCAACTGTTTGGTCACCAGTCGAAGAAGACAGTCAGATTCATCTGACACGACCTGCCACTAGTGAAGCAATGCTGCCTCGGGTCCCACATTCCATGTAGTTCAAGAAATGTCACAATCCTCCTCTTTAGAAGCGTTTAGCTTATCACCAACGAGTCAGACTGACAGGTCTGTAATTCCAACCTCCTCCTTACTTCCACTCTTGTGCAAGGAACCACATCCGCCCTTCTCCAGTCCACCGGGACTACTCCCGTTTCTAAGGAGAGCATTGAAGAGGTCTATCAGTAGAGCCGACAGAACTTCTCCGAGTTCCTTAAACACCCTCGGTGTATCCCATCAGGCCCCATCGCTCTGTCTACTTTTAGTTGGCAGGCTCCTCGTGAACACAGTCCTCCGTAAACGGGTCTGGTCTACCATACATCCATCCCCTTTAGCCTTTGTTTTCTGCAGCCCTACCCCCGGTCTTTCATTCGTGAACATAGGGCTAACATAATCGTTTAAGCAGTTCAGCTTTATCCTTATCTTCCACATATTTCTCTCCTCAGCTTTGAGCCTCACAATATATTATCTTATATTCAGCTTTATCTGTATCATCTTCCACATATTTCTCTCCCTCAGCTTTGAGCCTCACAATATATTAACCAATATTCAGCATTGTCTTATAATATCTGATTGTTATACCTTCTTTCATGTTTCTTCATCATCATTTTACCAATGATCTTTCTGTAACACTAAATGTCTATTTTCTAATGTCATTCCACTATTCATGATGTATTGTAAGCCACATTGAGCCTGCAAAGAGGTGGGAAACGTGGGATACAAATGCAATAAATAAATAAATAAAATAAATTAGGGCCCTTCCTCTGTCACTTACATATTTGAAAAAAGTCTTGTCCCCCCACTTTTACCGTATTAGATATCTTTCCTCCATTTGCCCACTTCGCTGTCCCGATAGCTTTTCCAGCTTCTCTTCACTTATTTAGGTATTCTCTCCATGTCTCATCTTTCTGAGTCATCTTATAACGTGCAAAGGCTAGCTCCTTTCCCTTATCAGCTTACTACATTCGAGTACTTACTTTTATGTAATTTTCTAACATAAAGGTTAGTTGTCTTTAATATAGCTCCTTTCAGTCTTGTCCATTACTGTTCTACATCCTTCAGCTGTTCCCATCCCGCTAACTGTTCCTTGAGAAATTCCCCCATCTCGGCAAAGTTAGTTCCTTTGAAATCCAGGACCTTCAATCTCGAATGAGCCCTCTCTTCTGTTTTAATATTGAACCCATACTATACGATGATCACTAGATGCCAAATGATCCGCCACCTTGATGTCAGAAACGTACTCTCCATTCGTAAAGCACCGGTCTAGAACAGAGAGGGAACCCACGGAGAGGGTGGGTGAACGCTTGGAATGCCCTTCCGCGGGAGGTGGTGGACATGACAAACGGTAACAGAATTCAAACATGCGTGGGATAGGCATAAAGGAATCCTGTGCAGAAGGAATGGATCCACAGAACTTAGCTGAAATTGGGTGGCGGGGGGAAGAGGGGTTGGTGGTTGAGAGGCTAGGATTAGGGGAGGGCAGACTTATACGGGGACTGTGCCAGAGCCGGTGATGGGAAGCGGGACTGGTGGTTGGGAGGCGGGAAAGGGAAATACTGCTGGACAGATTATATGGTCTGTGCCTGAAAAAGGACAGGTACAAATCAAGGTAAGGTATACACATATGAGTTCTATCGTGGGCAGACTAGATGGACGGTGCAGGTCTTTTTCTGCCGTCATCTACTATGTTAGCTCCATCCTGGTCGGTTTTCATCACCCACTGCTGGAACAATTTCTATGTAGGGAATCTAAGATCTTCTGATTATATTCCAACCCCCAGCTAGTTACAGTATAAAACTACCTTACGATTTTAATTTAATGTCAAATCTCACTGCTGCTCCTTAGGATCTGGGCAAGTCACCTTCACCCTCACATTGCATCAGGGCAAACTTAGAAGCCTTTTTACTAAATAACTGCATTAAGCTCTAATGCGTACTTAATGCGGGAAAAAAGGCTTACCACAAAAATCACTAAAGGGTTTTGCAGACGAAAATTTGCCTGTCAGCAAGCGCTAAACGTGTGCTATTTTTTAAAAAAATGTCTTTCAGAAGGGGACATGCCATGAGCGGGAATGGGCATGGAAGTGTTATCCAGCTAGTGAATTCACATTAGCGCGCGCTAACTGGCTAAAGCGGAGTTAATGTGGGAGCATTTAAGGCCCCCTTTTATCAAGCCGTGCTCGTAGCAGCCGGTGCGATAATGCCGACAAAGCCCATTCACTTTGAATGGGCTCCGTCAGCATTGCCGCACGGCTTGATAAAAGGGGGCCATAGTACCGCCTAAATAGGAGGCAGTAAGTGCTCCAAGTTAATTTATTTTTTGTAGGTTTCGCCACATAATGGAAAAATTAGTATGGGACCTGCAAAAAGAAAAACAAATGCCCTGTTTCGGAATGTACTAAAAATGGGCTTGTCGCATGGAAAAGTCCCATGCTTAAAACACGTTAAGCCCATTTCTTTACGTGCATCTTAGTAAAAGAGCCTCTTAGATCTGAGGCAGGGAAATACCTAGAGGGGCATTTTCGAAAGACACGTCCCACGTTGCGAGTTGGCCGTCTTTGCAAAACGTCCAAATCCAGGGGCAGGGAGGAAAACCGTATTTCAAAAAAGCTGGACGTCCATCTTTTGTTTTGAAAATACCATCAGAGACATCCAAATTCTTAAAATTTGGACGTCCCCTAGCTATGGACGTTCTGAATTTCGGCGATTTTTCAAAACCAAAGACATCCATTGTCAAAAACGTCCCTAATGCAGCTGTTTGGAGGTGGGAGGAGCCAGCATTTGTAGTGCACTGGTCTCCCTGACATGCCAGGACACCAACCGGGCGCCCTATGGGGCATGCGTGGACTTATAAAATGCTCCCAGGAACATAGCTCCCTTACCTTGTGTGCTGAGCCCGCCAAAACCCACTCTCCACAACTGTACCCCACTACCATAGCCCTTACGGATGAAGGTGGCACCTATATATGGGTACAGTGGGTTTGTGGTGGGTTTTGGAGAACTCACTGTTTTCTCCACAAATGTAACAGGTCTGGGTCCACCTGTCTGAAGTGCACTGCAGTAACCACTACAACTGCTCCTGGGACCGTCATGCGCTGTCACGGACCTGAGTATTGACATCTGAAGCTGGCACAACATATTTTTAAAGATGTTTTTTTGAGGGTGGGAGGGGGTTAGTGACCACTGGGGAGTACGGGAGCTCATCCCCGATTCTCTACAGGGCATCTGGTCATTTTGGGCACCTTTTTTGCTTATTCGTAATAAAACGCGTCCTGGTGAAAACGTCCAAGTGTTCATCAGGGACATCCTTGCTTTTTCGATTATGGGGTCAAAGACGTCGAAGTGTTCGGCACACCCAAGTCCCGCCTTTGCTATGCCTCCGACACGCCCCCCTTGAAATTTGGACGTCCTTGCAACGGACTGCAGTTGGAGACGTCCAAAATCGCGTTTCGATTATACCGACATCCTTCTCTTTCGAAAATGAGCCCACTAGTGTACCTGAATGTAACTCACCTTGAGCTACTACTAAAAAGGTGGAACTAAATCTAAAATATTATTTTAGGGCTGCATTTCGATTAAAACTTTAATCATGATTAATTGCGCAATTAATGTATGTTAACTTCATTTTTCCCCCCACTGCAACTCTTGTGACTCTAGGCCAAGTCCTTTAAACCTCCCACTGCCCAGAGTCAGAAGGAGCTGCAGTGGGTGAGAAAAAAAAAATACACATACCACTACTAACCACAGTTACAAATTTAATCGAAGTGCAGCCCTAAAAAAATTAAAGAATAAAAGAATGAAAGATAAGAAATACAAAATACAAATTGAAACATTTAATATTAAAGAATCTCAAATCCAAATTGGCTTTATCTTGTTAATTGATTCAATTCCAAAATACTTCATTTCAGTACAATCTTATTCACCATATTAGTATTCAATTAAATCCAAATATATATCTCAAATCCTATTGTTACAGGAGAGAAAAACACCTATTGATATAGAAGGAAAAGACTTCAGAAGCTCAGCGGACAAAATTTTGTTTTAGCAAACCCAATTACAGCTGCTTAACTGATCAGCTTTAACATTAGTCTCAAAAAAACCTCTTTTTTTTTTTTTTTTAAAGGTTTTCAAATTATTTATATTTTCAGTCTTGGATTTTCCATTTTGTATTTTTCATTTCCATTCTCTTAGCTAAAGGTAAATAAACTAGACAACTTAGCTTGTAATAAATGCTAGCTCTACAGAGCGCTTCTGTTTCTCTACTGCTTCTTTGGGAGCTTAGCAGTCAATAGCTGGATTCCAGGTAAAATTCAAAGGACCCTAAGGCAAACGGATTGGCAGGGCCCTGCGGTAGCGGCAGGGGATGTTTTTCCCCGCGTGTCAAGGCCCTTTTTTCCCCACAGAAGGCCATATGGTACGATTACTCTACTGCGTGGCCATGCGGCAGGGAGAATTACTGCCACCCATTGAGATGGCGTAAGGGCTCCAGCATGTAACCTAGCAATAACTGGATAGCGCTGCTACTGCTGGATTAGCGCCACAGTAAACATTTTTCGCTGCATGGGAAATGGCATGTGCTTGAGGCGAAACTACTTGCCAGAGGCCGCGTGGGCCAGTGGTAGTTCCGAGTTCCCACGCGGCAACCCCTTTAGTAAAAGGGGCCCTAAGCTCCAAAGAAGCAGTAGCGAAACAGAAGTGCTCTGTAAAGCTAGCGTTCATTACAAGGGGCCCGTGTGGCGACCCCAGAACTTCCACTGGCCCAACGTGGGTGCCGGATGGTAATTCCACCCCTAGCGGGTGCCATTTCTGGCGCTAGCGGAAATATTTAAAAATATTTCTGCAGGGGGTTACCCGGCGGTAATCAGGCAGCTGGTTACCACCAGGTTAGCACAGGAGCCCTTACCACCACCTCAATGGGTGGCAGTAAGTGCTCCCTCCCTGAAATGGCCGCCATAGCAAGTGCAAACATACCACATGGTCATTTATTTTTTTCTGGCCTTTTTACCCGCTGTGGTAAAAGGGGCCATGGCTGCGTGGAAAAAAACAGCTACTTTTACTGCAGGGCTCCTTTTACCGCAGCTTAGTAAAAGGGACCCCTAAGTTGTCTAGTTATTTACCTTTATCTATGAGATGGAAATGAAGATATTAAAGTGGAAATCCAAAGACTGAAAATATTATACAATTACAAAATAATTGAAACCTTTAAAAAAGAGGTTTTGAGACTACTGACAAAGCTGCTCAGAAATTAAGCAGCTCTAATTGGTTTGCTAAAACAAATTTTGTCCTATATCAATAGGTCTTTTTTCTCCTATACCAATAGGATTTGAGATATATACTTGGATTGAATTGAATACTAGTTGATGAGTAAGATTAGATTGATACTAAAGAATCTAAAACATCATTAGTCCCGGCTGTGTTCCTCTTCAAAGGCACTGGTGTAATATTGTTTTTATATACAGAAAAAACAGTGAAGGTGACTCAAATAATCACAGATGATGCTCCACAAGATCTTCAAGTAATGACTCAACACGGCCAAGTTTTGGCCTACCTGGCCTGCCTCAGGAGTCTCGTAATCTTGTCTGTGTGATACTGCTGTATTAAACACTGAACGATATATCAGTATAGAAGTGCTGATTCGAGCGGGAACTGCTTCAAATTAAAAAAAAGAAATCAGCAACTTCTCTTCTAAAGATCACTTCTCAAGTCAAACACATACGATGTGTTGTCTAAAAGAGGTTTCTCTTCAGTGTTGCAAACACAAGCAGTATCCCATTAGGATCACACAACAGGATCAGGAGACTTCCGAGGCAGGCCAAGTAGGCTGAAACACGGCCATATCGAGTCTGATCACTGAACACTAAACTTGAAGTTCTTTTGGAGCATCGTCTGTGATTTTTTTTTTTTTTTAGTCACCTTCACTGTTTTTATATATCTTTAAGTCTGCAAGGGCTCTGTTTCTTCTGTGTGTACATTGTAATATTGTTTCTGGCATCTGCTGCCTTGAATCAACAAGACTATCATGTGCTGGGGCATCATTAGTACCAGCCACGTTCCTCTTCAAAGTCATGTCAGTTCTGAAGTGCGCCACTGAAGGGGCATGCCTAAGGGGTGTATTCTGCCCCTTAGGCAATTTTGAGTTATAAATGTTTTTATTGTTTATATTTTATATATCTTTTTATTTTTTTAATAATTTCAACATAACATTCAAGCATACACTTGAAAAAGAAATCAGAAAAGACAGAGATACAGAAAACCCACTTAATAGAGGAAATAGACATCATTCATTATTCCCAATATTGCTGAAGCCAAGCAGGAAATGTAAATATAGAAAAAGAAACCCTAACAACAAGGCAGAGGAATCCTATGCAGTGACAGCCAGATTATGTGCTAACAAAAGGGAACTACCATTGCAGTCAGACCAACCTCCCAAGCCACCAAATTTTAAAAAATTGCTTAGGTCCAAGAAATAAATCACCACCATAATTTTTACATGACATATAACAGGAATGTTAACAAGTATGATGCCCTCATCACCAAGACCCTTGGGCAAAATCCCCCCAAAAAGTCCTTATGGCACCTTGATGTCATCAAAGGAAAATCAGGAAAAGTTATGAACATCAGAACCCAGAAATTGTTCATATATCTGAAGTAATTATACAACACCAAATTTCTGTCCAGTTCCAGGACAAAAGGTTACTAACAGAGTAGATCTAAACACCCTGTGCTAAACCAACCCAACAGCACTAAAAGTTGTTGCAGTGTCAGGCTTTGATTCCCGATAACCTCTCTCCCAGCCACCTCGAAAGGGGGCAGGGGGAATGAGGCATTCCACACACACTGGCTCCCCACTCAATAAGGCTAAATTCTGCCCCTTCACAGACAGTGCAAAAGCCAACAAACTGCTTCCCATTCTCGGTGGAAACAGTCTATATTCTGGGCACAAAGACACCCATTCTGCACTAAGGCCCGATTCACTGAACGTCAGGACCTCCAAAGGCACTGTAGCGGATCCATGGGCCATGATGCCAGCAACCTCAAAGGTGGTCTGAATCGGCTCAAGAACAGAACTTTGCACCCGCATGTAGGTGAGTATTTGACCTCGCTTCTTTCCCATTGTGACCAGCACAAACGGGGAGAAAATGGCATAAAACAGGCACCAACACAAGAGCTAACTCACAATACTTCTGCCTCAAACACCATCTTGACTCCCACAGGTTTGGGACACTCTTTGTCTGGTTTCTCCTCAGAGGCCTGTCTGATATGGTGGCCTACAGCATAGCCCTCGAGTCATTGAAACACACAAGACCCTCCACCACTACAAGGTAGTTTCCCTTTGGAGAAGCGCGGCTTTCTTCTTTATGTTTAACCCTTCTGGGCTTCAATGTCCTGTGCACTATTAACTTTGAGCCCATCAGTAACAATATACCTGGTTGTATTCAACAAATCACAAATCTAAGTTTTGGAAAAGAAATTGGTTCTTAGATTGCTCAAAGTATTTTTCAAAACTATATTGTGCTAAGTACTAGTAATAGGCCTCATGGCAGAACATTCTCACACAACTCTTCCAAAAGAAATCACATTAATTTGATATTATAACAAGTGTTTCAGACTCTCAGGCTGATATTTTGATAACACCTGTTCACTGTTTCTATGTGAATGCCAGGTCAGTTGTTAACAAATTATTATTTTTGAATGGCTTAATAGTTTCTTCTGATCTAGGGTTTGCTTTCTTTGTTGAAACCTGGCTTGTGAACTCTGACAGTCCTGAACTATTGCAACCTGTGTCCTTTAGGCTATAGCACTCTTACATTCCCATAGACAAACAAGATGGTGGTTTAGCTACTGTTTATAAAAGTTTTTTTCATTTCATCTTAATTAACTCAGCTGTACTACATGATTTGTAAACTGCAGGATGGATCAGCCTCCTTTTCTGAAGCTGTTGTACTAAAGGATTAGGTTTTTTTTTTTTACTGCCCTCCAGGCCCATGGTCCTAGTCCTACAAAGGTTACAAGAAACCATTTCTAATTTTGTATGCCAATATCCCAGATCTTTTATAGTAGGTGACTTAAATCTCCCATTAGAATCTAATTCTGATGTTAAAACTGATAATTTGAAAACATTTGTGTCTTCTTGTTATAAACTTTATCTTCTGGTCCCACTCATGCTAAAGGTAATTCGTTAGACCTCATTGATGCTTGTCCCTCCTCTCTAATCTTTTCTCGGTGGTCAGTTATACCTTGGTCTGGTCATTCTTAACTTCAATTTAATTTACGTCTTAGTTTGGTCATATTTCTCACACCCAAACCAAACGTAGGATCACTTCTAGGGAAAGACGGGTGATTCTTTTTGGACTAGAGCCGCTACTCATATTATAAGACTCCAACTGATGCAATTACTATGAAATCAGATTGAACCATATGTTAGTACTACCTTAGATTTTATTGCTCCTTTAAAAGAAAGAAAAGTGCAATCTCATAAGTCTTCACCTTGGTGTACCGATTCTTTAAGAACAAAAACAAAATTGTAAATGGCTGGAAAGAAATTGGAATAAATTCAAATCCTTCTACTAAACTAGCTTGGAAAAATGCATTTAAAGCTTATACTGTTGCAGAAGTTAAAAAAAACCATACTATTTCCAATTAAAATTGATAATAGCCTACAAAATACTAAGGGGCCTTTAACTAAGCCAAGGTAGTCTCTATGCACGTGCAGCATGCACCCAAATGAGACTACCGCCAGGCTAGTGGCACCCTCCTGGCAGTAATTCGATTTGGCACGCACCTTAACATGTGGATGAATAATTTATTTCCTACGCACGCTGGTTGCGGCGGTAATCAGCACTTGGCACGCACCGACCGGTCAATGCTCATGTAGCGTGTGAGCCTTTACCGTTAGATCAACAGGTGGTGTTAAGGGCTCAGGCCAGATTTGGGCGCATGCTGGTTTCATTTTTACCGCAGGCCCTTTACCCATCCCATTAAAAAAAAAGCCATTTTTTGTATATTATGTAGAAACTGGCCTGGCGCACGCCCAATACACCTACACTATCGCAGGCCAATTTTTACTGCAGCTTAGTAAAAGGACACCTAAATTAGCTTGTAGAGCATCGCCAGCCCTTTGAATTTTGTCTCTAAGCTCTCAACCATCTGCTCAGGATTTAGCTGATTTCATTTTTAATATGATTGAGGCTATTTGTGATGATCTTAAAAGAGATCAATCATTGCTCACCTTGACTAGTCAATTTGCAGTTGAAACCAGTTCAAAAATTAGAGTGAATCAACTGTGGGATACACTTGTCCTTATCTCTCCAAACGATGTGTCTTTCCTGTTACAAAAACTTTCTTATTCTTCTTGTGTATTGGATAAACATTCCTCAGATTTTTATTTTCTAATCCTCCAATTTCAATTATTTCATGGTAAATTCTGTTTTTTTAATAAACTTGGAGCTAGAAATGTTACCATTAGAAATGGGTTAAATAGCACTTACTCCCCATACCTAAGTTCCAGTGTTCAGATTTATCTTCTCCTAATTTCAGACCACTTGCGGGCATACCATTATTCATTAAACATTTATAAGTAGGCAATTGTCTAAATATGTAGCTAGATTCTCATGTTTACATAACTCACAATTTGGTTTTAGAGCTAGTCATAGCACTGAAATCTTGCTATTGACAATTATTACAGAGATAAGGACATCTTTATTTAGGGTAAACAGATCATTTTATTACAGTATGGCATATCTGCTGTGTTTGATTCTGTGGATCATGCTCTTTTAACGCAGATATTGAATGAGATTGGGCTGGTAGGTTGTGTTTTGGGATTATTTAAGGAATTTTTTGCTCAACTGCTGTTAGTGTGTCTGGAAAGATGGTAAATTTTCTCAAAGCTGGTATCCATCCTGCGGCATTCCTCAAGGCTCTTCTCTGTCATCTATACTGTTCAATTTCTTTATGAGTTCTCCGGGAATGATTCCACTGGTTGACAGTGAAAGACTATTTTCTTATGTGGATGACATATTAAGGCTCATTCCAGTATGTTCTATGTTAGAGGATACTTTTAATAAAATGTCTTGCTGTATGGATAAAATTCAGAGTTGGCCAAATACTAATTTACTCAAATTAAATGATAGTAAGACCAAAGTTCTTTAGTTTTGAAATCCTTCCATTCCAATCCCTTCTGAAATTACACTGTCCCGAGTAAAATATTACGTGTTGAAGACATCTCAAAGGTTCTTGGTATTGTCTTAGATTATTTTCTCACTTTTGAACCACAAGTTGCTAATTTATGGAAGAAAACTGTTTTTCAATTAAAACAATTATGTCTAATAAGATCATACTTCCATGAGCATCACTTCACTCTATTGGTCCAAATGTTGGTTTTGTCCCATTTGGATTACTGCAATTTGTTGTATAGCGGATTAAATTCTATGCTCTTAAGAAAAACTCCAGTTGATACAAAATACAGCAGTTTGACTGATTTTCTGGATCAAGAAGCATGATAGCATTTCTGGGTATCTTCACAGGCTTCATTGGCTTCCCTTAAAATCTTTAAGTATTTTAAAAATTGCATGTACTGTTTTTCAAATACTACAGTCCAAAGACAAAAGGAGGAGGCCCAAATCCTCACGAATATGCAATAGCAGGACTTGGGGGCACGCAATGAAGCTACAAAGTAGTACATTTAAAATGAATTGGAGAAAATGTTTTTTTTCAGTCAGCGTGTAATTAAACTCTGGAATTCATTGCCAGAGAATGTAGTAAAAGCAATTAACTTAGCGGTGTTCAAAAAAAGGTTTGGATGGCTTTCTGCAGGAAAGGTCCATGGACCATTATTGAAATGGGGAAAATCCACTGCTTATTTCTGGGATAAGCAGCATAAAATGTATTGTACTTTTTTGGGTCTTGCCAGGTACTTGTGACCTGGATTGGCCACTGGTGGAAACAGGATGCTGGGTTTGATGGACCTTCGGTCTGTCCCAGTATGGCAATACTTATGTACTAACAGCAAACCAAAGGAAGTGGGGCACTAAAACGACGAGATTCCAAAGATGTAATGTAGCACCTTAATAATATCAGCAATCCAATCGCCTAGTGCAGGGGTAGGCAACTCCGGTCCTCGAAAGCACAGGCAGGTCAGGTTTTCAGGATATCCACAATGAATATGCAGGAGATAGATTTGCAAGCACTGCCTCCATGGTATGCAAATCTATCTCCTGCATATTCATTGTGAATATCCTGAAAACCTGACCTGCCTGCGGCTCTCGAGGACCGGAGTTGCCTACCCCTGGCCTAGTGTGTCAGACTGACATGTCCATGTTTGGGCATGTGTGCCTGCGTCAGGAGTCAAAAGTACCTCTGTCACATCCAGTGATGCAAAAATGTTCAAAACATGTGAAAGCAAGGATATAAAGCATCCAGGGCTTAACAAAGCTTTTGCGGGAAGCTAGCAACATGCCACTTGCAAAGTGAAACTGACAGCGTTTCATAACTAAAAACGTAATAATTTACCAATCTCCTAATCCAACTCTTGTCTCACTCATTTTTTTCTTCATCTCAGGTATTTTTAGTAAGATATTCATCCTATTGTTAAAAGAGTTACAGTATAAACGTCAATTAGATCTAATGTTTTCTTTCCATGCTATCTCTGTATAAAATATTATACTACCACCTATACTGAGTTTAACACTAGAACGTCTTATATATCAATCTAAACCATATTCTAATAATAAACACATTCTTTACTTAATACAAATGAAACTATAAAAACAGGTATAGCATAAATACAGACTACCCCAACTACATGTCCTCAGTCTCATAGAGACAAAAATCCAGGAAATATAGTATAACTCCAGTACTTGTCTTAACACCAACATGAGTCCAAAAAAGAAACTGTTCAGCTTTCTTCATTCCAGGGCAACATACTTGTGCACAGAAGCCACAAACACTGCTTGTCACAGAGCCAACTCCACCTTCAGCTCTGCCATAAAGTTTCAGTAATTCTGGCTTTATCCAGACACATTTCCTCTGGCAAAAATGCCAGGAAGCTGGGCGTACAGAAGCCCTGTTAGGGCAAACAGAGGGGCACAGTTTGTAGTGCCTCAGTTAGGTGCATCAAAATAAAAGATCCATGGTCCATATGAAATGTTTTACCACAATATATCGGAACTGAATCTGATTATCTTCAGTTTTGAAGGAAACTGAAACCTTTTTTTTTTTTTTAATTTTATATAAGGCCTTAGAGTTTTATTGTATTAATTTGAATCAATTCTATTAATTTTGGAGGGGGGGTTAGCTAATGTATTATGATTGATGTAACTCCCCATAGCCTGTTTTTGGATCTCTTATGTGGTAAGCCACCTAGAACCACCAGTTGGGATTTGTGTGGTGAACAAATTCCGCATTAGATTAGATTATCTATAAACAGCCTTAGAGTTTTCATAACCTACTTCAGAAAAGCAAGCCCATTTTTTAATGTAAATAATATAGGGTTAATATTCAGTTATAGTGGTGAGCATCTGATTTCCATGTCAGTCACCGCAGTTATTTTACACCCACATATTCAGTGCCGGCCAGTGTTGAACATCGTCCAACAACTTCATCCAACAACACTCTCATGGTCTATGAAAGGTACAACCACAGTTGAAAGTCACAGGTCTCTCATACATAATAAATTAATTAAATGATTGAGCTCATCCACAGTCAACAAAACAGCACTTAGGAGAAATGTCTATCAATTTATGCTTGATAAAAATATATGGCGCACAAAACTGTGTGTACAATTTTGGGTGCACGTCCAATTTGCATGTACAATTTAATTGAATAATGAACCGATTAGTGCCAATAATTGGGCACTAATAATTATCGAAACCAACTGGCAAAAATTTGAATTTATGCACACTCCTTGCTAGGTGCTATTTCATAAAGATACGTGCATAAATTCTTGAGCATGGAAAAAAAGGGGGCATGGCCATGGGCATTCCAAGAATCTGCATGCATACAGACTACAGCAGATCCACGCCTAATTTAGACATGGGGATTTGCACCAGGTTTCAGACCTTAACAAATTTTCTTTTAATCTAGAAGCCAGTGGCTGAGATCGCTCTTACAGTGCCCACTCAATTCCACACCACTGCAGCTCCTTTAAGGAACCAATTTCCTATGATTGTTTACCATTCCATGTCTTATTGGAAAAGAAAGCTTAATGAATCAGGCCCTTCACTTCTACTGACACCCTGTCACATTAACAGCGTCTTAAACTTCCCAACCCCCTGATAGATGTATCTGAGGTTATTGCCTTTTTTGCTTCACATATCACAATGGCCAAGGTCCTCATTAGTTTAACTTTCTCTCAGAATCAGATTACTTTATTGGCATAGACATTTGATATGTGTCTCCCCCCCCCCCCCCCTCCAATCCAGTCTCTCTCATTTTCCTGTTGTCACCCCCCCAACCACCCCTCACCCCCTATGGCTCTGGCCTAGTAGTTTCTAAGCCAATTTTGGCTGGCAGTGGAACAGCTAAAACATGTAATTCAGCCAATTGTGGTGACCAAGCAGATGAAATAAGAGGTGATGAAGATTATAATACTATCTGCAATTTGTTATGAGGAGCCCAGAAAGTCAAGATGATAATGACACATTTTACTCAGAACTACACAAAGCCAATATTGGGCCACTAGGAGTATTGCTACATGATCAAATTTATATGCCTGACACAGTAGCTTAACTGCGTTATTTTGAATCAAACAATTATCCATCTCAATATGTAAAAGGCCATTCAAAAAAGCATTCCCACAGTCTAGACAGATAATCATGAAGGTATAAAGAAGTAACTGTACATCTTTGAGGTCCAAGATCAATCAAAGAAGGTGGTTTTGGCACATAAAGAAGAAACATTCGTGTGTTGTCATCAATATATGAGTCATATAATCTAGATGGGAATCTAGAGTAATTTCTAGGATGGTCACTTATTGCTTATGAGTAATCACAAATCCCAATATGGAGGAAGACAGAGATGGTACCTGTTTCTCCTGCTGATCCAAAGAACCTCAGTTTCTGGGGATTAAACACAAGTCTGTTTATAGCCTACCACACTACTTTACTGCATTCAGACAAGAATTAGAATTATCCAAATTGATCAACTTGGGATCCTCAACATGTCCAGCTTAACATTATCCACATAAAGATAACAGATTACCCCAAAACCTTAGATCAGCATGGATAATGGAGCAAGAACAAGATTAAAAAGAATAAGAGAGAGAATGGGCCCTTGGGGAGCTCCACAAGTTAAGTGTAATTGTCACAGAAAAAGTCATCCTCCATTCTAATCAAAATAACCAATAACCAATTTGCTAGGAATGACCTAAACCAGTCCAAAGCCAGCCCCGTGGTACCAAGGGACTGTAAGCGAGTGATCAGGGTCTGGTAAGTCAACCTAATCAAAGGCTGTATGCCTATCTATCAAGAACAGCAAAACAGATTCAAACAAATTCTATTGGTCAAGTCGTCAGCATAAAGTCAGTTGACAAGGTGGTCACCAAGGGGAACTAATTGGGAGGGGGAGAAGTTGAAAAAAAGCAGGTATAGTCAAAACAAAACAGCTCCTGACAGCCACACAAACTTAGGATCTCTTTTACAAAACTGCGGTAAGCACTAACGCTTACTTACCACAGCAAAAAAAATGGCGTACCACTGGGCACGCTGAGGTGTCCTGTGGTAATTTTGGAATGTGCACGTGCTTACCCACATGCTAAAAAATATATTTGTTTGTTTGTTTTTTTCATGGAGGCTTGTTTTGGGGTGGCAAGTGGGCATATTCTGCGCTAATCGGTTAGCACAGCTACATTGTCACATGCTAACCGATTAACTGACATAATGGGTGGTGGTAAGAGCTCACACACTAATCAGTTTTAATGCCACATGCCAATAGCAAAATTAGCGCATGGCTATTAATAAAAAAATAAAATAGGAAGCGTGGCCATTTTACCCATTGGTAAAAATGGCATTAGCGGGTGGGAAAACCCAAGTAAGGGCACACTAAGGACACTTTTTACCCTTGTTTGGTAAAAGGGCCCCTTAGAGAACAATCAGCACATACATTTAAGCACAGTGAAGGTGGGAAATTTTCAAATAATTTAATTACCCAGGTAAAGAACTTTTAGAATTGCCCTCATTGGAGGCAAATTTATAATAGGCCATCTAGGTTAATAGGGCAGGGAAGCAACTATTTTAAAAAGCTATACAGGCGGCTAAGTATTTTTATAAAATACTAGTAACGAAGGCCTGTTTCAAATCGCAATGAAACGGGCGCTAGCAAGGCTCCCCTCCGTCCCTTTGTGTCTCCGTGTGTCGGCGGCCCCCCCCCTGCAGCCTCCGCCGAAGGCCCCCCCCCCCACCCCACTGACCTGGCGAAGTAACGTGTACTCCGCCCTCGACGTCATCGCATTTTGACGCGAGGGCGGAGCAGAGCTACAGTGGAGTACAACGTTGGAGCTGAGAATGTGCTCCGCCCTCAACGTCATAACGTTTGACGCGAGGGCGGGGCCCACAGACTGTGATTTTCGAGGCTTCAGAGCTTCGAACATACGAACCTTGGCTTCAGTGACGTCAGCAGCCAATAGAACGTTGAGGGTGAGTTTTATATATATAGATTAGAACAAATCCTGTAAAAATAAAATAAAAATCACACCTTGATTAAGGCCATAGACATCACCTCTGCTGGAGAGCTGGTGTAGACATGCACAATACATGTAATCATGATTATTTTATAAATCATGACTCTACCCCATGCTCCACCAAAACTCTGCTCCTGAGCACCCCTACTGTACAAGTACATGCCGGATTCCACTGCACATACTTTTAGGAGTGACCTAATTTTATAAGAGCCTTTTTACATGCATAGCTCAGCAAAAATAGTCCCTAAAATTATATGTATATATGAAAGAAAGTGTAATATTTAAAAGTATGGTTTCTGTGGAATTTCTCCTGCCCTAGGAAGGCTCCAGGAGTTTCACTCAAAAGCTTCAGTCGGGGGGGGGGGGGTTAAAACTGAGAGGGCCTTCCTGCTTGAATAGATGTGGCTCCAATGCCACTTTGCTGTAGAGCACTGTCCTTTTGTCAGCACTTGATTAATATTTCCGTTTATCCCTCCCTACTCTTGGAGAAAATCCACTGCTTATTTGTAGGATAAGCAGCATAGAATGCATTGTACTGTTTTGGGATCTTGCCAGGATGCTGTGCTTGATGGACCTTCAATCTATCCCAGTATGGCAATACTTATGTTCTTATATACCGCCTGAGTCTCAGCCTGTATATATTTTAGAAGTCAGTATTATCTACTGCGAATATTATGTAAACCAAACTTGCTTGTTCCTGTATTTATAAAAGATGTAGATATTTTGGGGCCCTTTGACTAAGCTGTGCGGAAAAAGTGGCCTGTGCTTTCCTGTGCACTGAAGCTACTTTTAGCGCAGCTGTAAAATGGCCCCATTTCTACTGTGTCTATTAAAGGCCACACACTAATTTTCCCATTAGTGTGTGACCATTACTGCCTGAGCCCTTACTGACACCTATGATCTAGGCCAGTGGTTCCCAAACTTTTTCAGTTCACGACACCCTTCGTGTCCAAGCTACTTTTCACGGCACCCCCCAACCTCAAACCCCCCCCCCCCCCCCCAGCCATACAGCTCTCCATCATTTTATCTGCATAAATACATTAGTGCTAGGGTGTTCCTATAACCAGCCCCTCCAAATAACATACTGATTACAATTTATAACAAATTACTTATTCTACCTATGAAAAGTTATTCCATCATTATACTTCCTCTATGTACATCTGTATGCTGCACAAGCCAGCACGTTTAAAAACATAAGTTAAATTAAATAAAAAATGCTACCAACAATAAAGAATGACAATTCAGATACAGGTTTGCTTGCTTTTTTTTTTTTTTGAATGGGAATGGAAACAGAGATTACTAACCTACTGGCTCCAAGTTTTTGACTTCACCCCCCCTCCCCCTCCCCCCCCCCCCCCCCCCCCCCCCCCCCCCGTTTTCATCCAACTTCCATAGCAGTCGCCTCTGAGTCCCGAATGCCGTCTACTCCCTCTCCCAATTGACCATGACAAAAAAACAAAACAAGTGCGGGGCCACAGCAGCCTTCACCAGCTCTGCTGGTCCTCTGCCCCTGCTGACAACATCCAGTTCCGGGGGTAGAGGACCGGCAGAACTGACAGCACATGCTTGAAGGCTGGTGCAGTACTGCGCTTGTTATTTTGTTGTTGTTGTTTTTCTGCCGTGCTGCTGTGTGCAGTAGCGGTTCGGGCGGGAGGGAAGTCGTGATTTGCCATGGCACCTGAGAGAGGTCGCTGCGGCGCACCAGGGTGCTGTGACGCATAGTTTGGGAAATGCTGATCTAGGTGCTAAGAGCTCCCACGCTAACCAAGTGCTAATCGGTTAGCACACGGTGATGTAGCTGCACTAGCCAATTAGCACTGGGCACACCTACTCTCCATCCCCAAACACACCCCCAGCGCTAAAAAATAAAAAGAATTTTTTAGCACATGGGAAGCGTGTGCAGATACTGAAACTACGGCAGAATGCCCGAGCGAGCCCTGCAGTAGTGGGTTGTAACCTCAGCAAGCATGCATTAGTGCTTACCGCAGCTTAGTAAAAGGGCCTCTTTATTTTGGCTGGCGGTATATCAAATAAAGATGATTAAGACAGTAAGAGGGACCTAGCGTTTTTATAGGGTTTGGTGTATGGAGTTAAAAAAAAAAAAAGTTGCTCTATTTTCTTTTGTTTACCAAACAAAATATGAAATATGATTGACATTTATTTTATTTAATTAAAAAATTTATAACTCATTATTTCCCAGTGATCAATGCGGGTTACAACTGAAGGCGCATTCCAACTTTAACGTCTCTGTCATATCCTCCTTCATTCCTCTCCTCTACAGTATACATATTTAGGCTCCTTAGCCTTATTACAAAAGGACTGCTGGTACTGACTACACCCCTTTACTATCCCTTTCTGGACTGCCTCTATTCTATAAGTTTTTGGAGTCACAGCCTCCCGAAACAGTACTCCAGATGAGATCTCAACAGGCAGTCACCTGCTTTTTTGTACCGGTTATGCGTCTCTCTATACACCCTCTGGCTGTTGCCTTCTTATACAAGTTTACTACCTTGAAATCATCCGATATAATATCCCTCCTCCTGAGCCCTCTCCCGATTAGTGCAAGTCCATATCCTTCTCCCCAGCATTTTTGCACATCAAAGGCATGACTGTACATCTTCATCATTTAATCTTTAGATGCCAAGCACTTGACCACTCCTTAAGCTTTTCTGAATTATTTTGTCCACGCCATCAGGAGTATCCACTCTTATCGCAGATCCTTAGTGGCGTATGCAAAGACAAAACTTTTCACGAACACCCTGCAGAAGGTCCAGCAAAAGTCTCAAGAGTGCCCAGGTCTCTGGAAGTCAAAGAAAATACAACCATGTAGGTATGGAAGGCTAGAAGAACAAAAATACTTTCTAATATTTAATGAGAAGATCCTCTTCTGAGCCAGCCAAAGCTAGGCGTGATCAATCCATAACAAAGTTACAGACAGATCCCAGTTTTCATTCACTGTCCCCTGCAAACAGATTTACCCTACTCCCGCCAGAACAACATGCATTCCATGACAATGCACAGAACAATCCATGCGTTCCAACATGTAATTAATGTAATTGATGTAATTAACTACAGAAACAAAAAGTTACAGGCATGATTCAAAACTTCTACATAAAGGTGTGGTTTAATAATAATCATTGTTCCTTAAACTCTCGGCCATGTTCAACTAGATATCTGGATATATTTAAATCAATTACATGGAGGACATTTAAGCCAGGCTAACCACATGCTGAATGGGCAGACCAAAGTGCAGCCCAAATTAGAGTAAATAGATGAACATGATTAAGGACTTCTAAGATACTGGATTTAAACAACTCCAGGAAGTGCATTTCTTGTGGTCTGTTGGGTGGGTCATGTTTGTTATGTTAAATAGATTATGGCTCCATAATGAAGTATGTTATGAATAAGGAATATAAGATGGCATTAGAAAGGAGACACCAGCAGTCATAACGAAGTGTGTCACAACAGATGCTGACACTACAAGCACAGCTCAAGCCAAACGCTGTACAAGCTCTGCAATTGTTCAGGGAGTACGTAAACCACTGCCCATCTCTAATGCTACAGCTACTGAGCTACTGGCCATTTGGTAGGATCACAAAAAATTATCTGATTCCTTTTATCTGTAGCCTCAAAAAAAAAAAGGCCTCAAACCACTGGATAAACTGGGCAACAGATCTACAATCTATATAAAAAAGTTAATTTATTGGTGAGGATGTGCATTTGTTGTCTAATGCGATAAAAACAAAACAAAAACAATGAAAAACATTTTGCTTGACAGCGAAAAGAATTGCCTACATTGATTCCGCCCCCAGGTGCCCTGAGGCCAGCACCATTATCTATTGTTTTTTAAATATGGCTGTACAGTATAGAGACATACAACAAAATAATATGCTGACCTCAAGGCCACCTGGCACCATTTTAAAAACAGAATAGGAGCAGCTTGGGATCTGTCCTACCCCATTTTGACTTGAGAGACCCCAAGGGTATGATGTCTACGGATAGTGGAAGGCCCAGGTGGGCTTGTCCTTTTATTTCTTTTTGCTTTAGTTCAGTCCTTTGATTGGACATTTAAAAAAAAATCACTAACATTTTTCATGCATTCAGTAACTCTGTGTGTGGCAAATCATTGCCATTTCAAGTATGTCTTTAAGTCGTCAGGAGGCACAAAGTGAAGATGAGTTCCGACATCTGAAGAATGCCAATCATTTACAAAAAAAAAAAGTCTATGGTCCACAAATGCATCAGCATGTTCACAATTCTGTTTTTATATAAATGTTTTGGAGCATACAATCCTAATGCACAGTTATAAAAATAAATACACAAAAATAACTTTTGGGATGGAAAAGTGTATTCTTACAAAATATTATACTCTACAATACGTACAGTAATTTCTACTGCAAATGAAATGGGGCAGGATTAAAGATACAGTTATAATTATTACACCCCTGGAAAAAAACACCATTTTTAATGAGCATGTTCAGTATTAATAGTGGCCACTAAAATGTTACAAGATACTAACTTTTAAGAACGTTTTGGATATATAGCACTATAAGAACTCACTCAAAACTACATTGTGCATGTCCAATGTATAAACAACTGTCAACAAAGAATGTAAAAAAAATTAGTACTTCTAAAGGATTTATAAGTCCAGGTATATATATTATATACATAGCACCGGATTCTATATAGCACGCCTAGCATTCTGGGCTGAAATCCAAGAGGATTGTATAACAGCAAGTGCAACTTAATTGACTTAACAAGCCAATCAGTGCTGTTATCAGCACTTAACAAGCAATAATTAGAATTTACATGCATATCGCTAAGTGTATTCTGTAATGCAGAGTGCCTAAATTTTAATGCATGCAGGCAAAAAGGGATGTGGTTATGGGTAGGGAAATGGGCATTTCATGGGCATTCTAAAATATACACATGTAGTTATAGAATATGATTCAGTGCGCTGAAATCTACATACCGGGATTTATGCCATATCTTTGTTGATGGAAATGGATGTGCTTACTTTTAGGTGCTGGGATATCAACTAAGCATATTCTGTATTCTGCGCCTAAATCTAGGCACTGCTTATAGAATACGTTTCCATGTGGATATTTTAGGCGCCATATATAAATCTCCCCCATAATGCAAAAGGAATCCACCCATTCTATTACTGGTCCAGTCTAATCCCCAACATGGTTGACAGAAAAACCTGCAACACTGGAGTTGATCTCCGGTGTCTTATGAACATGCTATTCCTCTTAAAATAATTAGTGGATTCATCATATTGATTGTCTCAACATGGCAAGCACTCCCCCTGAGGAAGCATTTTTAGCAAAACACGGACCATGTTGAGGATCACAGCGGACCAGTAATAACAAGCCCGTTTGCATTTTATCTAGGGCTTTTGATCTTATGTTTAACCAATAGACACCGATAAAACACACCCAAGGCAGAAAAATTAAAATAGGTGTTTACTGAATAAACAATGGGAAAATCACTTCCCTTAATACTCTCTCACCCCTCCCCCTAGTTTATCTTGTGTCAACTGCCTGTGACTTCTCTGCACTGACAGCTCATAAATGACACAGATGTTTATATTTGATTCCACTGGAAAAAGAACACTGCAATAGTACATGTGGTGCAAAAATGTTGATAAACCCCAGGTTTTTTGTACCCTCAGAAAATACCTACTTAGCTGGAAAATAAGTACTACTACTACTACTATTTAGCATTTCTATAGCGCTACAAAGCATACGCAGCGCTGCACAAACATAGAAGAAAGACAGTCCCTGCTCAAAGAGCTTACAATCTAATAATAAGCACCTAAATTTAAATGCTCCTTTATTCAAACATGGTGGTCAGTGTTGAAATCTAGACCATGCATTCGGCTCCACTATTCAGATAGGAAGCAGTGCAGAATATATGTGGAGAGCAGTGACTGCTGCTGGCTCCAAGAATAGCGTCACTGTAAAAGAAAGGTTTTGGATCTAAAATGGTTCAAATTAGTTGTATAAATTAAATTATGTTGGTTGGATATAGAGTGAACCTCAAAAATTCATGAGAAACTATAGGATTTTTGAAGAGGGATTGTCCTTCTCCATGTACTGAAATACTAGATGTCCCTCAGATCGGGGTGGACTGACCACTGGAACAATAGTAGGGCAGTACCTGAGGGAGCCCACTCTCCCCTAGCTTCGATCTAATTTAATCAAATTTGATAGGTGATTAGGTGCTCGTGACCCTTAATGCCCAAGTCTGCCCCTGCCCCAGATAGATAAAGGGCAATTCAACAAGGGGCACCTAAATATATGCACCATCTACCTACACCAATATATAGACTAGGCACACCTATGCACGTAAATTATATAGCTAATTGGCATTTATGTGCATAGGGGCTAACCGCTATTCTGTAGAAAGTGCACCTAAGTCGCATAGGGCTGGATTCTATAAATGGTACTCGAGAAT
The DNA here is from genome assembly GCF_901765095.1 of Microcaecilia unicolor. Classification (NCBI taxonomy): domain Eukaryota; kingdom Metazoa; phylum Chordata; class Amphibia; order Gymnophiona; family Siphonopidae; genus Microcaecilia; species Microcaecilia unicolor. The sequence continues at coordinate 419,990,958 of NC_044031.1, forward strand.
GGACACCAGAAAAGATTGGTGCTAACCCCCGATTCTGTATATCACGCCTAGTGTTCAGCACCGAAATTCAAGCGTATTCTATAATGACGCACGTAACTTAATTGGCTTAACAAGCTAATCATTGTTGATAACAGCACTTAACGAACAATAACGACCACTAATTGGCAATAATTAGAATTTACAAGCACAACTTGCTAAGCATATTCTGTAACGCACTGTGCCTAAATTCTAATGCGGGGAAATGGGCCTTTCATGGGCATTCCAAAATTTACATGCATTGTTATAGAATATGCCCCTCTCCCCCCAATTCTATATAATGCACCTAAAGATCGGCACAAATTCTATAACAATGCATGTAATTTAACAAGCTGAACAAGCTAGTGAGCGCTGATAACATCACAAGCAATAATGAGCACTAATTGGCACTGATTAAAATTTAGGCGCACAACTCGCTAAGGGCCCTGTTTACTAAGGTGCGTTAGTGTTTTTAGCGCGCCTACACTTAGTGCAAATGCTAACCATGTAGGTGCCTCTAGGGATATTGTAGGCATGTATATTGTTAATGCACATACATGGTTAACACACGTTAAAAACGTTAACGCGCCTCGCTGCTTAGTAAACAGGGTCCTTAGTGTATTCTGTAACAAAGTGCGTTGAACTTCTAACACACCTAGGCAAAAAGAGGCATGGTTATGGGCAGGGAAACATAACAGTAGCCATACTGGGACAGATCGATGGTCCATCTAGTCTAGTATCCTTTTCCAACAGTGGACAAGCCATGTCACAGGTTCCTGTCAGCAACCCAAATCGTGGCAACACTCCATACTACAAATCCCAGGGCAAGCAGTTCCTTCCCATGTCTGTCTCAATTAGCAGATTATGGACTTTTCCTGAAGGAATTTGTCCAAACCTTTTATAAACCCAGATACGCTAACCACTATTACCACATCCTCTGGCAAAGAGTTCCAGAGCTTAACTATTCGTTAAGTGAAAAAACTCCTATTTGTTTTAAATGTATTTCCATGTAACTTCCTCGAGTATCCTCTAGTCTTTGTACTTTTGGAACGAGTAAAAAAATCGATTTACTTATACTCATTCTACACCACTCAGTATTTTGTAGACTTCAATCATATCTCCCATCATCCGTCTCTTTTCCAAGCTGAAGATCCCTGACCGCTTTAGCCTTTCCTCATACGAGAGGAGTTCCATCCCCTTTATCATTCTGGTCGCTCTTCTTTGAACGTTTTCTAATTCCGCTATATCTTTTTTGAGGTACAGCAATCAGAACTTAACACAATACTCAAGGTGTGGACGCACCATGTAGCGATACAAAGGCATTATAATATTTTTTGTCTTATTCACCTTCCCTTTCCTAATAATTCCTAGCATCCTGTTTGCTTTTTTGGCCGCTGCCACACACTAAGCAGAAGATTTCAGTGTATTATCTACAACAGCACCCAGATCTTTTTCTTGAGCGCTGACCCCCCCCCCCCCCCCCCCCCCCCCAAGGTGGACCCTAGCATCAGGTAACTATGATTCGGATTGTTCTTGCCAATGTGCAGCACCTTGCATTTGTCCACATTAAATTTCATCTGCCATTTGGATGCCCAGTCTTCCAATTTCCTAAAGTCTTACAGCAATATTTCATAGCAAGTGTTTTAACAACTTTGAATATTTTTATTTATTTTTGTTACATTTGTACCCCGCGCTTTCCCACTCATGGCAGGCTCAATGCGGCGGGCAATGGAGGGTTAAGTGACTTGCCCAGAGTCACAGGGAGCTGCCTGTGCCAGGAATCGAACTCAGTTCCTCAGTTCCCCAGGACCAAAGTCCACCACCTTAACCACTAGGCCACTCCTCCATTAATAGTTTTGTACCATCTGCAAATTTGATCACCTCACTAGTCGTTCCGATTTCCATAGCATTTATAAATATGTTAAGTAGTACCGGTCCCAGTACAGATCCCTGCGGCACGCCACTGTTCACCTTCCTCCACTGAGAGAAATGACCATTTAACCCTACCCTTTTCTGTCCAATAACCAATTCCTAATCCACACCAGAACCTTGCCTCCTATCCCATGACTCTCATGAGGAACTTTATCAAAAGCTTTCTGAAAATCTAGATACACCACATCAACTGGCTCACCTTTATCCATATGTTTATTCACGCCTTCAAAGAAATAAAGCAAAACACTGAGGCAAGACTTCCCTCGGCTGAACCCATGCTGACTCTGTCCAATTAAACCATGCTTGTCTACGTGTTCCGTAATTTTATTCTTTATAATAGTTTCTACTAGCTTGCCTGGCACCAACATCAGGCTTACCGGTCTATAATTTCCCAGATCACCCCTGAAACCCTTTTTAAAAATTCGGCGTCTCATTCCTGGGCATTCTGAAATTTCTGCACCTAGTTATAGAATATGGCCCAGTGCACCTAAATCTATGCGATGGGATTTGCGCCACATTTTCAGTGGTGTAAATAGATGTACGTAGATTTAGGCGCTGAAATATGAACTAAGCGTATTCTATAATTGGCACCTAAATCTCAGCACAAATTACACAATATGCTTAGTTGGCACCGATTTCAGTGCCTATTTTTAGGCGCCATATATAGAATCTCCTCCTCTGCGTCTAAATCTATGTGCCAGTATTTATACCATATTTTCCTTGGTGTAAATGGATGCATGTAGTTCTTGGCGCTGGGATTATCAACTAAGTGTATTCTATATATGGCATCTAAATATAGACGCTGCATATAAAATACACTTAGGCAGAAATTTGTTCCACGCAGAGTTTTCAGGCGCCATATATAGAATCTAGTCCTAAACTTCCATAAATTATTGAAATCAGTATTGTTTAAGAAGGCTTATTCCCCAGGTTTTACTTAACTAGAATTAACTATTATTATAAATTTCAGCCCCAAGGACTAAAATGACCTGTTATTATCTCTTGTCTTTTACTGTTTAATTGTTATTTTATATCTTTATTCTCAATTTGTATAATTATTCTTCTTGTACTGTAGCTTGCACTACAGACTTATGTAAGCCACTTTGAGCCTGCGATCAGTGGGAAAAGGTGGGATATAAATGTAATAATAAATAAATAAATGGGATTCTATAAATGGTGCTTGCCCTGTATAGAACTGTGCTTAGTGCACATTCCTATGCCCTAAGTTTATTTATCATTGTTCTAAATATCACAGAACCACTCCATTATTGCAGACTTTATACTGGCTCCCAATAACATAGTAACATAGTAAATAACGGCAAATAAAGACCTGTGCGGTCCCATCCAGTCTGCCCAACAAGATAAACTCATTTTACATGGTATGTGACACTTTATATGTATACTCGAGTTTGATTTGTCCTTGCCTTTCTCAGGGCACAGACCGTAGAAGTCTGCCCAGCACTGTTCTTGTACTAAGTTCTGAAGCTAACGTCGAAGCCCCTTAAAATGTACACTCCAGTCCATCCCTATCAATTCAGTCACAACCAGGGCATAGACCGTAAAAGTCTGCCCAGCTCCCATTTTGTTTCCCAATTACCAGCATCGCCATCCAATCTCCGCTAAGATTCCGCTGAACCATTCCTTCTACACAGGATTCCTTTGTGTTTATCCCACACATGTTCAGGATAAACACAGTCCGATATCAGCCAGTCCGCTTTAAGATTCTGTTTTATTCACAAGGCAATCTATGGTTTTGTTCCTGGTTCTCTGCTTGATCAACTAAATTTTATTGCCTTTTCTGAGACTAACGTTGCTCTAGGAATCAATATATATTTCCTTCTCCATTGGGTTTAATAATCCCTTTAATGTCCGATGTTCCCATAATAAGCCATATGGGAACAGATTGATGGGAACATTGGACACTAAAGGGTTAAAATATAGTAGACATTGGAAAATCTCTTTTTCTGTTTCTTCTGCTCTACTCTGGAATGATCTTCCTTTGGCGATGAGGTAAGAATCTTCTTATCATGTCTTCAGGAAAAGTTTGAAGACCTACCTATTTGAAAATTTTCTCTTATAATGCATATGTTATTTATTTAACTTTGTTCAGATTTTTATTACATGTTAATTGTGGTATATGTTATTGTTTTTTTAAAAAATTGCTTTTTTAATTTTATAAACCGCTTAGGACCTGTTCAGATTCTGAAGAATATAAATACCTGAATTGGATTAGATTAGACTAACTTTGGGTGCCAGATTTATGCCTGCTGAAACCTGGTGTAAATGCTGGCGCCCAAGTTGGACACAAGACTCAGTATTCTGTAACAACGCACGCAACCTTTTGTAATTCCCCGACACACCCATGCCCCTCCCATGGCCACACCCCCTTTTGAGTTGTGCGAGATGGGATTTGGTTGCACTGCATTATAGAATGGCATGCTGTATGTGCAAATCCTAATTGGTGCCAATTAACAATAATTGGTTGTTAGCGGCAAAGAGTACATGCATCTTGGGATCACACCATATATAGAATCTGGGGATAGCGCACAGCTGCAATGTGGGAGGAGCATGGGCATGTCGCCTAGCAATGTGCATAACTTATAATATCAGTTGTGTGCACTGCAAGGTACATTATGGCATGCCCACTTATGCCTGCCACTGACATGGGTCTGAGTGCATCTACTATTAGGTGCCCCAAAGTGGATTTACAGTACTATTTACAACAGCTTATGTGCACCCTGAAGCTGTTCTATAATTGGTGCTTAACACACCCCTTTATGGTGCCTAACATTAGGCACCACTTGGCAGAATTGCCAGCATAATTTTATTTTATTTTTTAATTTTATTCCAAATATTTTTATTAACAGCACAACAAGACAGACCCAAAAAGTAAGAACTCAAACAGCACAGAGAGGTTGGTTTCTTATAGCCCCCTGTCTGAAGTACACATCAAGATACAACCATCCCTCCAACTGAGCCTCTCCCCCTCCCAAAACCCTAAAATAACAACAATCAGATTAAGTGGGAAACATTAAAGCAATACCTAACACTCCTATCCTCTACTAGATGAATACATGTGATTCAGAATCAAGCTCCTCACTACCTGTGTGAGAGACTGTAAGCATGGGTCCAAAACTGAACGGTAATTCTGCTCTCCTTTTACAGAATGTGCTGCTTCTCTTGACTCCCGTAATGCTAGGCAATGAATCCCGGCGCACTATGCCCAAACAGTTGGAGGCTCTGGAGTCAGCCAGGAACATAAGATGCATTTTCCCCTACTATAATAAACTTCCTAATTAGTGCCTTATGGGTCTTCCCCCAGTGTCCAAACCCCCTGCCCCCATTAGATCAAATAAAACCACATCCACTGTAAAAGAGATGCAAGTATGAAGTAGTGTACTCAAATATAGAGTAATGGCAGACCAAAATTGCTATATATGTGGATAGTCCCACACTGCGTAATAAAAGGTATTGTCACCACCCTTGCACTCAACACAGGTTGGAGAAGCCAATCTTCCTGCCTTGTGCATCTGCCCCATAATTGTATTTTTAAGCGGGGATTCGAGAGGACGAAGCTTCTTGAAAATACTGTAAAAGCTGGGGAAAACCCACAGGTGAACACTTCTACTGGAAATGGTTGGATTGAGGGTAAATCTGGGGTACAATTTGTAATGAACTTGTAATGGAACACTTGCATCCAAATCCCTTAGATTAAGAGCACAACTGAAATCCCAGTCAGTGAACAAGACAAATGGATGGTATAATAACATTTAAAAAGTTGACATTTGGTGATTATGTAGAGAACTCACGCATATGTTCCTCACAGTTGTTCTCTCATTAACCAGAAGTAGAAGTTTGAACTGAACTTCCCAGAGGCAGGGCAGGTTGAGACTGTACTGTACACTGGCCATATGCTGATGATATTTTACTGTTTTTCCCACTGGAATCCATCTTACAAGAGGTCTATCATAGAATCAGTGATACATTCGATGCAGTTCTAGACTGGATGCAAACTAACGGTTTGAAGATAAACTGAAATATATATATTTTTTTTTTCTGGATGGGGGGTCAAAATGAGAAGCCTCTTTCTAACCAATATCTGTAACATTAAATCTTACCATTGCAGAATGCGGGGAAAATATTAACTATTTTAATATCACTTGAATATATTTCAGATAAATATGGTAGTTAAATCCGACAAATCAAATACTTTTTGAAACAGAGATAACTGCAATTAGTTACACAGGCATTGGTTTTATCCCATCTAGGTTACTGTAATTTGGTATCGTAGGACCGCAGGACTGATTTTTGCACAGACTTCAGGTCTTGCAAAATGTAACGGCTAAATTGATTTTTGGGGGGGGGGGGGGGGTTGAGGAGTTCACACCACTTCTTATTTGTGCCATCTTCACTGGCTTCCATTAAAACCCAGAATTATGTTTAAATTTTTATTTTTGTTAATTATTATTGGATTAACCCCTATTTGTGTTATTTCATCCTTCTCCATATTCCTACTAAACAGTTGCACTCAAGAAAAGAAATCGATTTTTAGATTCCAACTAAAAAGACAGATTACAGCCCATAAGGAACAGGACCATAGTGGTCCAGTTTTGTGGAATACATTACCTGGTCTATATGTTCCCACAGAGAATTTAAGTGGGCCCTGAAAACCTGAAATTTTATCCAGTAGTAATTTATAGTGAACTTGACAGACACTTATAGCTGATCTAATAATGAATTTACCAATAATTACAGGCCTATTATTGATTTGACATATTGAAAGGATTCAGCTATGTAGTTAAGGGATTTACAGATACACTAACAAATTTATCAATAATATAGACATTTACTGTTGATACAATACTACATTGTAACAATCTCATGTTTTTGCAATCTACCTTAAGCTGCTTGTTTTTTTTAATGTAGACTATAAATACTCAAATTAAACAAAACTTAATGTGAATTTTAAGATACTCAAATTTACTATATGCAAAGCAATTACATACATTGGATGAATGCACCCATGTACAGAGAGCTACAATCCAATCAAAATCAAGAGCACAAAGACATACAAAGAAGATGATATAAATTAAATAAAGAGCAACAATTAAGGATTGTACAAGAGAAACTTCAACTGAATCCAAGGGAAAGAAGAACTCGCCTATACAGAATGTTCCTGTGAATCCGTTCCTCTTGAGCCTCTCTGCAGATGGGAAGTATTTGCCTGGAGGCACTCCAAGAGAAGACAAAGTTGAACATGTTGGCCTCATCACTCAGTACCACCAACACAGACAAGGCCTCAAAGGTGGCCGCAATGACAACAAAAATACTCAATCCTATTCTTTTAATGAGCTATAGCCATGATCACGCAAAATATGCAAAGTCATGATGGGGATCTGTACAACCCAGGCAGAACAGGTGTAGGTCATCCAGATAGAACAGGACACAGGTAAAAAAAGACATTCTAAGAACAAGAAAAGGTATTTGCTGTACTCCTAAAATAACAACGTCAAAGAACTTCAACTAAAAACTGAAAATATAAAGCAAGAAAGAAAGAAATGTTGTTGTTTTTTTTGGAGAGCTCCCTCACATGTCCGTTCAGCAGAGTGGAAGAAATACAACTGAAGAATTGAGGAGACTGTTGTGCACATGAAGAGCCAGGCATGCTAAAAATATTTGACTAAGTTCCAACTATGGGAGACAGCTACGGTCCTGGTGCCATTGTATGATATCACTCACTTGTGTGCCTGACTCAGTCTTGCTTGTCAATAGTGTCTATGTGACTTTCTAAAATAGGCAGGCAGCCTGTTATAAAATTACCTTCCATACACCTACATTTATGGACTATAAGATCAAGCAAGATTTGGAGGGGGAGGGGGGAAAAAACATATGGACAGTGACAATAATTATTGCCAGGTACTTATGACCTGGATTGGCCACTGTTGGAAACAGGGCTTGATGGACCTTCGGTCTGTCCCAGTATGGCAACACTTATGTACTTATATATGGACATATGTGAAACACAAGTGCCACTGCAAAAATATCACGTAATATTTTATACAGATAAACATATAAAATTAGACATGATTATTCTGTGATGGAACATATATGTATCACTGCTTATCACTTCCGCAAACTATTGAAGACCCATCTCTTTAACAAGGCATACCACAAAGATCAACCAATGTGAATATACACTACTCCTCCACATATATTCAGAACGGTATTATAATAGTTGCTTGTTATACTACTATCATGTTTTATCATTATCATGTTCCCAAGATCCTTCTGTATCACTAATTGTCTATCTTCTAATATATGTCCACCATTCATGATGTATTGTAAGCCACATTGAGCCTGCAAAGAGGTGGGAAAATGTGAGATACAAATGCAATAAATAAAATTAATTAATATACAAACTGTCTACAGATATTTTATTCTTATAATTTTATATGCTGAAATCTGACCTCTATGGAGGTAATTTTAGTTTTATTTATTTATTGTTTTTGCATTTAAAACACTGATCTGTGCAGTGGCATAGCTCGAACTGAATGGGCTCCCTATAAATATCACAAACTACAGACCAGTGGCCTCAATACCACTTTTGACCAAAACGATGGAGGGATTGGTAACACAACAACTAATGGTATACCTTACAAAATTCTCAATCCTACACCGAAACGGTCCTAAAAACCCTGATAATGAAGTTCAGAAGGTTAATAAGCCAAGGACAGAATATAATATTAATGCAATTTGACATGTCAAGTGTCTTCGATCTAGTAGATCACACAATACTGATTACCCTGCTCAATTACATGAGAGTCACCGGTACAGTGGCTGCATGGTTCAGCATCTTCCTAAAGATCAGATCCTACATTGTAAAGATGTCCAACCAGCTATCAATCCCCTGGATCGCCAAGTGTGGGGTACCACAGGGCTCTCCAATATCACCAACACTGTAATGATGGCTTCACTTGGGAAAAAACTGGAGTTAATGGGCTTTAACCCATTCATTTAGATTATTCACAGATGATTATTTCTGCGATATTGTTGTTGTAAGGTATGCAGATGATGTCACCATCTACATACCTTACAACAACAGTATAACAGAAATAATGGACAAAGTTAAAAATAGGTTTGGACCTTATGGAAAGCTGGGCTGAAACCTTCAAACTCAAATTAAACAGGGACAAAACCAAATTCCTGGTTCTGTCAAACCTGCACAACCCCACAGTCCACCAAAACTTTACAATCAACTACCAAACATACCAAATTGAATACATTACCTGGTCTATATGTTCCCACAGAGAATTTAAGTGGGCCCTGAAAACCTGAAATTTTATCCAGTAGTAATTTATAGTGAACTCGACAGACACTTATAGCTGATCTCATAATGAATTTACCAATAATTACAGCCTATTGTTGATTTGACATATTGAAAGGATTCAGCTATGTAGTTAAGGGATTTACAGATACACTAACAAATTTATCAATAATTTAGACATTTACTGTTGATACAATACTACATTGTAACGATCTCATGTTTTTGCAATCTACCTTAAGCTGCTTGTTTTTTTTAATGCAGACTATAAATACTCAAATTAAACAAAAATTAATGTGAATTTTAAGATACTCAAATTAAGATACAAAAATTAATGTGAATTCCCAGTTAAAAATACTGGGAATCATTCTTGACAAACATCTAACACTAGATAATCAATTATCAGCAGTAACATCAAAATGCTTCAGAACACTGTGGAAACTGAGAAGGATCAGAGACTATTTTCCTAGACAATCATTCCAGGTAATAGTACATCCGACTATACTATCACAACTAGATTACTGCAATGCAGTATACACTGGTTGCAAGATAAGCGCACTGAAATCACTACAAACCGTCCAAAACACAGCAGCAAGGCTAATTTTCAAGAAGTCGAAATATAAAAGAGCTACCCTACTACTCAAATCACTACACTGGCTGCCAATCAAGGCAAGACTGATCTTCAAAGCGTGCACCATCATCTACAAAATATTATTTGGTTTGGCTCCAGAATACATGCTAGACTTGACTGAACTATCCCCAGGAAACGAAGCTACCTACTTCTTCACCTACCCAGTTGCAGAAACATAATTTACAAATCTATCTACATGGCTGGATTTAACTACCTGGGTTCCAAATCATGGAATTCAATACCAAAGATCACAAGAAGCATCATGAACTATCTCCAGTTCAGAAAAGAACTGAAAACATAGCTCTTAAAAAAAAATCTACAATAAATAATATATCTATGCCTTCATTATAAGTCCTTAACCAAAATGTAAAATGTAATTTGTAAACCAGCACCATAAGCCTCAACTGTAAAATGTAAACCAATACTGTAACTGTTAATCAGAATGTAATTTGTAAGCCACTTTGAACCAAAACTTGTTTTTGGATAACAGCAGGATACAAGAATAAATAAAACAACACCATCTGTCCCAAGGTAGTGGGGATTGAGGGGATGGAAGAGGGAATCCCTTCAGAGCTCCAGTAAACAAACTAGAAAAAGCAAAACACATTTTAGACCTATATAAAAAAAAACCTGTCATAGTAATATAAACAGAAATAGAAACTGAAATACAAGATATTAGAGAGGCATATTTCCCCAAGCTGACATATTACAATTAATAGATTTTAAAAAATACTTTCTACCTTTGTAGTCTGAGTTTTGCTTTGGTCTCAGTGTTTCTTTTCTGCTTTTCTCTCTGTTTTAACTCTCTTCCCAGGATTTCCTATTCTTTTCACATTTCATCTCTATATCCATCATCCATCTTCCCTCTGTGTCACTATCCATCATGTGCAGCATCTCCCTTCTGTGTTCCTAGCCTCCCCCCCCCCCCCCCAGAAGTGTAGCCAGGTTGTGACACCAGGGGGAGCAGGGAATGGAGAGCAGACTATGTAGGCGCACATGCGTAGGCAAGACGGACCATCTGAAAAATAGGCATCGGCATATTCGGTCACCTGGCGCACCACCTAGCTACGCCTCTGCTCCCTCCATATTCAGCTTCTCACCTCTTTATCCCTATCATCCCCCCCTGTGTCCCTATTCTCCCCCCATATTCAGCATCTTTCCTTTGTGTCCTTATCTTACATTCTCCAGTATCTCCCTTCCATGTGCTTATCCCTCACTGTGTCCAGCATCACTTCTCTGTGTCCCCATCCCTATGCTCTCTCCATGCCCAGTATCTCTTCTGTTTGTCCCTGTTCCTCCCCCTTCCCTCTCTCCTGTAATCCCCACTGCTGGGCATCTCCCTCCACCTATGGTTCAGAATTTCTCTCTCTCTCTTCAATGTCTGGTATCTCTCCCCCTAGTTCAGTCTCTCTCTCCCCTCCACTTCCCTCTGAGGTCCAGCATCTCTCCCCTTCTCTTCCCCCCTGCAGGTCCAACATCTCTCCATCCTCCCTCCCCTTTTCACAGGTCCAGCATTTCCCCCTTCCCCCACTCCAGAGGTCCAGCATCTCTCTCTAGCACACACACCCCTCCACTGCAGTCCTCCAAAATTTGTGGAGGGTCACTATCAGCGATGAAAACAAGTGTCTCCCAGCCAGAGCCTTTCCTCTGTCACATTCTGCTCACAGAAAGTTGCATCAGAGAATATGGGACTCACAGGTGGGGGGGGGGGGGGGGGGGGGAGGAAAGATAGTGGATTTGCAAGGAAGAAGGAGAGAGAGATGCTGGTATGTTGGAGGGCATGTTGGTTCAATAGCGGACAGCCCCTAGCATTGGACAACCCCGAGCTGTTTGCTAGGTTCACAATGGTAGCTACACCCCAGGAGTTATGCATCTACAAAACCTACTATAAAAACAATGTCATGCCTGAAAGGTTCATGCGGTGCAAGCAGGCAGGAGTTTGGATGGAAGATGAGCACATTTGCAATTTACATGCTTATTTTACACAGTAACATTTAGGCCTGTTCCCAATCAGGTGTTGGTGTCAGCACCTCCAATCTATACACAATTTCTACAGGACCTATGCTAGGTCTATTTGTCGCTATAAAATAAGCTAAAAATAGGAGCCTTCCTGCCAGAATTAACCTAAGTGCCCTTAATTGTATAGTTATATAAGTTTTCAGAGGGAATGTAATTTATGCCAATATTTCTAATTTGTCAGTTCTTGCTTAGATATTTTATTTTGACTGGTGGTTTATCAAATAAAGATGACTATCAGGCTCATTTTCAAAAGAGATGGACGTCCAAAAAGTGACATAAATCGGCATTTGGACGTCCATCTCACAGAAACGTCCAAGTCGGTATAATCAAAACCTCATTTTGGACGTCTTTCTCTGAAGTCCGTCCAAATCTCAAGGGGGCATATCAGGGGCGTGTTCGAAGCGGGACTTGGGCGTTCCCAAGACTTGGACATCTTTCAGCCATAGTGGAACAAAGCAAAAACATCCAGGACTAAAACTTTGACGTTTTGAGCTAGGCCTGTTTTTATTACGAATAAGGCACAAAAAGGTGCTCCAAATAACCACTGGAGGGAATCCGAGATAACCTCCCCTTACTCCCCCAGTGGTCACTAACCCTCCACCCCCAAAAAGTGTGCTGAAGAACATTACTTGCCAGCCTCTATGCCAGCTTCCGATGTCATACTCAGGTCCATGACAGCAGCATGTAGGTCCCTGGAGTAGTTTAGTACTAGGTGCAGTGCACTTCAGACAGGTGAACCCAGGCCCATACCCCCACTACATGTTACACTTGAGGAGGAAACTGTGAGCCCTCCAAAACTCACCAGAAACCCACTCTACCCACATATAGGTGCCCCCTTCACCTGTAAGGGCTATGGTAGTGGGAATAGTGGGTTTGGGGGGGGGGGCTTAGTGGACAAGGTAAGGGAGCAATGGTGAGATGTGTACCTGGAAGCATTTTATGAAGTCCACTGCAGTGCCCCCTAGGGTACCCTACTGTTGTCCTGGGATGTCAGGGGGACCAGTCTACTAAAAATGCTGGCTCTTCTTATGTCTCAATGGCTTGATTTTGGAGTTTACACTTGGACGTTTTTTTTTTTTTTTGGGGGGGGGGGGGGGGGGTTGAAAATGGCCAAAAATCAAAGACGTCCAGATCGCAAAACATCCAAATCACAGGACATCCATGGTATTTTCGAACACAAAAGATGGACGTCCAGCTTTTTCGAAAATGACCTTTTTCCAGGTTTGGAATTTGGATGTCTTTGTAAAACGTCCAAATTCTGATTTAGACATTTCTTTCGAAAATGCCCTTCCACAATAGTAGGAGGGACCCTTTTTTTTTTTTTAGGGTTTTCTATGCATTGAATTGGTAAAAACAGCAAAAAAAAATATTTGTTTTCCATTTTAATTCAGTTTGAGGCCCTTTTACTAAGCTGCAGTAAGAAGTGTTCTGCGTTAGTTTGGGCACGTGAAATTGGCACGAGCTAGGCCATTTTTTTACAATGGCGTGTAAAAGGCCTTTTTTAAAATGGGGCAGTAAATGGCCGTGCGCTATTAAAAGTAGTGCTTGGTTATTTACTGCCTGAGCCCTTATTGCCATCTATTTACTTGGCAATAAGAGCTCACGTGCTACTCGTATCAGTGGAACAGTACTTGCTTGGTTCAGATCCTATCAGACAAGCAACAATCTATACTATTCAGCAGCACCACATCGCACCATGGGCACTGACCTGTGGGGTACCATAATGATCGATACCGTCACCTATTCTGTTCAATAGCTACCTCAAGCCACTAGCTGAGTTGATTGTAGCTACTCATACTCACAGCCCTGAACAAAAACTGACTATTGTTTAACAATTCAAGAATGGGCTAAAAACAACAAACTCACCTGAACCCAAGTAAAACAGAGCTTCTATGGGTCCCCAACACAAGTGGGCACATACCAGACATCAAAACCTCTTTTGGGAAATACAAACTCCCCCTCAGATCACAAGCCAGGAACCTTGGAATACATTTAGACTCAACACTTATGCTGATACCCCAAATCCAAGCAACTTTCATGAGCTACTTCTATTGTTTGCAACAACTATGCTGCCCATCTCCTTACATTCAGAAGGCAAGTCTTGTCACAGTTTTGCATGCCTTGATTAACACCAAGACTGGATTACTGTAATGCACTCTACACTGCACCGACTACAAAGGGTTTGCATCACCTCCAATTGATTCAGAATGCTGCAGCAAAACTAATAGAAGATTATAAATGACATGACCACATCACACCATTTTTTGCAAAAACGTCATAGGCTACCAATACAATACAGGGCTAAATTTAAAACTCTATATCTGATCTTCAAGGCCCTTAAAGGAAATGGCCCAAAGTACTTGAAGAATAGGATCTCCCTCTACACACCTCCAAGGTCACTAAGGTCCTTCCAAGGAGTATTCCTAACTACACCCTCTCCAAAGGACAGCATGCGATGTGCTTGAATTTGGGAGACCAGCATAAATGTTGAGTCTAGATGTATTCCAAGGTTCTGACTTGTGATTTCTCTGGAGTAGCTTCCACACTCTGAATTAACTTCCTGAAAGGCTTCAATAGAAAACTACATCTACTTCAGGAAGCAGGAAAAAGCGTGGCTCTTCACCTAGGCCTTTAATGGAAGAAGTAACTAGCTTGCTAGTCACTCACAAACACACACACACACACACACACAAAGACACAAGGATTAACACCAGCTGCACATACTATAGCAGGACATGATTATCCACTCCTATCCTAGCTCAGTTAATACTTGAGTATCTTTCTGACTTGACATGTAACTTTCTTTAAATTAGTCCCCTTATTTTCTAACTCCTGTTACTCTGTCTTATCTATCTATATTTTCCATCTTTGCTTACACCCTATGCTGTCTATTAAAACGTTTTATTACATACTATGTTGACATTATAAGTAGGGTTACCATATGTCCAGATTTACCCAGACATGTCCTTCCTGTTGCTGATCTCGGCACCGATTCAAAATGGCCACCGAGAGTTGAAGTGACCTCGCAAGACTTCAACTCTCGGCGGCCATTTTGAATTGGTGCTGCGATCAGCAACAGGAAGGATGCATGCAGGGCAGCGCTCCGGGCAGGAAAGAAGGGGCTCTTTCCTGCCCCGAAGAGGTCACTAGACCACCATGGCAGTAGTAAGGTAAGTGGAGAGGGATGACGGGGTGTGTGACGGGGGGAGGGGAAATGTGACAGGGGGCAGAGCAAGGGCGTGAAAGGGGGTGGGGTGTGTGGTAGGGGTGGGGCATGTGTCCTCCTTTTGGGGGGACAAAATATGGTAACCCTAATTATAAGTACTATACTATGCCACACTTTGTATTGTTATTTGAATATTTTTACGGTTGTAATTGTCTATTGCCTATATTTGATTTATTCTTGCTGTACCTTGAGTGAATTCCTTCAAAAACATAGTAAATAAATCCTAATAAATCAATAAAAATAAATATATATTGCTGTATTGTGTATTTATATTTTTATATGATGTATTTGAAGTATTTTTATATATGTATATTTAGGTCTGTTATAATATGTGTTAAGTCTGTGGGATTTGCCTGCACATCCAACACATATTTTCTATTTCTGTTGATGGCTCTCTCATTCTCCCTGTCTCCTCAGCTCGAAACCTTGGGGTCATCTTTGACTCTTCTCTCTCCTTCTCTGCTCATATCCAGCAGATTGCCAAGATCTGTCGTTTCTTTCTTTACAACATCCGTAAAATCCGCCCCTTTCTTTCCGAGCACTCTACCAAAACCCTCATCCACACCCTTGTCACCTCTCGTTTAGACTACTGCAATCTGCTTCTTGCTGGCCTCCCACTTAGTCACCTCTCCCCTCTCCAGTCGGTTCAAAACTCTGCTGCCCGTCTCATCTTCCGCCAGGGTCGCTTTACTCATACTACCCCTCTCATCAAGACCCTTCACTGGCTCCCTATCCGTTTTTGCATCCTGTTCAAACTTCTTCTACTAACCTATAAATGTACTCACTCTGCTGCTCCCCAGTATCTCTCCACACTCGTCCTTCCCTACACCCCTTCCCGTGCACTCCGCTCCATGGATAAATCCTTCTTATCTGTTCCCTTCTCCACTACTGCCAACTCCAGACTTCGCACCTTCTGTCTCGCTGCACCCTATGCCTGGAATAAACTTCCTGAGCCCCTACGTCTTGCCCCATCCTTGGCCACCTTTAAATCTAGACTGAAAGCCCACCTCTTTAACATTGCTTTTGACTCGTAACCACTTGTAACCACTCGCCTCCACCTACCCTCCTCTCTTCCTTCCTGTTCACATTAATTGATTTGATTTGCTTACTTTATTTATTTTTGTCTATTAGATTGTAAGCTCTTTGAGCAGGGACTGTCTTTCTTCTATGTTTGTGCAGCGCTGCGTACGCCTTGTAGTGCTATAGAAATGCTAAATAGTAGTAGTAGTAGTAGTAGTATTAATATTAATGAAATGTTAAAGATGATTGAGTTTTGGTTTATCAACACAACCTTATCCTAAATTCAGAAATGCCAACAGCCATGTACATATTCAGAAAGGACAATCCACCGATGTGCAAGCCTATCTAGCAAGGTATTGCTCTACAGATATGTGATGAGTTTTTAAATCAGTTTGTTCGCAAATTGGTGCAGTGATGCATGCTTGTTTTTAGCAGTTTTGCATGATTCACCAACTGAAACCACTGTTCACTCTTGCAAATTTGATTAAAGTAGTCTATGTGGCTATCATAGGCCAGCTGGGCTACTGTAAATTACTGTATCAAGAACTGACAAAACGCAGTATGAAAAGGTTATCCACTCAAAATACAGCACCTAAGCCGACGAATAAGAAGAAATCTGATCCTGTTACATAATCATACTTGCTGAACTGTATTGGCTACTGACTGCTGCACATATCTCATTTAAAATGCCATGTGGTTCAGAAGGCATTGTCCCTGGGATTCAAAGCGCAGTTGAAAGGGGTGTGGCCATGGGCGAGGCATTTCTCAAATCTATGAACACTGTTATAAAACACACCTGCTCTGCATCTAATTTAGGAGTCAGGATTTACTCCAAGTAAAACATGGCATAAATGGCCATGACTACATTTGGTCGCGTGAAGAGGCACTCAGCATTATTCTATATACTGCACGGAAATTTAAGTCTATTCCATAAAATTTAGGGGCCCTGTTTACTAAGCAGCTCTAAGGGCGCATTACTGTTTTTAGCATGTGCTAAACGCTAAATCACATATAGAAACATATGGACGACTCTAGCATTTAAAATTTGCACCCTAGTCCATAAGATCCTCTACCAGAAACTCCAGCTTATATGGATGCCCTTGTCAACTTGCCACCAAGGAATTCACTTAGATCGTCTCATTCATACTTAAACCTCCATTACCCTGCGTGTTCTGGTCTCGTGGCTTAGTAAACAGGGCTCTAGGTGTACTTTACAGAATGCACCTAGGTGCATTTTTTTTCACACAGAATTTTCAGGTGCCATATATAGAATTTAACCCTGTACGTAGGTGTTCCTCATTGTTTGTCAAATCGACTGTTCCCTCTTGCTCACTGCATGCCTCTCAGCAAATTTTGCTTCAGTTGCCACTATAAGATCTGACTGCTATCAACCAGGGCATTCAAAGTATGATGGTTCATGTTTATGAAATACCCTTTGCCTTCATCTATGCTGCTTGACTAATTATTTGCCTTTTAGGAAAGCCTTAAAAATGTGGCTTTTTACACAGATTTGTATTTGTTTATGTTTATTAAAACATTTGCTACACTGCCTTTCAGAAAAAAAAAATGAAAGTGGTATACAAAATAGTACATAAAGAAAAACAATTACATAAAATTAGTTTAAACACCTTAAAATATAAATAATAGACCATTACAGCATAAAACTTACAACTAATATCCTTATTGTCCATAAGCTCACCTCCAGTCTTCCAGCAACCCAATCATCTTATTTTATGACATCTATTCAAACACCACAGTAAAAACAATTAGTTTTCAACCCTACTTTAAACTTCTTAAAGTTTAACTCATCCCTAAGATATTGGGATATTGAATTTTAAAAAGCTAGAGCAAGACAGAAAAAAAGCAGTATCTCTCATCATATCTAATCTTACGCTGTTAAAAGAGGGAAGTACTAAACAACTTTGTGTCAACAACTGTAATATCGTCTCAGGTTGTTTTTACCACATCTTCCAACAACAAGTTCCAGAGCTGAGCTATTCGTTGAGTGAAAAAATATTTCCTCTTATTTTTTTAAAGTATTTCAATTTAACTTCATTTGAGTGTCCCCTAGCCTTTGTACTTTTTGAAAGATTTAAAAAAAAAAAAGAAATCAATTCAGTTCCACTCAGGATTTGGTAGACCTCAATTATAATTCCCCTCAGCCGTCTCTTTTCCAAGCTGAAGAGCCCTAACCTCTTTAACCTTTCCTCATATGAGAGGAGTTCCATCATCTTTCATTTTGGTCGCTCTTCATTGAACCTTTTCTAATTCTGCTATATCTTTTTTGCGATACGGTGACCAGAAGTGAACTCAGTACTCAAGGTGAGGTCACACCGTGGAGCAATACAGAGGCATTATTGTACTCTTGGTCTTATTTACCATCCCTTTCCTAATAATTCTAGCATCCTGTTTGCTTTTTTGACTGCTGCCGTACAATGGGCAAGATTTCAGAGTGTTGTCTACAATGGCACCTGGATCTTTTTCTTGGGTGCTGAATCCCAAAGTGGGCCCTAGCATGAGGTAACTATGATTCTGATTATTCTTCCCTTTGTGCATCACTTTGCATTTGTCCACATTAAATTTCATCTGCCATTTGGATGCCCAGTCTTCCAATTTCCTAAGGTCTTCCTGCAATTTTCACAGTCCACGTGTGTTTTAACAACCTCTAATAGTTTTGTGTCATCTGCAAAGTTAATCATCTCACTTGTCGTTCTGATTTCCAGATCATTTATAAATATGTTCAATAGCACCGATCCCAGTACAGATCCCTGCGGCACTCCACTATTCACCCTCCTCCATTGGGAAAAATGGCCATTTAACCTATTCTGTCTTTTCTGTCCAATAATCAATTTCTAATCCACTACAGAACACTGCCTCCTATCCCACTACTTTTTAATTTTCTCAGGAGTTTCTCATGAGGAATTTTGTCAAAGCTTTCTGAAATTCTAGATACACCACATGAACTGGCTCACCTTTATTGACATGTTTATTCACGCCTTCAAAGAAATATAGCAAATTGGTGAGGCAATACTTCCCCTTGGCTGAATCCATGCTGAGACTGTCCCATTAAACCATGTTTGTCTATGTGTTCCATAATTTTACTTTTTATAATAGTTTCCTCCCCAAACAAATAAGTCATCACATACATATGATGAAGAATAACATAAGCACCCTCCTGGAAAGTTACACACCTTTTGCTAAAAACACTTGAATTTTATCAACGTATTACAGAAATGCGGAATCTCCCTCATTAGGACGTGTCACACTCATTTAATAGCTCTCTCACACTCACATTCATTGAGCCCCTTCCCTCACATGCACTGATCCTGATCACTGCTTTCATAAGAGGCAAGCCTAAGAAGAAAAGCCAGGAGGCCCAATCAGCAAGAAGAAATCTGAGTGTACCTTCCTGCGTACTTTGCATCTCCCTGCACCTACAAGTACATGTGCTATGAAACCCACGTACATAATTTTAGCTACCAAGTGGTGAACCATTTTCAGCCCAGAACATTTTACTTATATTTGACTCCACTCTCAGAGGCTCCAAAGAATAGCAAATGTCATTTTATGCTGATTTCCTCTTTTTCAAAACAATAGTACACTTAAAACTCTCTAGATTTATACCCTGGATGCACCTTTTGGAAAACCTCACTCTTTGGCCTTCAGTCTCTCTTTGCGGTAGCTCACTCAAGGCATCTCTGCTATCATGTGTATGAAAGAAAATCTCGCTAATGTATCAAGGCCTTTATCCACACAGGTCTATTCTGAAGCAATACTGAAGACAGTGTTAAGTATGGCTGTTTGCCACATAACTACAACAGCAAAAAGTTGGCAGAACAATGAATGAGAGACATCCTGAAGCCTGTTCAAACGCCTAGGGCCAAATTTATAACACTTTTTTGGATTTTGTTTTTGGGGGGGGAGGAGGGGTGTTTGGTAGGATTTTTTGTTTGTTTGTTGTGGGGTTTGTTTCTTTTTTTTTTTTTTTTTATTACCCCATAGACAGAAAAGAGTAAAAACAAAAACTTAATGTATTCAGCTTCAACTTTTCAAAGATTCTATGGGTTAATGAAAGGTGTTCTTCCCAAGAAGATGGATTATATTTTTAAGGAATGCTCATTTAGTATTTTGCTAGCCATCCCAAAAATACCAGAAAACCAAAATGACCACTTTTGAGAGCTACATATTCTGAGGTAATTTTCTAAAACGTATTTGTTCTTTTTTTTTTTTTTAATTATTTCACGTATAAAGCATATTTACACACAGAATTGCTCTTATAACATTTCATGGGAGTGTCCACACCTAAAATATAGGTGCACTGTAACAGAGTGCCTACTTTTTACATGATCTTTGTGTACAAGCATTCCCAGAGAGAGGGGGGAGGGAAGTGACGAAGGGCAAAGTTGCAATTTGCGTCACTGGAGACTGGGGGGAGGGTACAGGGTAGTAATGGCCCCAGGAGCCCCAAAATCCTCCAGATGGCCAGCCCAGGTTCAAGGTCGAAATCACAGAAAGAAACCTATAGGCTAAGATTCTAGGAGCTGCGTGGGAGGGATAAGCTGAGAAAAGCAGACTCCATAAAGGGGAGAGCTGTAAAGGCTCGGGTAGATTTGGGCAGGCAGCCAAACTCCTAGATTACTGTAGGAGCTAAGGTACAGCTATGAACCAAGAAGAAGCCTTCGTTCCTAGCTATAACTCTAAGGAGAAAACCCCAGCACTAAGCATGGGAGGAGCCACAGAGAAACAGATAGCAAACAAGCTGTTACCTGAGAGAGTTACAAAGGTGAGAGGGTTTGGGGTTTAGGATCTGTTTTCCAAGGAGGTGATGTCCTGAGAGAGGTATAGGGTGCACATTCCCTTTTACAGTCTGCGCTCTGATTGTGGCTGGACAGATTCAGCTTCAGAAGTTGGAGAAAAAGACCAGTGCTGGGCAGACTGCTACGGTCTGTGCCCTAATCGTAGCTGAATAGATTTGGATGGGCAGGAGCAGAGCTTTTCAGGGGCTTCAACATTAAATTCAGAAATTTTAGAACAAGGGCAGTGCTGGGCAGAAGTCCACAGTCTATGCCCTGAAAATGGCAAGAACAAATCAAGACCACGTATACATATGAAGTATCACATACGATATCTTGTTGGGCAGACTGGATGGACCGTACCTGTAGGCCTTTATCTGCCATCAACTACTATGTTACTATAAAAGTCAAAAGGAGGGAGGAAAAGAATCAAACCTTTAGGCACACAGGGCTGGATCTCAGAGGAAGGATAGTGGTAACATGGGGGGGCCAAGGCACTCATGCAGGGAAGCATAATCTTGGGGTAAGATCTTGTAAGCAGGCTGGAAAATGCAATCCCTGACCCAATCCTCCAATAGGAGTGAACTGTAGATATGATGCCCTTCTGAAAGAAAAATAGGAGTGGTACTCAGAAGTTACCGGAAGGAGGAGGGAAACTAGAATTGGCAGTTTGCAAGAGAAGCTGGATGAGACAGCGGTTCCCATGGGAAACACAGACTAGCCCTACCTCTGGAGTTATGGACACATTTGTGTTGACCTAGAACAATGATGTTTGAAGGAGATATGGATCTTATGATTACAAGAAATAAAAGAGAGCTGAGATTTTTTTCTTTTGAGGAACTATGAGTAAAAGTAATTGTTTTTTTTGTTTTGGGAAATGGTCAGGTGGGAGCAGGGGCGTATCTGCGTGGGGCCACAGGGGCCAGGCCCCCCGCAGATTTCGCCCTGGCCCCCGTCCCCGCCGTCAACCCTCCCCCGCTGCTTACTTTTGCTGGCGGGGGGCCCCAACTCCCGCCAGCCGAGGTCCGACCCGAAGTCTTCACATTTCTTCTTCCTCCGTGGCCATGCTGCAAGGAAGTAACGCTGCAGTGCTGATTCATTGAATCCAGTTCGGAGTCTGACGTCGCAGCACGTTGTACGCGCGTACAACGTGCTGCGACGTCAGACTCCGAACTGGATTCAACGAATCAGCACTGCAGCGTTACTTCCTTGCAGCATGGCCACGGAGGAAGAAGAAATGTGAAGACTTCGGTCGGACCTCGGCTGGCGGGGTTGGGGCCCCCCGCCAGCAAAAGTAAGCAGCGGGGGAGGGTTGACGGCAGGGAGGGGGGTGGAGAGAGGCAGAGGCGGCGGCGGGGGGGGGGGGAAGGGAGGCAAAAATGTGCCCCCCCTCTCTGGCTCTGGCCCCCCCCTACCGTCGGATTCCAGATACGCCCCTGGGTGGGAGAGCTCTGGTTGCCCACTAAATAAGGGCAGGACCATTCCCCCTCTATCTCTGGAAGATAGAGACCAGTGAAAGGGGCAAAAGTGGTGCTGTGATGAAAAGAAGCACAGAGCATGTTGGAAGTGTTGTGAGAGCAACATGAGGGGCTTTTGAAGTAAAGCCATTATGTAGAAGCCAGAAGCCTGTGAACCTCATTGAGGAGGCTGTTCTGTGGAAGCAATGCTACTGGATGTAATGTTGAAAAGAGTTGTTGAAAGTCAAGGAAAAAGCTGATGGTAACAAGTATCATGAAACAGAGGTTTACTGTGGAGCTGGAGTGCTCGATAAGGAAGCTAAGGGCTCCTGTGCAAGTGTTGTGCTATAAGAGAGGGAAAGGTTTGTCTTATTTTGCAGATGGCACGAAGATTACCAAGAGTGGACAGCCCAGAGGGAATAGAAAGCATGAGAAGAGATTAGCAATTAGAAGAATGGTATAAGGTTTGGTAGTTAAAATGTAATGTGAAGAAATGCAAAGTGATGCACTTAGGTTGCAGAAATTCAAAGGAGATATACGAGATTGGAGGAGAGAGGTGGTGAAACAATGTGAAAAGGCGGTAGCTATAGCTAGAAGGATGCTAGGATGCATAGAGAGAGGCATAACCAGCAAAAGAAAGGATGTGTTAATACCCAAGTATAAGTAACTAGTAAGGCCCCATTTGGTGCATTGTGTTCAGTTTTGGATCTGGCTAAGGACATGAAAAGAGAAAAGTGACAAAAATGATATGTGTTCTGCGCCAAATAACATACCTGAAGACACTTCAGGATCCGAATAGCTATACCCTAGAGGAAAGGAGTATTTGAAAGGTATTAATATGTGAATAAACCTTTTCCAGAGAAGGATAAGAAAAACTAGAGGGCATGAATTGAGGTTACGGGAGTGGGGGGGTGGGAGTCAGCTTAGAAGGTTGTGGATGCCTGGAATGCCCTCCTATGAAAGGTGAGGTAGTGAAGACGAAAACGGTAATGGAATTCAAGAATATGTGGGATAAGCACAAAGGATTCCTAAATGAAAAGGGAATGAAATCAAAACCACTTAGCTGTGCTTAAGAGGCAAAACCAGTAGTTGGTAATTAAGGCTAGTGCCAGGCAGAATTCTATGGTCTGTGTCCCGATTACGGCTAGATAGATCTGGCTGGGCTGAAGCAGGCTTCGACAGCAATTCCAGTAGTTGAAAATTATGTCACTGCTGGGCAGAACTCTATGGTCTGTGCCCTGAAAATGTTAAGGGCAGCTCAAGACTAAGTATTCATATGTTGGGCTGGCTGGATGGACTATTCAGGTCTTTATCTACCATCATCTGCAATGTTACTAAGAGACTGTGCTTAAAAAGAATTTAACGGGGACTAGTTTGAATTCCTGTATGCAGCCAACTTGTGAGGGGAAACATTACAGTGAATTGTGTCATGTTTAATCCTTAGTCTGGATTACAGACTGTCTCCAAAACTGAACTGAAAGTGCAATGAAGCCAGCCAGCCCTGATAGTTCCAAGGAGTGGACAGGGGTCAGGTGTAATCCCTGGAGCTTGCATGAAGTATAAGTGTCAACATTTAAAGAGAATGTTGGCTGCTTTCTTTTGAATAAGATTAAAGACTGTTGTAGAAAAATCCATCTTGAGAAGCTGTCCTATAGCGGTAACAAACCAGACCCATTCCAGAAGGAGACTTCACCCATCCACCAGGCTGAGCCAAGCAAGATCTACAAATGCAACCCAACCAGCAGGGGGTGACAATGTACGTGTATATTCTTTAAAGCGCCTGTGTACACACAGACCACTGAATTTTATAAATTTGGTTGCCCAACTTTACACTTAGCGCACAAAATTGCACGTGCAATTTACAGAACAAATTATGTGTCTAACTTAACCACTTAATTAGATACTAACTGGCTTTAACAACCAATAATTGTCAATTATTGGTGTTAATTGGTGCTGATTGGCTCAAATTGGCAGTCAGGTGCATAACTGCCTCTAGTCTGTATTCTATAACCTGCATGTGAAACATGCCAGACTGCAAGTGCAAGGAGGCGTGGACATGGGAGGGGCTAAGGTCAGGTGCATAACTAAGAGTTATGCACACGGGTCATAGAATACTAGCAGTCGCAAACCTAACTGCCTACAGTTAGGTGCGAGCATTTACACCATCCATTTGGCTGGTGTTAAGTGTTTGCACCTAAAGTTAGGCATGGAACCGCCATTATAGAATTTGCACTTAACGTGCATCATACTGGTGCCTAACTTTTAGCCACCTTTTGAGAATTTCCCCCGAGAGTACATGCATACATTTATGCTTTCTTTGAAAGCAGTGTGAATTTGGGTGCTACTAAAGTTCACTGTGAGAACCTATTCTATAAAATGCACATAGACATGAAATATGCACCTTTTGGGACTATTCACAAAGGTGCTATGTTATAAAATTACCATCTATAAGATATACAAGGGAATAGTACACATAGGGCCCAGTTTATTAAGGTGTGCTAGAGTTTTTAGCACGCACTAATGCTAGAGATGCATAAATTCCTATGGGTGTCTCTAGCATTAGCACGCACTAATTGTTAGAGCATGCTAAAAATGCTAGCGAGCCTGTAGTGCGGCTTAGTAAACAGGGCCCACAGAATGGAAGCCAAAAATATAGCTCAACAATACAAGATGGAGCCATAGAAAAGACCTCAATAGTTCCAAAGGTTTGGATCTTTAAATATCTGTTAATTCTAGCCAGCTATTTAAACCCCCACTGCTAATCCTGTTAGAGGTGTAAGATTAATTAAAAGAGTTATAGAGCGCAACCTAGATCCAAATTTAGGAGCACAGGCAGCCTGTTATAAATAATGAACAAATCGTGCAATTGAATGATATCCTCAGACTCCTCAAACTCTGGCCTTCAAGGATATCTATTCTTCAGATGTGTACATTGCCTCCATGTGTTGTCTATCAATTGCATTTTCTATATTAAAGGTAATATAAAACAGGTTTTTCTTATAGCCTAATCAGAGCAAGCTGACCTTCTGTTCTACAATACACAAACCATGGGAAATATTGCTAGTGGATGATATAATCAGCAACCCAGCTAGAAAAAAGTGACAGAAAACCACTGGAGGGCAGGGGAGACAAAAACAATGTAATGGGTACAATTTGAGAGTTCTTTTCTTTTTTATATAAATTTCTGTATAACCAATAAACCTTGAAGCAGAGAACACAGATTAATATATATGATGACTAGGAAATAATTTGTTCTGCACAACAGAAAGTGCATGGTGAGCAGATGTGTCTTCAATGGTGGCCAGCCTCCAACCACAGTTATCACAATTACTACCTTTCACTTGCAAAGTCAATGAGGTAAGGCCAGAGAGAATAAATAATCTTTTGTTACTGGGTTCAGCATCATCTCAAAAAAGCATGGGGGGCACAGATTGCTTCTAACTATCCTTCACCACCAACGTGAGATACCAGCTCCAACTTAAGTGTGTTCAGAAGGGGACAATATAGTTTACTAGTAAAAAAGCCCCGTTTCTGATGCAAATGAAACGGGGGCTAGCAAGGTTTTCTTCAGAGTGTGTAGTGTGGGAGTGTATGTGTCCCTGCCCTCTGCCCTCTCTCCCTTCCCCTGTGCTGTCTTGTCCCCTCCCCCTCCCCCCTCCGAGTCCAGTCCTTCAGTGTTAAGTTTCCTGCTGTGCTGTGTTTGTGTTACAGAGAGAGTGAGGGCGTCTCTCTCCCCTCCCACCTCTGAGTCCTTCACTGTTACAGAGAGAGGGATTTCGTGCTGTGCTGTTTTCCTTCACTCATGGGGAAACCGGATATCTGTGGCACTTCACACTTCCGGCTGGAGGCTTCATAGAACGTTGGGGTTGCCTTTTATATATATAGATAAGCTGGAATCAAAGCCATTTGAGCCTTCACATCATTCTATATATCTGAATTGCATTTAAATTACCATATTGGAGGAGGGCATTTATTAGAAGCAATATGGTATCTATGTTTTTTGGCTTAGCAGTCCAGCCAGTACTTTCTCTCCCACATTTCTTAAACAATACTTCTCAGACATTCGTCAGGTCTTCTTCTGCCGAATACACTGCAGGCTCCTAGAGCCCAAATTGCAAGAATGAGAAGAGACATCAAGAATATTAAAGATGGGTTGAGCAAAAACCACAATATACAGAGCTGCCCCCTCCTCCCAACCTAGAGAATTTCTTCTGGCAGTGTGTGTGGGTTTTTTTTTTTTTTTGTTAACTAAACAACATTTTATGTACATGCTATTTCAGATTAACTTCCACAGACTCCTCCACAGACTCCGTGCCATGTGACAGAAGACTTTCTAAAAACTATTTTTGGATATGTCTGCAGGAGGCACTGTTGCTTTAACCACTCGCTATATCCTGCACTAGAGAATGACACGGGGACGGGGACAGATCCCACGGGGACAAAGTTTGTCCCCGTGTCATTTTCTACTTTGAAGCCTGTTAATGAACTGGACTGTTATTTATGTTTAAGTGATGCCTACAAAGATATTTTGATTTTTTTGCAAAAACAAGCAAACATACTGGCCACAACTAGCAAAGTTTGCGTGGGAGATCCTGTACATCCTGCTACCAGCACAATTTCTAAGAAGACAACTTCTATTCCAGGAAGGACTGTGGAAGACAGGAGAGCTAGATTAAATCCTGAGATTGTTGATGATTTCTTATTTATCCACAGATTTAAAAAACATAACAGTGCTTATAGGGCATATTTTCCCCCTTTAGGGCATATAGAACGGGTTGTATTTTATACCCCTGGACATTTTAGCAGTGTGAATTAGGATTCCTTGGTGTAGTAGAAATCACCTATTGTTGGGGTTCGAAGGGTAGAGGATGGTGGTGGGAAGGAGGGTTATTATAGCTGCTCATTGTTATTATTGTTCTCTATTTGTAATTTATACACAACAGATGCACAGCATATTGTTCCTTTAAATATAAAATCATAAGTGTTTGAGGCTTCTACAGATGAGGACAGAGCCCACGGGGGCGGGGATGGAGACAGACAGAACCTGCGGGGATTGGGTGGGGACGGAGACAGAACCTGCGGGGATGGGGCGGGGACAGAGACAAACTTTGTCCCCATGTCATTCTCTATCCTGCACGTCAACGGCTACTGATCAGAACAGTGCACATTGCAGTGTCTCAATTCTTTCAGTATTTTCACAATACATATAATTAAATCTTTTGCAAGGATAATAAACCAGTGCAACAACATTAGAAAACACACACACACACACAAACTTGCAATATGGGGTCCTTTTACTAAAGGGAGTTAAGCCCTAACACACATTTAATGCATGAGGAAATGATTACTGCAAAACTCGTTAAAGCATTTTGCAGTCATTTCCACTTTTCCATGCACTAACTGCAGCTATTTTTTTAAAAACATTTTTTAGAGGGGTGTGTCATGGCATGAAAGTGTTTATCCATCTAAACAGGAGCTGGTAAGTGTTCTTGCATTAATTTTTTTGCAACTTGCAATATGGGGTCCTTTTACTAAAGGGAGTTAAGCCCTAACACACATTTAATGCATGAGGAAATGATTACTGCAAAACTCGTTAAAGCATTTTGCAGTCATTTCCACTTTTCCATGCACTAACTGCAGCTATTTTTTTAAAAACATTTTTTAGAGGGGTGTGTCATGGCATGAAAGTGTTTATCCATCTAAACAGGAGCTGGTAAGTGTTCTTGCATTAATTTTTTTGCAAATCCCACACGCTAATAGAAAAATTAGCACAGGACCTACATTTAAAAAAAAAAGTCCTACATACTGCTACGCTGAATCTGGGCTTAGAACGCAGGAAACTAACATGCTAAAACTTGATAAGCCCTGATTTTAACATGTTTTAGTAAAAGGGCCCTATATTTGCTTTTCTAAATAAAAACAGGAAGAAAAAGCAACTTACTAGCCTGTAGTTTTCCTAGTGTGCAAGGTCCTAAAATAGACAGTAGAAAGAGAAGGAAAGAGACAGGCACAGAAGCCTCACTCATTGGTACAGAGCATATACAACTTATTTATTAGGATTTATTTACCACCTTTTTGAAAGAATTCACTCAAAGCGGTAGACAGAAATATATTTTTGAGTAATGAATAAAAAGGAGTAATTAGGTCTTACCTGAAAATTTTCTTTCCATTAGTCCTTCCCACTATGCCAGAACCTTTGGGATAGTTGTATCCTTCAACCAGCAGTTGGAGGTAAGGAAGTGAAAATTGAGCCGAGACATGCGTTCTTTAGTATTTACATAGACAAGCAGTAAGGATAAACTCAGAACACATACACACACACAAAAACAATAACCTTAACACTAGCCAAACAAGCAAACGTGTGGACCTCTCTCAACTTTGAACAACTTGCAGAGAACATAAGATATGAAGGAAGCACCATGCAAGGTGATAAGTCATTATTTGATCCATTACTTCGCACTGACTAAATATCTCAGAACCCTTGGGTGGGTCTCTGAAATAGAGGAAAGGCCTAATGGAAAGAAAATTATCAGGTAAGACCTAATTTCTCTTGCTATTGCGTAGATTCTCACTTGGGATGTTTAAAAGCAATCCCTAGAGTGGGTGGAGTCTTGTCACTGCTGCCGTGAGGACTGAAGCCCCAAAACTGGCTTCTGAGTGTGCCACAACATCCACCCTATAGTGCTTGCCAAAGGTATGCAGTGTCAACCATGTTGCCACTTTGCAAATATCCGCTGAAGACAGTAAGGTAGTCTCCGCTCAGGATGTCATTGTATGCCTCGTACAATGAGACAATGAGCCCACAAGGCCTGAGTCTGCTTCCCCACAAGCAAATAAGCTGATGCGATAGTCTCCTTCAGCCATCTAAAATTATGGGCTTGGAAGCCATGAGGCCAAGCCTCTGTTTACCAAAAAGCACAAACAGTCTTGTCTGATTTGTGAAACTCATTCGTGACTTCCAGGATTCTAATGGAGACTCTACACTTCAAGGAAGAATACCGAGCCTCCTCATCGTCTCTGCACAAAGATGGAAGCTGAAAGGATGGAAGCTCCACAGATTGATTGAGATGAAATGCTGATACCACTTTTGGAAGAAAGGAAGTAACAGTGCACAGGGAGACTCCTGCCTCCAAAAAGCAGAGAAAGGATCTTAACAAGAGAGCCTGAAGCTCCAAAACCCTACGTGCTGATGCATCAGCCATCAATAACACTGTTTTTAGCGCAACATCATTCAAGGAGGCCTTCCGGAGTGGCTCAAAAGGAGGCTTCTGAAGAGCCCGAAAGACTAAATTAAGGTTTTACTCTGGACACAGCATACAAAAGGGAAGCTGCAAGCAGCCCGCTCCCTACAAGAATTGAATGGTATCTGTGTGAGCCGCATGAGATATCTTCTGTAGCCGACTCCTGAAACAGGCCAAAGCCACAACCTGAACTTTTTGAGAACCCAACACCAATCCTTTCTGAAGGCCTGCCGGGAGAAACAATAGGAAGTGCATGATCTGAGCAGAGAGAAAGTCTGTGCTCAGAACACCAACCCTCAAATGTTCTCCACACCCCATGCATATGCCATGGATGTGGAGTATTTCTGAGCCTGAAGCAAGGTAGCAATGACTGAATCAGAATAACCTTTTCATCTTAACCGAGCCCTTTCAATGGCCAAGCCATAAGACCAAAGGGGCATAAATCCTCCATGAGCACCAGACTTTGCTTCAGTAGTCCGTGTAACTGCAGAAGACGGAGAGGACCCACGTCCAGCAGCCTACAAGGCCTCCGTAGCCAATCCAGGACTAAGAAAATTATTCGACCTTGCTGCAATTCGACCCATCAGCAAAGGTGGGAAGACATACAGTAGTTGTGTCTAACCAGGGCTGCAGTAGGGCACCAATCCCCATCGAGGCCAGTTCTTCCAAAGGCTGAAGAACTTGGGAACTTTGGCATTCTTTTATGTCACCATCAAGTTCAGAAGTGGAGAACCCCTTTGGTCCACTATCAGCTAAAATCCCTGGCTGGATAGTTCCCATTCTCCTGGGTCCATGGAGTGCCTGATAAGAAAGTCTGCCCCCACATTCAAGGATGCAGCAATGTGAGCTGCCAACAAGCTGAGAAGATTTTTCTCCGCCCAACTCATGAGAGACTGTGTCCACCACCACTGGACGGTTGCAGGTCCCACCTTTCCTGTTGATATAAGCCACACTAAAACTTGGACTGGGGACCCCGCCAGAAAGGGAGCGAGGTTGCATAAGGCATTCTATACTGCCCCGAGCTCCAAGTGATTTATCAACCACTTACACTCCTGTTCCATCCAGGTGCCCTGTCCCAGATAAAACTTGTAATGATCTCCCCAACCTGGCTTGCTGGCATCCATCACCACCTCCCATTCTGTTATTGGAAAGGAAGATCCAATAGTCAAATTCCTGGGTGACACCACCACTGCACTGCATACTATGTCTGGCAACCAGCATCCAAGGAAGATGAAGGTCATACTTCTGTAACACTGGAGACTAGTGTCTGAGAAGAGACTCCTCTAATGGCCTCATAAGAGCCCTTGCTCATGGTACCACTTCCAACACTGCCATCATTTACCTCAGAACCTGGACAAAGTCCCAGACCTTGGGCCTGCCTTGACTGAGAAGGTGAAGAATCTGTTGAACAGCTTTGACCTCCGTGTTCCATGATGAAGATCCTCTCCTTTGTTGTGTTGAATATAACACCCAGACACTCCAGCATCTGTGATGGAGTTAGTGTGCTCTTCTCTAAATTGATTGCCCAACCCAATGACTACAGAAGATGGACAACTTTGTCCATCTCTGCCACACTATCCAAATGGGATGGATGATGCATGGATTAAAAGGTCAATATTCGCAATGGAGAAGGGTAGTTAGCGGAGTCCCTCAGGGATTGGTGCTGGGAGCTCTGCTTTTTAACATATTCATAAATGACCTAGAGATGGGGGTAACTAGTGAGGTAATCAAATTTGCCACAAAGTTATTCAAAGTAGTCAAATCGCGGGAAGATTGTGAAAAACTACAAGAGGACCTTACGAGACTGGGCATCTAAATGGCAGATGGCATTTAATGTGAACAAGTGCAAAGTGATGCGTGTGGGAAAGGGGAACCCAAACTGTAAACTATGTCATGCAAAGTTCAGCATTGGGAGTCATGGACCGAGAAAGGGATCTAGGTGTCATCGTTGATGATACGTTGAAAACTTCTGCTCATTGTGCTGCTGCGGCTAGGAAAGCAAATAGAATGTTGGGTATCATTAGGAAAGGGATTGAAAACATAAATAAGGATATTATTCTGCCGCTGTATCGCTCCATGGAGCGACCGCACCTTGAGTATTGTGTTCAATTCTGGTTGCCGCACCTCAAAAAAAGACATAGTGGAATTGGAAAAGGTGCAGAGAAGGGTGACAAAGATGATACAGGGGATGGGACGACTTCCCTATCAGGATAGGCTGAAGAGGCTGGGGCTCTTCAACTTGGAGAAAAGGCAGCTGAGGGGAGATATGATAGAGGTCTATAAGATAATGAGTGGAATGGAACGGGTCAATGTGGAGCGTCTGTTTACGCTTTCCAAAAATACTAGGACAAGAGGGCATGCGATGAAGCTGCAGTGTGGTAAATTTAAAACGAGTTGGAGGAAATCTTTCTTCACTCAACACATAGTTAAACTCTGGAATTCTCTGCCGGAAAAGGTGGTAAAGCAGTTAACTTAGCGGACTTCAAAAAAGGGTTGGACAGCTTCCTGGAGGAAAAAGCCATAGAATGTTACTGAATGGATGAGGGAATAATACAGTATTTCTAGGATGGGCGGGACAAATTGCTTGTTCTTTTGGCCGCTGTCGGTGACAGGGTGCTGGGCTCGATGGACCCTTGGTCTGTCCCAGCATGGCATTGCTTATGTACTTATGAAGATCCAGTCAACAAGGTATGCAAAACGTAGAAACCTCTAATGTGGCGGTCATATGGGTATATGCAAATACACCTCCGAGATAGAGGGTGGTGAAAAATTCTCCCACTTGAACTGAGACTATGACTGCTCTTAGTGTTTCCATGTTAAAGTGGATCACTCAGAGGCAGCAGCTTGGACCTCTGATATCTAAGACCAGATGAAAGGTGCCTTCCTTCTTTGGGTCAATGAAGTAGTCAGAGTATCTGCCTTTCCCCTGTTCAACCTGGGGAACTGGAACAATGGCCCAAAGCACCAAAGAATCAACGGTGGCCTGAACCTCGACTGCCTTGGTTCTCTTTTGACAAGGAGACTGCAAAAAAAGACAGGAGTGACTGGGAGGGAGAACTCCAACTTGTAATCTTCTGTAAAAATATCCAGAACCCTCTGGTCCAACATGATTTTGGACCACTCCTCCTGAAACTCCAGACATCCTCCCACCGGAGGAAGAGAAGAGTGGACCAGCTTGGGAGGCATTGGGCTCGCTAGCTGACTAAGAGAAGGACTTTTTGTTCACACGAAAGGAAGAT
Source organism: Microcaecilia unicolor (assembly GCF_901765095.1). Taxonomy (NCBI): domain Eukaryota; kingdom Metazoa; phylum Chordata; class Amphibia; order Gymnophiona; family Siphonopidae; genus Microcaecilia; species Microcaecilia unicolor. Next base: position 420,023,852 of record NC_044031.1, read on the forward strand.
CGGCATGTCTGAAAACGGGACTTCTGACCATATTGCTGATGACCAGGTCTATGTTATCTGCTGCCTCAAAATCGAGAGCCTCCTGAAGGCAGACGATCAGAGGCTTTTGGTTTATCCTCTGGCAACTATTGTGGCTTAGTTTCCTCAGTTCTTTCACCAAGTTACTGAGATCTTCTCTAAATAGCCACTTGCCCCGAAACAGCAGTTTAAACTAGATGTGAATGACATTGAATCCGCTGTTCAATTCCACAACCAGAGTTGCCGACATGCCTGCCCCTTAAGTCCTAGTATTTTTGGAAAGAGTAAACAAGTGATTCACATCTACCTGTTCTACTCCACTCAGCATTTTATAGACCTTATATCTCCCCTCAGTCATCTCTTCTCCAAGCTGAAGAGCCCTGCTTTAGCCATTTCTCACAGGGAAGTCGTCCCATCTCCTTTATCATTTTTGTTGCCCTTCTCTGTACCTTTTCTAATTCCGCTATATCTTTTTTTGAGATGCGGTGACCAGAACTGCACACAGTATTCGAGGTGCGATAGCCCCATGAAGCAATACAAAGGTATTATAACATTTTCATTTTTGTTTTCCATTCCTTTCCTACTAATTCCTAACATTCTACTTGCTTTCTTAGACATTGCTATACCCTGCGCAGAGGGTTTCAACGTATCACCAACAATGACACCTAGATCCTTTTCCTGGGCTGTGACTCCTAATGTGGAACCTTGCATCATGTAGCTATAGTTTGTGAAAGGTGAAGGGAGGGAAGAGGTAAATTCGCAGGGCACCAGATTCAGGGATCTGAAATCCACCAGATAAAACTCTGCAAACTCAAGCCACCTGCAAAGCTCAATTGGGGACCAGATGGCCAGCTGGACCAGGAGCAAATCCCTGAGAACCAGAGGTTGAAAATTATGTCCATCCACCTGCTGGAGATAGAAAATACTGAGGAGTGGACTGCATGCCAAGAGAGATATGTCTCGGCTATTTACCTCCACATGCTGGTTAATGGACAACTATCCCACAGGTTCTGGAATAGTGGGAAGCTACGTAACAGAAATAGGCCTTGATACTTCTTGATGGCAGCAATTACTTGCTATGATCAGCAGGGAATATTTTAAGGCTGCTATTGCATAGCAATTTGTGATTTCAGGCTTGCCTTTACAGGTGAGATCAGGTGTGTGTTAATTAAGCAGACTTTTTTTTTTTTTTTTAGATTCCCTGCTTTCACTAGTTTATTATCGTGCCTGTAGTACCTATGTTCCATCTTGAACAAATCCTGAAAATGTGTCCAATGCTGACACAAGGAGTAGAAATTGATGGGTAGGGCTAAAGGGAGGTGTGTGTAAATGCCCCTTCTTGACTGACTGTACATTTGTCCTTTAGATTGTAAGCTCTTTGAGCAGGAACTGTATTTTTATGTTAAATTGTACAGCGCTGCGTAACCCTAGTAGCGCTTTAGAAATGTTAAGTAGTAGTAGTAGTAATTACTTAAGCCCCAGAAGTCCCATGAAAACCACAATGAAATTTAACTCCAACTTTATCATTCTCTTTGCAAGTTTTGAACAGTTTGCAGAAAAAAAGCAGACCACGGTCTAGCAAAGCAGCACATTCTGTGACTGATTTTCCTTACTCAGCAAAGATAACCAGTCTTATTTTGTGATTGCTTTCACAACTGTTGCTGTCAGCTCAACAGTTTTCTAGCACACTAAGAAATTACAAAATGTAGATATCCTTTCAAACAGAGTTTTGCAATCAGGATTTAAAAAGGCTTTTCTATGGTTTAACAGTCTCAAAGCACTTATTGTACATCACACATACTCAGAGACCCTGGCAATTTTTTTATTCTTTCCACCCCAACAGATGTTGGCAAGAAACTATACATAAAGGATTGAGAATGTCTATCTCAGGACAAAATAACTTGCTAAAAAACTAATGAAATGGAACCAAATTTATGATGGGGAAAACATAAATTTGAATATGGGCCAGATCAGACCACCATCTCCAGAAAAATAAGCTCCCCCCAAAATGACCTGCTATGGGAGAAGCAGTTCCTGCAACATAAAAACTTTGATACACTGAAACATAACAGTTAGAAAAGACTGGAGAAGTAGTAGAAAAAGAGCAATTCCCTACTCTTCCAATCCCAGACATGTGCAGAGTCAATACACACACACAAAACAGGTAAACACTCAGAGAGGCCTGAAAAATAATTCCATGTTGCATGCTCTGCAGTGCTTTCTCCACCACAAACTCTGCAAAATGCTGCAACATATCTAACCGTGTGTGTGTGTGTGTGTATATACATATATATATATATATATATATATATATATATATATACAGTGCAATCCACTTAAGTGCAAGGGTCTGGGACCAAAGAAATACATGCAGTTAACCGGACCATGCACGTAACCGTTGTGACACAAAGAAGCTTGATATCTGATAAACATATGTACAGTACTGTTTATTATACGTACAGTATACAGTCTCCGTTAACTGACGTTAGGCTTACTTGAAGTAATCAGTCATAGTCCTTTGTACACTCTTGTGTCTGTGAGTTCCATAGACTATGTCTGCCAGACGATAAAAACTGTCATAGCACTGACATCCATTGGCCTCCAGACAGGACTGTACGGTGTTGAGACTCTCCAGCGCGCTTGCAAAAGTGACAGGAGGTTGTTGAATTTCATCAGGATGTGCCTCGCTGCTCATTTCATCAACTGTTTCATCATCAGCCGTTGCCTGCGTGTAGGCACATATCTGGACATCAGTGCTGTCGTCAGCTGTTTGTAGATCGTAATCAACAGCTATGTAGTGATGAAACTCCTCTTCAGTAAAACAGGCTGGGATGCCAATAGCCTGTTCATCTGACGCATTTGCAACAGCTGCATCTGTTTCGTCCCTCTCCACATCCCTAACAAAGCTTGCCCGCTTGTAGCAGTTCACAATGGTTGCCTGTGTAACATGATTCCAGGCTTCTTTCTGCATATGTAGGGAATCCAACAGTGATAGATTACGCGCCAGTTCAACAGCACGTTTATCCTCGCCAGTCTGGTCATCCATAATGCTCATCAGACGAAGTAGCACAAGAGCCCGATAATGTTGTTTGAAATTGGCAGGAAGACCACCTTGACGTCAGACAGCCTGACATCATCACTGTGTGCAGCACAATTATCACAAAGCAACAAAATATGATGCTTTTGTGCCCACATTCTAGTGTCTAACTTCTTTATCCACTGCTTCCAAATTTCCCCAGTCATCCATGAATTTGCGTTAGCCTCGTATGACACAGGAAGTCGCTTAACTTTCTTGAAGCAACGGGCTGTTTGCTCTTTCCAATGACAAGTGGTTCCAACTTCTCACTCCCATCCATATTGCAGCAAAGGAGAATCGTCAGTCGGTCCTTCGACGTTTTACCTCCTGTAGTTTCGGCTTGTTTGAATGCAAGTGTTCCATCAGGAATCGCTTGCCAGTAGAGACCGTTTTCGTCAGCATTGAAAATGTCACGAGGTGCAAACTCGTTCAAGATGGTAGGAAGAACTGAAACAACCCAATTTTCAGCACCAAAGTCATCAGCGTCTTGTTTTTCACCATGCTATTTCTTGAATTTTATGTTGTTCCTCTCCTTCCATCTTTCCAACCATCCAACGGTGGCTTTGAATTCAGTTAGTCCAAGACTTTCAGCTAGTTGATTAGCTTTCTCCATAAGCAGTGGACCACTGACAGGAAACTGTAAGACTTTAACACTGGCTGAACAAATAGAAGTTCTTAAAAAAATTAGAAAACAAAGTCAAGCATCTATTGCTAAAGAATATGATGTCAATTCTGTAAAGGGTCTTTTTGTTTTCCAGAATGGGATCACTGTACTTGTAGGACAAAGTATTTAGTGTTTTCCTGATTTATCTAGGGTAGGGATTTTTCACCTTTTTTGGTTCCTGCTCCCCTTTAACTGATCAATGAAACCATCATACCCTCTTCCAGTACCATGTGATACACTAGTGACTACTGACAGTTATGTATGTTGCTGTCAGCTGCTAACATGCCCCTTAAATTTCATCAGTTCACAGTTATACTACTACTGCTAACTGTCCTAACAACTGCCTTCACGCTGTCTGGAAAGTTTCAATAAATTGCCTCAAATGTCAAGATCCTTCTCTACACCCAGTTTGACCTCTTCCCCCCCCCCCCCCCCCCCCCTTGGGAGTGGAGAAACCACCCGTTAGAAACCCCTAATTTAGGGAGAAGCAAAAAAAAAAAAAGAAGGAAGTTCTTTCTGCAACTCTGTCAAGAATCATTTCTTTGTTACCTTCTAAATATTTAGGGGGTCTTTTACTAAAGATTAGCTCAAGTTATCTGCAGCAAGGCCCATAGGAATAAAATGGGTACTGCTGCAGATAACTTGAGCTAATTTTTAGTTTAAAAAAAATCTTAATTAAAATTTGTAATGTCTGCTATGTATGTTTTGAGCCAGTAAAACTGAAAGATTTTCTTATTAAAAAGTGAGCTTTACAACAGGCTGCCATGAATAAAATAGGAACAAACTCTGAGAAAGTTAAAAAAACTGCAGGCATTTAGGTAGTGTACGCTTTCTCTTTGGGGGAGATGCATCAACCAAACGTTAAAAAATCTAAATCGTAAAAGTGCTTAACGAATTTGAAACAACGAAGAATGCACAAAAAAAACAGCTCAGAAATGTTCGGTGCGGTATTGAAAAGTACAATGTATCATACATTCGTAATCCCCGTCGGTAATTAGCCCCTTAAGCATGCGCAGAGCAGCCAAGCGTTATGCTGGCTGCTCTGCGCATGCCACAAACAGTCAAAACAAAAAAAAACACGTGGCTCCCAAAATAAAAACAAAAAAGGATCGGGAGGGGGCAAAGGCGCTCGTCAAGAGCGTCCTGTATGGACGACCTTACCCCTCCACCCCACCCGAGGTCGCCGCTGCACCCCGCATTATAAATTAAAAAGCAAAACAAAAATCAGCAGCCCCAGCCGGCCCCCCTCCCTTCCTCTCTACTCTTTCGCCCCACAGCTCCGCCTCCCGACATCCTCCGCCCTGTGCCCCACCCCCTCCGCCCCCTCCTGGGGTCGTCGCCGCCATTCCCCCCCTTCCTCTTACCGGCCCGTGCAGCGCTGTGTGAAGGCGCTGCACGGGCAAGAACAGCTGATGCCTCTGTCTGTGCCAAGTCTTCCTTCGCGTCTCTCTCCTCTTTTTGATTGAAAATAGCTAATTGCTAGATGTTTTTGTGCGTTTATCTTTTTGGTCCATTTTCAAAAAAATAAATATCCAAGTGAAAAAAGCACAAAATCAAGACATTGGGATGTAGAAGGAGCCAGAATTCTTAGTAGACTGGTCCCCCAGACACCCCAGGAGAGCAATGGGGCACCCTAGGGAGCACAGCTGTGGACTTCATATAAATGCTCCCATGTACACATCTCACTGTTGCTCCATTATTCTTGTCTGCTGAGCCCCCAAAACCTACTACTCCCAAATGTACTCCACTACAATAGACCTTACGGGTGAAAGGGGCACCTACATGTGGGTACAGTAGGGTTTGATTGAGTTTTAGAGGGCTCACAGTTTCCACCACAAGTGTAACAGGTAGGGGAAGGTATGGGCCTGGGTCCACCTGTCTGCTGTGCACTGCACCCGCTACTAGACTACATCAGGGACCTGCATGCTGCTCTAATGGACCTGAGTATAACATCTGAGGCTTGCATAGAAGCTGGTAAGTAATGTTTTTAATCACATTTTTGGGGCGTGGGAGGGGAGTTAGTGACCATTGGGTGAGTGAGGGGAGGTCACCCTTGATTCCCTCCAATGGTCATCTGGTCATTTGCGGAACCTTTTTGTGCCTTATTCATTATAAAAACAGGTCTAGCTCAAAACATCTTAGTTTTAGTCCTGGATGGTTTTGTTTTGTTCCATTATGGCTGAAAAATGTCTAAGTGTTTGGAAAGCCCAAATCCCGCCCTTAACACGCCCCTGTCATTTCCCCTTGTGATTTGAATGCACTTCTGACAGACTTCACAGAAAAATATCTAAAACTGGTTTTGAAAATACCAATTTGGACTTCAGATTTATGCCACTTTTTGGACATTTTTCTCATAGGCACTTATGCATCTTTATAAAATAACCTCTAAACAGGCACCAACTTGGTTTCCAAACCTAGGAGATCTATTATAAACTTACTAGGTAGTACATTTAATTTGTCATCCCCCCCCCCCCCCCCCACACATCTTTCAAATAAAGACAACAGACCTTTTATTATGAGCACATTCTGTTCAGAAAAACCTGAATCCATTTTTCTGTTAGTCATGTATGATAGGGATCATCACAACAGCACTCAGATTTACTCGTGTTCACAACAGTTGGATGTGAATGGATGTGGAAAAACAAAAGGGTACTCAGATCTTAGCAGTTTTAACAATTAACTGAATTACCTACAAAGTTCTAAAAATACTGTTTTGTGGGCAAAAGTTGCAATGAAGATGAAGACATCGATGTTAGTATTTAATCCAGGGCCATCCTGCAGACTGTTTGGGTGTTGCAGCCTTACAAGACACATGGGAGACAGGGTGCAAAAACTGCTCCTCGTCCACTGCCTCCCCTATGGTGGGTGCAGTGCAGGGATGCTGGGGGCGCCTTGCATACAGCATGTTTCCAGCTCGGGACACTCCTAATTTAATCTGTTTACATTTACTGCATGAAGTGATGGGATGGACTCAACCTGCAAGCTCCTTCTCTTAGCAAACATCTTAGGTCTCCAACGTATTTTTGAAACTATTGATCACAACTAAAATATACAATTTTCAAGAAACCAATGGGTCCTATTTTTGGCTACAGACAGCATCTTTCTTTGATTCTTATACAAAGTGATTGATTATTGGATTATTGTGAAGTAAAGCACCTCTTAAAGGGAAGAGAAAGAGGAGGAATCCTTTGAATCCCTTGGTCTATTAGGAAAATAGACACAAATGTTAGTTTTCAGAAACTTTACCCACACATTTGTCAACTATAGAAAAACTGCCAAAAGTGATGTCATCTATCAACATTTGCTTATTTCTGATCTGACCAAGAAGGGCTACCTTCGAAAGCTAATCAAAAAATGTATTAAGTTAGTTCAATAAAAAAAGGTATCATCTTATTTTCTTTTCTATGTCTTATTGTATTCTATTTCTATTGAGTACCATGATTGGAATCTGAACTTCAGGAATTCTCACACACCTTTCAAGGAAAAAGTGTCAAAGAGAGAAGGAGGGAGTTCCAAGAAAGTAATGAGGATAAGTGGCAAAGGCCCTCATGATCCAAAGCCCCGCGCTGTTCCGAACAGCACTCTAAAAATAGTGCTGGAACAATGCAGGGCTTTACTGCATAGATGATCAAAGATAATGCATGCAAAACTAAACAGCGCAATTATCTTTAATTATCATGTAGAAGTGCGGGCGAATTGTGCCGAGCATGCGCTCAGCACAATCCTCCCGCACTTGTTTGACAGGTCTGGGCTGTCAAAAGCCCAAACTTGTCAAACAGCCTGCCCCGAGGCCCGAACAATGGGGGCTGGAGGTCCGGTGGGTCTCCAGCCCCCCCCCCCAAACCCCCAGAAAACGTCGTGGCTGCTGGCGGCCAAACCCTCTCCCACCCTCCCACCCAGCGACGGGGGGGGGGCTGGAGGTCTGGTGGACCTCCAGTCCCCCCGACGATCCCACCCCCTCCATGTTCAGGGAGGGCTGGAGATCCGGTGGGTCTCCAGCCCCCCCAAACTCCCAGAAATTGTGAAGTGGCCGCCTCCGGCCAAATGCTCTCCCACCCTCCCACCCAGCGACGGAGGGGTGGGGGCTGGAGATCCAGTGGACCTCCAGCCCACCCCAACTCCTCCCCCCCAGCGTTCTCCTTTCAATCCCTGGTGGTCCGTGGTGACAACCCCCCTCCCGGCCCCCCTACCTTTCGTTGGAGGAGGGACGCAGCCTGCCTCCCTCCTCTTCCAGTTGATGCCGCAAATGGCGGCGCCCAGCCCCACCCATTGCATCCTGGGATGCACTGGGCGGGGCTACAGACCATGTAAGGAAGCAATTCCCTTACATGGTCTGTAGGCCCGCCCAGCGCATCCCAGGGTGCAATGGGCGGGGCTGGGCGCCACCATTTTGCGGCGTCGGCGACTGGACGAGGAGGGAGGCAGGCTGCGTCCCTCCTCCAACGAAAGGTAGGGGGGCCGGGAGGGGGGTTGTCACCACGGACTACCAGGGATTGAAAGGAGAACACTGGGGGGGGGGGGAGGAGTTGGGGTGGGATGGAGGTCCACCGGACCTCCAGCCCCCCCCCCCCGTCGCAGGGTGGGAGAGTGTTTGGCCGGAGGCAGCCACTTCACAATTTCTGGGGGTTTGGGGAGGGCTGGAGACCCACCGGACCTCCAGCCCCTCCCCCCCCCCGTCGCTGGGTGGGAGGGTGGGAGAGCGTTTGGCCGAAGGCGGCCACTTCACAATTTCTGGGGGTTTGGGGGGGCTGGAGACCCACCGGATCTCCAGCCCTCCCTGAACATGGGGGTGGGATCGTCAGGGGGACCGGAGGTCCACCGGACCTCCAGCCCCCTGTTCGCGTTTGCTTTGGGGGGGAACGGGGGCCTGTCAGCACGCAACTGCATGCTGAACAGGGCTCACCATTCCTCCCCAATGATCCGCAAAGTCTAACGCCAGCTTGGAGCTGGCGTTCATTTTGCCGCAGCCAGCGACCCAATCTTTGGCGCGCTGGACGCTGATCATTGGGGATGAATGCGTTAAGCGCTGATTAGCATGCATTTGCAAGCTACTTGTGCTAAGAGCCCTGTTTAGCATGCATTTGCATGCTACTTGCGCTAAGAGCCCTCGAGTGCGTTGTTTCAGGCGCTCGAGGGCTCTGATCATGGGTCGGCAGCAAACTCCGGCGCTAGTATGGCGTTAACAGCCTCTAGCGCCGGAGTTTGCTTTTGATCATGAGGACCAAAATGAGGGGCTCATCAATGAATGAACAAACAAAAAAAAAAAGGTTGACGTGCTGGCAGGTCAGGTGTTCAAGCTAATTTTTTATTGACACATAGCTCAACAAATGGATAATCAACACCTAGGTCATTCACTTGGCCCTGCAAGAATAGAATAGAATAGAAGCCATTTGACACACACAAGCCTGTGAAAAGATGCAACTTTCTGCAACGCATCCTGCCAATGTGCACAATATATATACCCCTGCAATAAGACAGAGAGATGGGGGGGGGGGGGGGGAAGAGAATCCAGAAACAGCCAGGTTTTATCACCTACTCTTTGCAAACTTATGTTTTCAGGGATTTATTTATACGTACAAATAATGTTGTACTGGTTCCACTTATTTCTGTGGTGCAGGACTAATCCTTTGGCCTTGGGGTACTAACCCTTGTAGATATGTATTCCTCAAAATATTCATCTCATCTATTTAGTTATAGACCTCTTAGTTCCAACATTTAGTCCAAAGTGGTTTACAAAAGAGAATGAATTACAATAAGAAAGAAAAGGCTAAGGGGCTGTTTTACTAAGGTGAGCTAACAGATTTAGCACACGCTAAACGATAATTTACCCCCTAGGAATATAATGGGCATAATATGAACTGCTTGAGAGAAAAAAAGACCGCTTGTAAATCCTGGTGTATCAAATAAATTTAAATGATGGAAAATGTAAAATATAATTATCTTTTACTCTAGAACAGAGTTAGGCAATTCTAGTCCTTGAGAGCCCCAGGCAGGTCAGGTTTTCAGGATATTCACAATGAATATGCAGGAGATAGATTTGCATACCAAGGAGGCAATGCTTGCAAATCTCTCCCCTGCATATTCATTGTGGATATCCTGAAAACTTGGCCTGCCTGGGGCTCTCGAGGACCGGAGTTGCCTACCCCTGCTCTAGAAGAACATCTAGCCGAGTGATGAAAGATCAGACTAAAGAAAAAGAACACAAATCTTTCCAAGCACCAAAAAATAAAGAAAATAAAGGTAAAGACAGAGAACTCACTACTGCCTTCTTACTGGGACAGAAACGCTAATTGGTTGTCTACACATAAACCCAAGCAACCTACAAGTTCTGCCCCCAAACACAGAATGAAAAACATGTAAAAATGGCAAATTCATCAGCATTTTACTGCTAGGTTCCAATGGAACATCCGTGGGAACAGTTAGCAATTTAGCAAATGAATATCACAGTGAAACACCCAAGTATTTCAGAAGGCTATAATATACAATATTGCCTCATTCACATAGAAACACAAAGTACACACAACCGCTGCAGGAAAACACAATTTTAACAGGAGAAATTAATGAGTTTTAGATGTAGGTCTTTCAACTAAACTTTAAACATTATACACCTTCTGTACCATGAAAACACTGCTCCATGGTGATAAAAGGTAACAACTGTCGAAGCTGAAGGAATTAAAAGCAAAAAAAAAACCCCACTGTTGGGGGTCCTAAGTCTCCAGTCAACTGGATTTCTGCCTTTGCCATTTATTGCATTGTACATGCTCTAGTGTCCTGCCAAGTAAATGCATTTCTCTATTTCAAGTTCACAAGATATTTTTTTTCTGTGTAGAAACTAAGTACAATTTGCAGAACTTATGTATGTCAAGGAGGCCTAAATGGGGCAAGCAAACAAAGCTACCGGTAATGGGATTCTTCTGTGTGCTCCAACCAAGCTTTACTTGTGTCTTTACTTTCCTCTCTGAACACACCACCCGAACACTCGTCCATGCTCTCATTACCTCTCGCCTTGACTACTGCAACTTACTCCTCACCGGCCTCCCACTTAGCCATCTATCCCCCAGTCAATCTGTTCAGAACTCTGCTGCACGTCTCATATTCTGCCAGAACCGATATACTCATATCACCCCTCTCCTCAGGTCACTTCACTGGCTTCCGATCAGATACCGCATTCAATTCAAGCTTCTCCTTCTTACCTACAAATGCACTCAGTCTGCTGCCCCTCATTACCTCTCTACCCTCATCTCCCCTTATGTTCCCGCCCGTAACCTCCGTTCACAGGACAAATCCCTCCTCTCTGTACCCTTCTCCAATACCGCCAACTCCAGGCTCCGCTCATTCTGCCTCGCCTCACCCTATGCTTGGAACAACCTTCCTGAGCCCTTACGCCAAGCCCCCTCCCTGCCCATCTTCAAGTCTTTGCTTAAAACCCACCTCTTCAATGCTACATTCGGCACCTAACTCTTACCGTTCAGTAAATCCAGACTGCCCCAATTTGACCGCCCCTATCGGACTGTCCGTTCACTTGACTCTTAGATTGTAAGCTCCTTGAGCAGGGACCATCCCTCTATGTGAAATTGCACAGCGCTGCGTAACCCTAGTAGCGCTTTAGAAATGTTAAGTAGTAGTAGTCATGAGATACTAACTGGCCAGCCTACTCTAACACAGAGCCGTTTGGGGAAAAGACCATATTTATGTGTGCACCTATTATTTTAGTGGTGAATAAATTTAACATTTTGCACATCTTGGAGTTTTTTTAGATCTACTGCTTCTATTTTTCTCTGTGTTATTCATATACATATACACACATATTTAGAAACTTTTTACCAGCAGTGTCCCAAGATGGAAACATGCCCCTAGTTTTCCTGCCCTGCCCACAGCAGGGAAGACAATAGATGGGTGCAATTTTGATGCCCTTACCTCCCTTGTGCCCTGTGCATAGCTTGCTAGGTCCTGCAGAAACCAACTGAACAAAAAGAAAGTAAGCTGTTTGTCCTCTTGAGGGGGTTGGGGGTGGGGGGAGTAAGCATAAACCAACAGGATAACACTGAACAAACTTCTCTTCACTGCTAGTTTTAAGGATGGTGTCAGAAAGCCAGTAACAGATCTTTTATCTACTAAAAACAATGCTGGTACTCTGAGTTGTGCTTTACCGTGTAATCCCTTGCAATAATGTGATTTCCTGTAAAATTTCATCTTGTAACCCACACAAGATAAAAATACTTTTTTTGAATCATATAAGCAAAAAGTTGTACATGTCTGTAATTTTGAGTATGAGAGACGGTTTTACTAAAATAGATGTGAATACAACTTATTCAAGGCTCCATATCACCTCAGCTGTGCTAGACGGACAGATACAGCACTGTCAGTTTGTTGGGGGGGGGGGGAATAATTTTACCTAGAGAGGCTAAGGAAAAATAAAAATTATATTTCCCATAGTTTAATTTTTTTTTCTGGTACTCAGAAGACTGTGAAGAAACACAATGCTGAAGACAATGGCACCCCTCTATCACCGCCTCCCCCTAATGGGCAGCAGAGTGGTATCATTCTTTACCTGCTCCTAATGGGCATGTAAAGAATGATACCACTCTACTGCTAGTCTTACAGTAAACTAGCACTTCAGTACAACTCTACAGCTATCAGTCATTTGTATAGCACCACCAGGCCTACACAGTGCTGTACAGAGGTATCTAGCAGACAGTCCCTGCTCACTGAAGCTTGCAATCTAATCGAAACAGACAAAAAGTAGCAAGTATTGAGTTAAAGTAGGCACTCACTACTAGCTAAATCAGGTGTGCTGCAGGTAGAGTTACTGCAAGAATTGAGGCATCCTGGGAGTCTTTTCAAGAAAATGCAGCTGGTGGGATGGGCTGATAATGGGGTAGCTGCCTGAAAAGGTGAATTTTAAGTAGAATACACCGTAAAGTTCATATACCACAATTTAATTAATAAATGTGTGCACCTACGTAGCCTGGGAAAATGGAGGGCTAGAAATCTATATTGGTAAGTACATCTGATTTCTAAAAATATCTGGAAAAATTTGTAACATGCAGATCTGCATCTGTGGAATACCAGCAGACTACTGTTTTCCTCTCGTACGGGGTCCATACGCAACAACCTAGAATATGTATGTATGACTGACCAACAAATCAACCCGCTTGTAAAACTATCAACAGGTTCCAGCTTCTATATCAAGGAGGCAATTTTCTCAATCCACTATACTCTGAACCTTCCTATGCAGAGGCATCGGGATGAGGGGAGCTACATGTTCCATGGCACCCCAAACATTTTGCTACCCTTACTCTCTCCCTGTGAGGCCTTTATTCTCTTACTCTGCTCCCACAGGGCAATGACTCTATGAGCTACAGCAGAGGCACTACATAGCCCGGCTAGTGTGGCCTTGAGCATATGCGTATGCTCGAGGCCAGCTTGTTCCCGCCCACTCCGGACTTCCTTCACCCATTAACACTCAGGGAAATCTTAGAATTCTATACATTATCAACCCAATCATTAAAACTGGTAGGGCTATGTAGCTACCATATACCTGTACCATGCATTACAGAGCCAAGAATAATTCTATCCCTGGACACCTGAAATGAAGCAAGCCATATTGCACTACTCTTGTTTTCTTTAAATTGGAAATTGCTGCATGTTTTATGAAAGCTAATTCCACCAGCAGGTAAAATCCAGAACAGACCTATTTTCAAAAAAGAGTGCATTATCTCTTTTTTTTTTTTTTTTTTTACTTGCCAGAGTGATTAGACAGAAGTTTTATTGCACGCTACCAGTTCACAGTCATCAATAATATCCAATGCACAGGAAAACCAAAAGAAACCTGCTAGAATTCATAATGCTAATCACCAAAATAAGCCGTTTACATTCAAAAATAATCAACTATTTATGCCATTATCTAATTATTTTTCAGGGGGGGGGGGATCACATTGCAAGGACAGGGCTAAATACACACTGCACAGACTGTTTTAAAACACAGTATACAGGTCCCTTGAACAGCAGGCAACACCAGGAAACCCGGGATGACACTACCTGAGGAAAAAACTGACCTGCAAAGTATGAACATCACCACCAAGGCAAAAACACAATCCCCCACTGCCTTGGGTGAATCTCTTCATAAAGGCAGTAATTAATTAATTAATTTACTCATTCATTCAATCCAGCAGAAACCTGCACAACCTTTGACTTTACATGGTTCTATTTGGCAGTATTAGAATGCATTTATTGTAACTTTATCATTTATTACATTTGATAGACTGCTTAGTTACAAGCAAATTATTATTATTATTATTAACATTTGTATAGCGCTACCAGATGCACGCAGCGCTGAACACCTGACACAGAGAGACAGTCCCTGCTCGATAGAGTTTACAATCTAAAAATAGACAGACAGACAATTAAGGGTGAGGAAAGTACTGGGTGAGAAGCAACAAGGATAGGGGAATTGAGTAGTGGTTAGGAGCAAAAAGCAGTGGTGAAAAGGTGGGTTTTCAGCATAGATTTGAAAACAGGCAGAGATGGAGCTAAGCGTACAGGCTCAGGAAGTCCATTCCAGTCATAAGGCGCCGCGAGGGAAAAGGAACCAAGCCTGGAATTAGCACTGGAGCAGAAGGGGGACAACAAGAGAGATTTGTCCAGCAAACGGAGTTTACAGGGAGGAATGTAGGGAGAGATGAGAGAGGAAAGGTAATGGGGGGCTGCAGAATGGATGCATTTAAAGGTCAGTAAGAGAAGCCGTTTCCACTAAAAACAAAATACAATTAAATACAAACAGAAAGGAACGCCAGTTATTACAGGAAAAAACTAACTAATGACCACTTATATGAAGTAAAAGAGAATACATACAATTTAAAATACATAAAATGCATTTTTTAAAAAATTCTTATATTCCCATCCCATGTTCCTGATCTCTCATCGCAGAATCAACCAGATCACAAAGAAAAAAAACCTGTTGCAAAAGATCAGGTTTCAATAGTACAAGGAAAAAGGTCTATGATGTTTTAAGGCAAAGCTGCTGTGGTAGAGAGTTTCAAAGTGCTGGGGCCAAAAAGTGGATCCTTTGGATTCCCATCTCGCTTTGGAAGAGTGGGGGAAGAACCAGTTTATTATCTTGTAAAAAGCAGAGTGTACGAGAGGGTGTATAAGAGATCACCAAGGAAGCCAGACAGACAAGGAAGCCACTGTGAAGAACCTTGTGGGTTAAAGGAAGAATTTTGAACTTAATCCTAAACTCAATAGGAAACCAGTGAAGCTGTTGGAGGAGAGGTGTAACACGGTCAAAATGGCAGGCTCAACAAAGTATATACGCTGCAGTATTTTTGTAAAGTTTGTATCCTCTTCTGATTTTGTTTAGATATCTCAGCATAGACAACATTACAATAGTCATATCTAGAGTGAAGAAAAGCATAGAACAAGGAACAAAGTGCATCAAAATTCAATAGTTTGTGAACAGATCTTAATTTCCGCAGAAAAAAGAAACCTGTTTTTAGAACCTGACAAATTTGTGGGCCAAATGACAGAGCAAAATCCAGCAGAACCCCAAGATAACGGACAGATGAAAAAGGAACAATATGCCTTCCAAAGAGAAAAGGATTGACAGAAAGTGGTGATAGGGACCCAGTAACCCAGCATACTACAGTTTTTTTCAGTATTCAAAGATAAATGATGCTCACGCAGCCAATCCGCTACATGATCCAAACAGCTATATAAGCCATTTTCACATGTAAAATGCTGATTTACACATGTAAATGGTCTCTTATAAAATTAGGTCATGCCTAAAAGTACATACATCACAGTTGGTATGCGTGTGCTCAGGGTTGGAGTCTGAATGCAGCATGGGTAGAGTCACAGTTTAGACACATTTTATAAAATACACACATCCACATGTAAAGTACGCACTGACATTTAGGCTCTGCTCAAGAGCAGCCATAATGCTTACACCATTAATGAAGGCACAGTTGGTACTAGATTTATGCTGTTAGGCCCGGATTCTATATATGGCGACTAAAGTTGCACGCACTAATTTGGCAGTGCAGCTAAATTGCACAAATTAACAAGCGATTATCAGAACTAATTAAAATTTACGCATGCAGCTTTCTAAGCATACTCTGTAAAGTGGTGCAAGTAAATTCCAATGCGTAGATCTCAAAAGGGGGTGTGGCCATAGGAGTGGCATGGGCATTCCTAAAAATTACACACACAGTTACAGAATATGCCCAATCTGCACCTGTTAGGCATAAGTTACCAGGGTTTTAGTTGGCTTAAATGGTTGCACCTAAATTTTAGCAGCTGGGACGGGCGCAACACATATTCTAACTGTAGGCAAGCTTAATAGAATAGAGCTAAGCACAGGTTTTGTTTTGTTTTTTTTAACTGCCAATCTTTTTGGCACCATATAAAGAATCTGGCCCTTGATGTGGAGGAGGAGGAGGAGGAATGGCCTAGTGGTAAAGCACCAGTCTTGCAATCCAGAGGTGACCAGTTCAAATCCCACTGCTGCTCCCTATGATCTTGGGCAAGTCACTTAACCCTTCATTGCCTCAGGTACAAACTTAGATTGTGAGCCCTCCTGGGACACAGAAATATCCATTGTACTTGAATGTAACTCACCATGAACTACTACTGAAAAAGGTGTGAGCAAAATCTAAATAAATAAATAATAAAAAGATAATTAGGCACCTATACATCTTTATAAAATAAGGTAAACAGGCACCTATTTCTCCCCATTAACCTAAGCGCCTTGTTATAAAACTATCCCCTAAAAACTGATTTGAGGCAATCTTCCTGCAGAGCTTTAAATAAAATAAACTTCACTCATTAGTTTAGTAATAATACAGTAGGAAGGGATAACTAAACCCACAATGTCTTTGCACAACTCTGCACACATCACTTACTGGATTAGATTTCACTGAAAGATTATGAAATATTTAAATAAATCAATAACCATATATGCAACCTGAATTCAGGTCATGCAGTGTGGGTCATACACTACCCATACAGTAAAGAGACATCTGCCTTTCCTTTATGCACCATGTACCAACAACCCAACTGTTTCTCAAGCATGGCAAGGATGAAGACAAAGTTTCCTTGTTTCTTGAGGCCATAATGATATACAACACTCATACTGAAAATTCCACAGTAGAACTGAACATCTCAGAAACTCAGTGGGTTATATCAAGTTTCCTTAGTTTTAATAACCTACACATCGAAACTCCAGGCATTACTACTGCCTTCCTTGATACAATGGCAGCTTTAGGATTCATTTAGGTGATCAAATCTCCAACCCATGAAAAGGGCTATACGCTAGACTTGGTGTTCTGCAAAGGGATCAACATCTTTGAACACAAGGCTGGTGGCATCAAGATAACACCCCTATCATGTGCTGATCATTTTCTAATCATATTTTCTATTAAGGACTACATAAAACAGATGGGCCCAAAGTTTGGAAGGAATTCCTAGACATAAGAAACCTGACAGCTGATTCCTGGAGGCCTTGTCCTACCCCCATGTGGATGAAAAGATGAGGACAGTGTCAGAACAGGTGGATATCTGGAATGCATGCTTAGCAATGGCATTAGAAAGAAACAGCCCCTCTAAAGAAGGTCCTATACTCTACAAACAATTGTTCCCAGTGGTTCTCCCCAGAACGGTCCTTAAGCATCAAGGATGTCAATTTGGCAGAAAATGGCAAAAATCTCACCCAGATGAAGGTAGGCTCAACACATAGAACAAGCTGCAAATTTAACCAAGCAACTATTTAAAATAGTAACCAGCCTACTGCAAACTCACAACAGAATCAGCCTTCCCAGTCACAACTATCCAGCAATGATTTTTGCCACATACACTGCCAACAAAATTAAAGGTCTCCATCAGGACCTACAGACAGCCCCATCAAAGGTCCCACCAGCTAATGAAGAGAACACTCCCTCTTCCCCATCATGCACAGCCATCTGGGACTCATTCAACCAGGTCACAGAGGAAGCCCTTGAAAAAATCCTGAAAGTTCTAAGGCCTACAACCTGCCCAGCATGCATAGTACAAAGTTGAAGGGGCCACTAAAACTGTTAACACCTCTCTTGTGGAACGGCAGCTGCCGACAACAATAATAAGAGCTCACTTGATCAGGACAAGCTCGAAAACTACTGACTAGTCTCTAACATTCCTTTCTTGGCAAAACTTACAGAAAAGAGTCTGCATTCAACTCAGCGACTGGCCAATTGAAAGTAACTGGCTAGACACATGTCAATCTGGCTTCAAACCTGGTTACGGAACAAAGACAGCTTCTGTGATGATCATCAAGAATGAACACAAGAACTGTGACAGGGGATCTGCCTCGATACTAGCGTTGCTGATTTCTCAGCAGCCTTCGACAATTTGGATCATAATATCATTCGTACAAGACTGGCAGAAACAGGTATCAGTGGCACAGTATTTACATGATTCAAATTCTATTTGTCAGACAGAGAACAACAACACATCTTTACCTTGGGCACTAAAGTGTGGGGTGCCAAAGGGATCCATGCTGTCTCCCATTTTATTTAATATCTATCTTGGCTGAGCTGCTTTGGTCGATGGACACAAAATTCTACGTCTATGCTGATGACGTGCAACTACTCATACCCACTGAACCAGATCCACTCACTGACTTCCTGCCTGCCTTGCCACAACTCAGAAATGGGCAAACAACAACAAATTTTGCCTGAACCCAAGCAAAACAGAGATTCTTTGGGTACCAAACACAAGTGGACAAATACCCAACTTCAAAATACCTTTTGGAAAGTATGAACTCCCTCGAAAATCACAGGTCAGGAATGTTGGGATACTGCTAGACTCATCACTCACTCTGATCCCACAAACTCAAATAACCTTTAAAAACTGTCTCCATCACCTACAACAGCTACAAAATCTCTCCATATAATGAAAAGATGAGTCTGACCACCATGGTCCATGCCATGATAACATCACAACTAGACTATTGTAATGCCTTGTACACTGGTCAAACCAAAAAGAGCTTGAATCAGCTGCAATTAATTCAAAATGCTGCAGCCTGGCTGATAGAAGGCTGCAAGTGACATGACCACATCACACCCTTCCTGTAAAAACTACACTGGCTACCAGTACCTTAGAGGGATAAATTTAAAACTCTATGTTTGATTTTCAAGGTCCTCAGACAAAATGGGCCAGAGTACTTAAGAAATAAGATAGCCCTTTACACACCTTTGAGACTGCTAAGGTCATCTCAAGGATCATCATTATCTGTCCCCTCATCAAAAGAAATTGTAAGATATGATACCTGCCAGTGAGCCTTCTCAGGAGTAGCCCTCACACTCTGGAATTTACTCCCAGAGGGGCTACGTCTAACTCAAGACTACATCTACTTCAGGAAGCAGGTGAAAGCCTGGCTCTTCTCCCAAGCCTTTAATACATATTATACACTCATTCTGAACCTGGACTAGCTTGCTACACATGCTAACTTAGACAGGTTCCTTATCTCTTGCTTAACTACACAAAGAACTTGTTTTGATTTTAGCTTACCATCAAATAATCCCAACTGACTCTGAACCATGCATCTTGTTCCCATCATATATCTGCCCAGATCCCTCAGCTATATGGTAAGCTGTATTGTAGAAAAACATTAGTATTGTAGCTTTTATCTGAATGTTCTAATGTGTGCTTATTACATATTTCATTGATATTATGCTGACATTGTATTATATCTCTGTTATTTGAATGCAGTGCTGTTAAATATATATATTTTTGATCTTGTTTCATGGTAGTCCTATTATTAGGTTTCAATTTGCTGTTCTCAAGTTTACCTCATTTATTGTATTTATGTTTATATTTGGTCATTTTACTATTGTTACGCTGTATCAAAATTATATGTTAAACTGTACCTGCTGTACACTGCCTTTGGTAAATCTCTTCATAAAAGGTGGTTAAAATAAATCCCAATAAGAGCAGCTGCTTAGAACCTGCACCTTGATCTCAATGTAACTGTATTTTCCTTCAACTAAGCTACTCTGCTCTCTATGGACAACATCTTTATACAGGAGGAGGAAAAAAAAACATAGCAATGCCAACAAGAAGAGAACAGCTGCATCCAGGAAGCTTATCTGCAACAGCTCCTTACAGTGTAAAAACTGAAGCACGTGCATTCAACATTTTACTTCATTCTGCTTGCTTGCTTCCTGCATGTTTCTTTAATTCTTCAGCATATAGACGATAAACCTTTCCTGAAGTAACAACGTCTCGTGCAATAAATAGCCCAGCTGATAGAAATATATAGAAAATAATAGTACACAAACAAACCATATAACCTAGCCACTATGCCCATCAACACCAGCTACTAAAAACTACAATCCCTTCCTCTCCCTTGGAGATCCCGTGCTTTCCTGAATTCAGATACTGTCCTCATTTCCAGCACCTCCACTAGGAAGATGTTCCACACATCCACCACCCTTTCTGTAAAGAAATATTTCATTAAATTACTCCTGAATTTGCCCTCTTTCACCCTTATCCTATGTCATCAGCTCCTGCGTGCCAAACTAATGTGGCAAGTGTTGTGTAGACAAATATATAAACCAAGTGCTACGTCCCATGAACCAATCTGTGTATGGTTTCCGAGTGCACAAGAGCTTCCAGCATCATACTGTATTGACCACACTGTCTACGACGCCAACAATAGGAGTGTAACAGCGCATCCTTTTATGTTGCTGAAAAACAGTACAGCGCTTTTTAATGTACGTGAAAGGAACAAAACCTTTTCTTCAGATAAAGGGTCAGATACTTTTTCAATCCAATCCCGGCATGCTAAGGAAATACTTCTTCATAGAGAAGATGGCGGATATGTGGAATGGCCTCCCATCAGTGGTGAAGACAAAACCAGTAAAAGAATTCAAGAAAGCGCTGGATAAGCACAGAGGATCAGAGGACGTAGCACTGCATCAGAATGTGCAGACTAGATGGGCCCTATGAACCCTAACTCACTGTTTATGCATTAATTACAGGTGCTCTCTACACTTCTGTAATCACATACAGCAAAAAAAAAAAAAAAGTCTCAAAGTTCTACTTTAAATCTTCTCTCACATTGTATACAAGTGGGGGAAAACATTAGGATCAGATCCTATCAACACTGTGCCATGTTCATTTAAAAGCTCTTTTGTTTTCTATATATGCAGTGTTCAAATGCACACTATCATTCTAGCAATTCAGTTTTCAGAGAAATATTTTTAAATAGCTGCATGCAAAGCAAGCAATTATAAATCCACAGAAAAGTCCACTGTTCATTCATCCCACACGATTTTGAACAATTTTGAACACTGTGTTCATTAACAGACTGAAGCATGTGACTTTATCATCACATAACCAGCTGAGAATAGTTTGCCAATATCCTTGGAAAAAAAAACTAGCATTCCAGCTGTGGATGCACAGCTGGGACAGTAAACAAATGGATCACCACTGGCAACTGAAAGTTACTGCTACAAAGATATACCTGCTAGAGCTCAGTGGGCAATTAACTGTCCAGCAGCCATGTATATGAAATAAAAAGTTTCACTCATCCACAATATGCAGACAGCAAATCCACATCAGAATGCTACTTTCTTAGGCAGCCCCATGCCATCTTCAGAAACCGGATAAACAGTCAGGAGTGGGAGGGCGACCCAAACCCATGGAAAAGCAGCCACTGTGACAGGCGCCAACCTTGTATCCAAGGGCAAAGGGTAAACACAACAAGACTGGGAAAACAGTAAAATGAATTCTCTATGCAAAGTCCTTGCTACACCTCCACACAAAGACCAGCAGCCTGAAAGGACAAAGCAGGCAGAGAGAAGAAGCCAGGAAGAAGGGCATTTCACGGTGACAGTAGGACAAAAAACACAGTCTAATCTGGCTCATGAAAAGTTGCAGGATGCATTCATGGCAAAAAGAAACCACAACCTGTCAATATTTTGCAAAAGAAATGCAATAAGATCAAGGCAATACTACCAATCATTTCAGGTGAGGGTAATAATCTGGAAATAGCAGGCTCTCTTTGTTCCCTTTTTTTTTATTATTTTAGGAATGACTGAGTCATAACAGTTCCATCCGAGCACTGCAATATATAAACATTTACAGCATGTAAGAAGTCAGCTTCAATGCTTTTAGGTTCAAATATTTAAAGTGTGAATGTATAATCAAATAAATATGGGCCTATACAATGTGAGGTTTTTTTTTTCCTTTTGCACCATACACTCCATTCTCAAAACAGGTCTGTTGCAAGAGGTGGGCAAGTCGGACAACTGCTCTGGCTGCAATCAAGCTGTGGGGGGCACCATGCTGCCTTTTTGAATGAGTCTGTGAATTTGCAAAGGGAAAGGGCCACTGAAAGCAAACCTTGCCCTGGGTGCAGTTTTGTCCCATGACTGTTCTGCCTTAAAACCAAGATTACTTATTTTCTTTGTAAAGGAGGAGGTTTGGCAAGGGATTTCTCCCTGTAAATTGCTATAACGCAAAAGCTTAAAAACCAACAAAAATAAATGCAAGACATCTATCTCCATGTACTGCAAAGTTATGCGAAGGAAAAAAGGAGTCAACCACCCAACTGGTTGAGTCAGAGCTTGTACACAAAACAAGCGCCCTGAATAGTCCAAATATTGTACATGGACATGGTCTAAGTGATTTGAGATGTTCCTTTACCTAAGAACATAAGCGTTGCCATACTGGAACAGAACAAAAATCTATCAAGCCCAGTATCCTGTTTCTAACAGTGGCCAATCCAGTTTACAAGTATGTGGCGAGATCCCAGAACAGTAAAACAGATTTTATGCTGCTTGTCCTAGAAACAAGCAGTGGATTTTCCCAAGTCCATCTTAATGGCTTATGGACTCATGCATATGAATTGTGGAACGCTTGAAAAACCTAACTGGGTTGTGCCCCTCAAGGACCATGATTGCCCACCCCCGCCTCAAGACTTATCTGGTTCACAAGGCCTTTGAGACTTAAGACTAAGATTTATTTCTTGTTCTCCTAGATGCTGTAGATAGAACAGTGGAATGAACACCCTTCGATATGCTGAGCCTTTCTTTCGGAGCACTCTACCAAAACCCTCATCCACACCCTTGTCACCTCTCGTTTAGACTACTGCAATCTGCTTTCTTGCTGGCCTCCCACTTAGTCACCTCTCCCCTCTCCAGTCGGTTCAAAACTCTGCTGCCCGTCTCATTTTCCGCCAGGGTCGCTTTACTCATACTACCCCTCTCCTCAAGTCGCTTCACTGGCTCCCTATCCGTTTTCGCATCCTGTTCAAACTTCTTCTACTAACCTATAAATGTACTCACTCTGCTGCTCCCCAGTATCTCTCCACACTCATCCATCCCTACACCCCTTCCCGTGCACTCTGCTCCATGGATAAATCCTTATCTGTTCCCTTCTCCACTACTGCCAACTCCAGACTTCGCGCCTTCTGTCTCGCTGCACCCTACGCCTGGAATAAACTTCCTGAGCCCCTACGTCTTGCCCCATCCTTGGCCACCTTTAAATCTAGACTGAAAGCCCACCTCTTTAACATTGCTTTTGACTCGTAACCACTTGTAACCACTCGCCTCCACCTACCCTCCTCTCTTCCTTCCCGTTCACATTAATTGATTTGATTTCCTTACTTTATTTATTTTTTGTCTATTAGATTGTAAGCTCTTTGAGCAGGGACTGTCTTTCTTCTATGTTTGTGCAGCGCTGCATATGCCTTGTAGCGCTATAGAAATGCTAAATAGTAGTAGTAGTAGCCTGTAGGCGCAACAGTAAATTGCCTCTTTCCTTCTTGAGCAGTTGTAGTTCCATTTCCTCCTCCTGATCTCGACTTTCCTATCGTCATTTGTACTGTGAAACGCCTAGATGGCTCATCCCCAGGGCAGTTTATCAAATAAAAACGAACTTGAACTTTAAACTTTCAGAGGGTAATTTTTTTTTAAGAGTAAACTCATACCCCTCTGTTTATAAAGCCGTGCTAGTGGCTGCCGTGCGCTAATGCTGACACAGCCCATTCAAAGTGTCAGCACGGGGGTTAGTCAACAAGACTGAAATGCTACTATGGGCACTCAGGCCTTGCCAATCAGAGAGGTGACGTGTTTAATACCACAGCCAGCACCAACAGTACTGATATAAACCATACCGCAGGCATGTCAAACATGCGGCCTATGTTGTAGTATCTAATGCACATTCTAAATTTAACATCTGGTTAGTTACATAACGTAAATTTGGCTTCTAAGTAATTGTAATGGGGAGAATAGAGAGACAGAATATTTTACTGTGACCCATGGATGAATCATTAGTCGTAAGTTTGACATATCTGCTGTACTGTATACCCCTCCACACACACACACATACAGTTTTCGCACTATTAAGAAACTGGGAATGATAACATAGCAAGGTAATATCTTTCATATTTTAGTTAATTATCTTTGCTGATCACAAATATACCAGGATCCACAACAATTTAAAACATCTTAGATATTTCCAAAAATACTAGGACTAGGGGGCATGCGATGAAACTGCAGTGTAGTAAATTTAAAACAAATCGGAGAAAATGTTTCTTCACCCAACGTGTAATTAAACTCTGGAATTCGTTGCCGGAGAAAGTGGTGAAGGCGGTTAGCTTGGCAGAGTTTAAAAGGGGGTTGGACGGGTTTCCTAAAGGACAAGTCCATAAACCGCTACTAAACGGACTTGGAAAAATCCAAAATTCCAGGAATAACATGTATAGAATGTTTGTACGTTTGGGAAGCTTGCCAGGTGCCCTTGGCCTGGATTGGCCGCTGTCGTGGACAGGATGCTGGGCTCGATGGACCCTTGGTCTTTTCCCAGTATGGCATTACTTATGTACTTATGTACTAACAAAAAAGTCAGAAATAGAAAATATGGGTCACGGAGAAATCATGACATTTGTGTTTCGTTTTGGGAGTTTGTTACTAACGTGCACTGTTTCTGCACATTGGCATGCCTTAACAGCAAAAATTAAAACATGCAAAAGCTGTACAGTAACTGTTAGGAACGTGCCAAGCATATCCTCAGCCATTGCTGCACTGAAAACTGAAGTAGGGCGTGTAAGTTTGGTCACAGTATGGAGGCGCTAAGTGAACCTGCACATGATAAGTACAGCATGCTAACTATAGTATGCAATCCATGCCCATTCTCTGCCCATGTCCTACCCATAATGCAACATGTAGTTAACATGCAATTAGTGCACATTAACTGCCATTGCCACCATGATAACCAATGATGCGCTTTTGTGGAAGCATTTAACATGTGCTAATTCACCCAATAACCATTTAATGCACTTTGGGGGTCTTTTAATAAGCTGCAGTAACGTTTTTAGCTCACAGTAGAAATCATCTGGTAGTAAACACCACCCATTACATTTCTATGGGCGTCTTGGCGTTTACCACCAGCTGGATTTCTACCGTGAGCTAAAAATGGTACTGCGGCTTAGTAAAAGGGCCCTTTGAGTGATTTCCTATCCAAAGTGTACATGCACACACAGCAAAATTATCTTTCATTTCTTTTCTGCATTTTAAGGCTAAAATGCAGGAACAAAGCACCAAAAAAAGGGCAAATGAAACAAAATATTTCCATGCTCCTCTTTGTAGTACCTGAAGATTGGAAGGTGGCCAATATGATGCCAAATTTTAAAAATGGTTCCAGGGGTGATCTAGGAAATGACAGACTGGTAAGCCTGACTTCAGTACAGGAGAAAATAGTGGAAACAATTATAAAGAATAAAATTACAGAACACTTAGACAAACATGGTTATGTGGGATAGAGTCAGCATGGGTTCAGCCAAGGGAAGTCTTGCCTCACCAGTTTGCTTAATTTCTTGAAGACATGAATAAACATGTGGATAAAGGTGAGCCGGTTGATGCAGTGTTATCTGGGAATTTCAGAAAGCTTATTGACAAAGTTCCTCAGGAGAGACTCCTGAGAAAATTAAAAGGAGGCAATGTCCTTCTGTGGTTTAGGAATTAGTTATTGGACAGAAAACACAGAGTAGGGTTATATGGCCATTTTCTCAATGGAGGAGGGGGAATAGTGCAGTGCCACAGGGATCAGTACTCGCACCAATGCTATTTATCATATTTATAAAATTATCTGGAACTCTAAATGAGAAGTGAGGTAATTAAATTTGCAGATTACACAAATCTATTCAAAGTTGTCACATGCAGTTTGTGAAAAATTGCAAGAAGACCTTATCAATTGGAAGACTGGGCATCCAAATGGCAGATTAAATTTAATGTGGACAAATGCAAAGTGATGCACATTGGGAAGAATAATCCAAATCACAGTTACCTGATGACAGAGTCCACCTTAGCAGTCAACACCCAAGAAAAAGATCTAGGTGTCATTGTAGACAATACACTGAAATCTTCTGCCCAGTGTGCAGCGGCAACCAAAAAAGCAAACAGGATGCTAGGAATTATTATGAAAGGGATGCAAACTAAAACCAAGAATATTATAATGCCTCTGTGTTGCTCCATGGTGCGACCTCACCTTGAGTATTGCATTTAATTCTGGTCGCCATATCTCAAAAAAAGATATAGTGGAATTAGAAAAGATTCAAAGAAGAGTGAACAAAATGATAAAGGGGATGGAACTCCTCCCATAAGAGGAAAGGCTAAAGAGGTTAGGGCTCTTCAGCCTGGAAAAGAGATGGCTGAGGGGGGATATGATTGAGGTCTACAAAATCCTGAGTGGTGTAGAACAGACAGAAGTAAATCGATTATTCACTCTTTCAAGAAGTACAAAGACCATGGGACACTCAATGAAATTACATGGAAATACTTTTAAAACAAATAGGGAGTTAATTCAATATTGGGAGCGTTTATTGCACAAACCAATTGTAGCCACACCAAAGACAATTATATTAGGTTGGGTGGGACAAGATGCTACACTCGTGCAGAAAGAGCGTCTATTTGTTTATAAAGCAGCTGTAGTAGGGAAGAAATGCATCTTGCAGTGTTGGACTCAAGATGCAGCTCCCAGCTTTTGGGCTTGGAAGAATGCATCTCAAAATGTATTACTTATGGAAGCAAGAGATGCAGGGCAGACCCCGAAACGAAAGAAAAAAACTCTGGTCCATTTGGGAGCCATATATTATGGCGCTGTCTCCGAGGATACATAGTCTTCTCCTGAATCAAGTTTCACTGTAATGTATTAGGAAGATGATAATTATTCTCCTGTGTCAGATTTGAAGGCAGTCCTTAGTTGGTGTTAGCCACATTGTATGGTTATACCCTGTTGTTGTTATGGGGGGCACTAATGTTGGAAGCTCTGATTAGAAGTGTGGGACTTCCTACGTATGAGAGGGGCTGTTGTTTTTTGTGTAGTATGGTGGGGTTAAGGAGGAGAGGAGGGGAGGGGAGGGAAGGGGTGGATGAGGAGTTAGAGGGGTTGGGGGGGGGAAGATATCCATTATCATGTTACCCAAGATCCTTCTGTAACACTAAATGTCTTACATTATCTGCTTGTTATTCTACTATGATGTTTCATCATTATCATGCTGCCTAAGATCCTTTGTTACACTAAATGTCTATTTTCTAATATATTTCCACTATCCATAATGTATTGTAAGCCACATTGAGCCTGCAAAGAGGTGGGAAAATGTGAGATACAAATGCAATAAATAAATAAATTGCACTGGTTATAGTCTTTTGAATGGAACTGAGGGTTTCTTAAACTTTGGACCTGGAGTAGCCAGGCCTATTCTTGTTCAAAATTCTGATGATATCTTGTTTTCATAAATGTGTTAGCAACGCTATGGGGTTTTCAATGTTCCATGTTCTTGTATTGTAACATCTTCTTCTTGTCATCAATAAAAAATATTTACCATAAAACAAATAGGAGAAAATATTTTTTCACTCAAAGAATAGTTAAGCTCTGGAACTTGCTGCCGGAGGGTGTGGTAACAGTGGTTAGCATCTCTAGGTTTAAAAAAGGTTTGGACAAGTTCCTAGAGGAAACGTCCATAGTCTGCTATTGAGATAGACATGGAGGAAGCCACTACTTACCCCGGGATTGGTAGCTTGGAATGTTGCTACTATTTGGGTTTCTGCCAGGTACTTGTGACCTGGATTGGCCACTGTTGGAAACAGGATACTGGGCTAGATGGACCATGGGTCTGACCCAGTATGGCTATTCTTATGTTCCTGGTTGAAATGTATGCTTTCTTTCATCTTCTGCAGCACCTGAACCACTGTTCAGTTATTAAACTCTAACAAAGTATGATATGTGTGATGTTTGAAGAAAAACAAACTGTACTTTCTACAGTACAAGGAGTGCTGATTGGAAGATGTCTGTGACACCTAGGAAAGCAAGAACAAATGGAGTCAGAATGGAACTGGGAGGTAGTTATAAAATCTGACTGGAGAGATGGGGTAGTCAGTTACTGCAGGCAATGAGGAGGAAATGGGTGGGTTCAGATGACTTCTAACAGAGATTATTCAAGACAGGCACGGCGGTTACTGTTGTGAAACTGAAGATGCTTCCTTGAGTAACTAAACTCAAATATCATTTAGATCACTTCATCTTTAAATTCTTCAGTAAAAATACACAAATAAAAAGCCATCTGGCAGCAACATTCCTCCAGTTCTACTGAATGATAATATTAGACAAGTACCAACAGCACAGCCTATCCTAAGCTTTGTTTTCACACAACTGAAGGACACACTGCAGAAAGTTAAGCAATAATAATATGTACCAAAACAGAACAATCTGACATTCTTGCAACATTCCAAATGCATTTCAACATTTGATGTCAGTATAGTGTTTATTTTCTGGGATATTTTCTGGGATACTTCTGTCCTAGTGGATTTCTCCTGCTTTCTTCAGCTTCCAGTTCACTAGGACCCAATTCACTAGGCTACACTGCTAGGAACTTCATTCAGAAGTAGTTAAGGATCTTTCTCATTTAATAACAGCCCTCCACACCCTCCTCAGAACTATCACCACAATAGTCCTTAGCCGGGACCACAGATCAAGGCTCCTCCCAGAGCCCACTTCAAGTGCATGTTTGACCACTAGGTGTCACTGTTGTGTGTTGTAGGGCCTGACCAAAATCGAAATTGGCCGCTTGGTTTCTTCTGAAGCCGATAGACAAAAAAGAAACTGGTCCCATCCTGTCCCAACCCCTTCACCCAACCAAAACATGCCCCCTCCCAAAACCACCAATGGCAGCCCCCCTCCAGTGGCAGCTCCCTCGTGAACACGACCACCAGTGGCAGCCCCTTCTTGGGCCTACTGTATTGTTGGTGGGTAGTGGGCACAGGAACAATCCCTACTCGCACCTGTGCACAGCCGGCTCCTCCTTCAAAATGGCTTCCGGGACTTCCAGCGACTACTGCAGGCTGTCCCAGCAGCCATATTGAGATTGCTCCTGCTTATGCTAGTTCCAATCTCTAGTTACTCCTGCTTATGCTGGTTCTAATTGCAAAATGGCCGCTGGGACATCCCACAGCAGCCTTGCAACAATCCTGCTGGAAGTCCCGGAAACCATTTTGAAGGAGGAGCAGCATCAGGCAAGAATGAGCGGGCTTCCTTCCTGCCCCTGAATAAAGGTAGGCCCGGGCGGGGAGCGGGGGTTGTTGGTGCCTAATCCGAAGCTGAAATTGTGGGCCTCTAGTGTGATAGCAGAGACTCCTGCCCAGCAGTTTTCAACACTGCTCCACAGCATCCTGAGGAATTAAACACAGTTCTCCTATAATCAGTGGTTTTCAAACCAGTCCTTAGGGGCCAACTAGCCAGTCAGGTTTTCAGGATATCCACAATAAACATTCAAGAGATAAATTTATATGCACTGCCTTCCTGGTATGCAAATCTCTCTCATGCATATTCATTGTGGATAATCTAAAAAAACAACTGGCCAGGTGGTCCCTGAGCACTGGGTTTAAAACCACGCTACTTTTGGCAATGTGCAGCACACCTACTGGATCACTGGGTTGGCCCTTAAAGTGGTAACTTGACATTAAAAAAAAAAAAAGACTAAAAATTTCAGCCCTAAAAAGTTAGTTTGGATATAAGCAAGCCACTGGCCAGGGTCAGCTTAACCACTGGACCAGGTGAGGCTCTGGCCCCGAGCACCGGTGATTAAGGGCGCCAAAATACCCAGCTTCTGACCTCACCTGGTCTACTGATTAAAACATTTCTACCCCCCACCCCGGTCTTCTCTCTTCTCCTATCTCCACAGGTCTGGCACTGTTTCCTCACCCCCTGGGTCTTCCCTCTGCCATACCCTGCCTCCTCTGATGCAATTTCCTGCGGGCAGGACACAGCAGAGGGAAGACCCAGGGGCTAGCTGAAGGCAGCCTGTCACGCTGCTGCCGCAGTTGTTGCTGTGCTGGGCGATCAATGTAACCTGTACAGGCCGAGGGGGCATGAGAGAGGTTACAGCAGTGCTGGGCTCATGGGGGTGGGGTGGCAGAGATACCGAACCTATGAGGGAAAAGAGGTGCTCCAAAGCAAGTCGGCTCAGGACTCCACTATCCCTTGAGCCGGCCCTGCCACTAACAAACACTTTCTTTACATTTTAAATCCTGCCACCGATTTCTACTTGGAGGCACTCTTGAAAATCTGAAAAGTAACTTGAAGGAGGCTGTAAGCTGACTACTATAGTGCTCTCTAGATAGGTTTTTAAAATAGCTGTTCTAGATTGGGGTAGGCAACCTGAAGCCCGTCATTGAATTTTATGCAGCCAGCAAGACTATGAGTTTCTGCAATTTTAGATACTGTATTTCACAAATATTTTCAGAATAGCTACTCTAGCAATTTGCTTCCATTGTCTTTAGGTTAAATTTTTCTTTTTTTAATTTATCAAAAGAAGGTCTATGGAGCTCTGTGCATTTCCAGTTCCGACATTATGTAATGCGACGGCCTGCCAGAGTAGTACCAACAATCATGCAGCTCTCTATGTAAAAAAGTTGCCCAGCCCTGCTCTAAACAGTTCAGCTCATAAGCATTCAACATATACTGCTAAGGACCTACAAATAGTTGAGAAGCATCAAAGCATATACCCATTATAAATTTCAGGCAAAGCTTCTGTGCTGCCAGTTGGCACCTCGACCTCTTGGTACTTCAGACATTAACTGTTACCTGTATTTTTACACGTATACCTCTGGATTATATATATATTGACTAAATTTGCATGCACAAATCAGCATAAACTGACAATTTGTGCATGCAAATTAACCGATTAAGGAGCCAATCAGCACCAATAATTGGATAACAACCAATTATTGGCATTACTTGGTCTTAATTAGGATTTACATGTGCATCGTAGTCTATATAATGATGCGTGCAGAAATCCTACGGTGCAAGTTTAAGGGGGTGTTCCCAGAATTCACATGCACTGTTACAGAATGGATCCAATCAGTGCCTAAGTTAGACGCCATAAAGTTAGCTGCCATTTATGTACTTAGCCGCTATTCTATAATGGTGCAGACTCTTTATAGAATAGTGCTCAGCTCTTAAACGTTTTGGCACCATTTACAGAATCTAGTCCCTCATGCGTGCCATACTAGTTCATTTTTCTAAGATGTGCTAATTGCCAGAAAATGTGGTATCAGCGGCTAATGTATCTGGGTTTAAAAAAAGGTTTGGACAAGTTTCTGGAGGAAAAGTCCAGAGTCTGCTATTGAATGGGGAAGCCGCTGCTTGTCGCTGGGATCAGTAGCATAAATCTTGCTACTATTTGGGATTCTGCCAGGTACCTGTGACCTGGATTGGCCATCACTGTCTGACCCAATATGGCTATTCTTATGTTCATATGCCAAACTGCAGCATTTGTTTTTAAGAGCTTTTCTTCTTGGGTAATTGTATACATTATTACTGAATGAAACCTGCAAAAACCTAAAAAGAAAAAGGCTTAAAAACAAATGCGCTAATTTTGCAATTAGCCTGTCTTTCTAAAAATACACTGGTATAGTGTGCCGATGCATACAGCGCACAGCATCTGTGCGCATTATAGGGGAGATTCTATATATAGCACCTAAAAAAGGCGTAGAAATCAGTGCCAGCTAAGCGTATTATATAATCAGTGTCTAGATTTAGTCGCGGTATATAGAATATGCATAGTTAATGTCTCAGTGCCTAAAACCAATTAGTGCGTAGATTTAGGCGCACTGGGCCACATTCTATAACTATGCACGTAAATTTCAGAACACCCCCAAAATGGCCATTTCCCTATCTATAACCACACCCCTTTTTGCCTACACGCATTTGAAGTTTGATGCACTTCATTACAGAACACACTTAGTTGTGCACGTAAATTCCAATTAGTGCCAAATAGTGTTCATTATTGCTTAAGTCCTGTTATCGGCGCTCATTAGCTTGTTAAGATTAAGTTACACACGTTGTTATTGAATAAGATTGGATTTCAGAGCAGAACTCTAGGTACACTACATAGAATCCCCAGGTATATGTGTGAAAATACAGTATACACAAAAGCACACCAAAGCTAGAATCTCGAGTCATTCTCCACTGTTGTGCCCAAGAGTAAAGTAGGGTCTCCAAATAATTTAACAGCTATTACTATACTTTAAATGGTTATGGTAGCTAACTTTTTCTTCCTCAGAACTCAAAGTTTCCAAACTGACTCTCCCCTGCATTTCCTCCTTTATAAAATGTAGGCAAAAAAGTTTCCTACTTCTTGGCAACAGGATGTTCACCACTTTTGCTTCTGTAATTGCTTCCTGTGCATATCACTCCAGCTGAAGTATAACCTACCAATAGACCATCCAATGCTTCACCAGCAATATGATTCCAACCTAATCCAGTAAAGCAAAAACATCCATTCTCTTCGATTTTCTTTCCACCATTTCGTTACTCAGTTCTTAAAAAAATTTAAATTATTCCTCACTTTGAAAACAACACACACACATGTGCACAGGTTTTGTGTGAGGCCACAAACGTTCCATTTCCCCTTTTCTATGCCACAGCTTAAATTTACTTGAACATTTTACACAGGCAAGGTCACCCATTGCTCGTTCTGCAGTGAACTGATGAAGCACGGCTCTCAAAAGTCACTCCAAATGTATCAACCCCAAAAAATGGGGAGGGGAGGGGCTCAATTCAGTTTGTTCACTGTTTCCACATATGCAAGCGAAGCGAACTAGCAGCACGGCTGCATGCTCTTCCCAGCTGGTTGGCTTTGCCTTTGTTTATCGTTGGAGTTGAGAAGCTCCTCCTCCTTTTGCTCTTTCACTTCTTCTGTTACATACAGTGCAAGCTTCCCGTGACGTACTACACACACACTGCCGGGCAACTCTGGGCTGGCCACGCCCCTCCAGCTCTGCATCCAAAGACTACACAGCAACAGCTGCCAGCTAGAGTGATGATTGCCTCAGTGTCTCTCCTGCAGCCAGGTACAGGCACAATCTTCCCTTCACTTATACCTCCCTCTTCAGTAGCAGTTAGCCACTGGAGACCCGGAAGATCTATCTATGAAGAAAGCTCCAATTCACAAACTGAGGTGGGGGAGATAACGTTTTCCCGTGTTCCAACACAAACTTCTCAAGGAATAGACTGGGGGGGGGGGGGGGGGGGGAATCAAGGTAATCAGATTTTCATGGGAAAAAAGGGGAAGCAAATTACAAAAAAAAAGTGTTTTATGGGCTTGTACAGCGCCGCGTTTTGGAAATGCATTTAATTCTTCCTTTAATTGGGTTTTCAAAAGAAAAATATGCTGATCGGAAATTTCCGGGTGTGTTGACTACTTTAGCTGGGAAGTATGCAAGAAATCGTATGACGGGCGGCCAAGATCCGAGCTGCCACCTAGCAACTATTTTACAAACCGAAAGATGATAAATCTTTTTAAGTAATTGACTGATCCTGAGGGGTGTACAAGGATTAAGTAAGTAACTGATGGATGTTTTGTGAAAAGCTGTCATTCCTTTTCCCGAGACACACACACAAAACTACGATGGGCCAACCAAAGAAACGAATAGCCAATTAATCTTAGTTACAATACAAACTCAAATACATTTCCAGCACTACAAATTGTATGCAGCTAGCAAATATTTGGCTTTTATTCGGGTAGGTAAAAAAATATGACATGTCAAAGGAAATATGCCCACGTTTGAGTGGAGCACTAGCCTAGTTAATGCAGTGGACTTTGATCCTGGAGAAGTGAGTTCGAGTCCCACTGCAGCTCCCTGTAACTCTGGCCAAGTCACTTAACCCTCCATTGCCCCTTTAAATGTAGTTGCAAAAACCTCTGAAATGCGGTATATCAAGTCCCATTTCCCTTTCCTTGTACAGTGCGGAAACGAGCATCGCGGGATCCGCGGAGTCCACAGGATCCACGTTTTACCCGAGCCCCATTATCACCACTATAAAAGATTACTTTAGAGCGTTAGCTTCCCAATAGGTATTGCCTTTATTTCTTTTCAAAAACACAGATGTCAACAGTTAGAAACTTAAGTGCATTAAGACAAGATTTTTATACAGATGCCTCACTTCTTCCCTACAGATTTAAAATACGATTGTACATGCCACGTCTAATAGGTGGATTTGTACGGAAATACTGGGAAACTGAACAGCAAGTGGCTCAACATACCACTCGTCCAGGCAGGGCCAGCAGCGACTGTATAGTGGAGGGAGGGATCTAC